>NC_135770.1:26272390-26779890 GCF_052425735.1 Oculina patagonica | reverse complement strand
AATTAGTTACTTTCAGTTTTTGAATGACAATAATGTGCTTCCTCGATCTTTAGACCTACATTTAAGGGACTTTCCAACTTTCAGCCGGCCATCTTGACAAATATTTTGGCGATTTTTCTTTAACATCTGCTCAAGATCAGTGTTAACCCAAGTCCAGCAAACATGAGCAAAATATTAACAAACGAAAACCACACAACAACAAATCCAGGGCCAACAGAACAAGTAGACGTTTCCAGGTTATCCTTAGTTTCAAGCGATACAATACAATTGAATGCCTTCAAAAGCTGTTGTCCGTTCCGCCATCTTAAAATTCTCATAGGTTTATAAAATAAACAAAATAATATATGGTTGCTTGGACATAAGAAATTTCTCTTCTCGTATTCATACTAGTTATGCAACGCTTTCGAGTGGTATACTGGAGAAAAAAAAATAAAAAAAAAAAAAAAAAAAAAAAAAAAAAAAAAAAAAAAAAAAAAAAAAAAAAAAAAAAAAAAACAGCGCGCGCATGTTTTAATAATAATATGGAATATCCCACGAGTCACTTGTATTTTCTCGGTATACACACGAGCCTTTAGGCGAGTGTGTATGCCAAGAAAATACAAGTGACAAGTGGGATATTCCATAGTATACCACGAGAAAGTGTTGTGTAACTATTTTATACCATGCCATAGAAAATACGCTTACTAAATTTCGTCAAGAATACAGTCGCAGCGCACTATGGGAAGGTTGGGTTGAATACCGTCGAATATACAACGGCTTTCCTGTATTCTGATTGGCTGTATTTTCTATGGCATGGTATAAAAATCGATATCTCACGAGTTGAACACTCGAAGATAAATGCCATATCTTCGCACAACCATGTATTATCCTCTATTTCTCAAATAAATTAATTAAAGTGCTTATCGATCGTTATGGAAAGCGAACGAGAACAGTGAAAGGTCATGCAACAAATAACTGTGGCGTTCCGGTTTATGGCTTGGCCATATCTACATACTTTCAGACACTAAGGGACAATAAAGGCACGTCACATGGTACCCACATCAAACAAATTCAGTAAAAAACACGTTTCTCGCCCAAATATGTAGTCTAGGAATACTCCTAGACAACATGTACTAACAAAAATAAAAACTTAGAAGATTTTGTGTATTTTTAAACTCTATATTATATTTTTAATTTTATTATGCAAGTGTATTTGTATTCTAGGTAATTTTTAAATAATCCTGTTATGTATATTTCAGTAATGTCATGAAATTTTAAAGAATATAAAGAACTGTATAAGTTATTTTCTATTTTTTATCTGTAATTAAGTTTTAAAGGTCCACATCAGCCCTAGGCTGCCATCTTTATAGACCTTTGTTTTCAAATAAAGTATGTATGTATGTATGTATGTATGTATGTATGTATGTATGTATGTATGTATGTATGTATGTATGTATGTATGTATGTATGTATGTATGTATGTATAACCAACAAATGGAGTGAAATTCTCATCTGCTACAAAGTGCTCAATAGCTGAACTAGAGCGGTGAATAACAGTAAAATCTCAAGAGTTAGTTTATATGGTCATTTATTCGCTACTCTGAGTTTCATGCCTCGTGCGAGGCAATCATCAGGCGACTGCCAGAAAAAACGGTTACATTCAAAGATATTTGAAAATTCAAAACAATACAATACATTGCGTGTCATATGTCACGTCACGCGAGAACTTTATCACTAGTTAAAAAACGTTTTTCAGTAAGAATTTCCTAGAGTGTCTGCAACACGATACAAGCTCATTTCTGCTGTTCAGAGTTGACATTTCCGGTTTACATAAAATGAAAAATTTCTCCCAATTTGTGTTTGTGGGAGAAATTTTTCATTTTATCAAACTTTTGGAAAAATATTTTATTAATAATATACGTGAGAAAGATTCTGTTTTAAATATCTGCTTTGCTTTTTGTTTGTCAATTACAGTTTAACTATACCCAGTTGTCCTGCAGACCTCATGAGCGTGGATTTTGCAGGTTCTAAATCAGTATATGAAAAAGAACAAAGCAATTAAAAACTCCAGTGAAAAGAAGCTTTGAGGAGCAATGCTGCCATTTCTTCTTAATGGCAATCAAGGCATTAAGAGTACGATGTGTCAACAATCAATTTATGTTTTACTAACCCAGAAAATTCTAGTTAAAAGACAGTAACAGCACTCATAAACTATCTTCAAAAGATATAAATATTGAACGAGAGTTCCTTGCGTGCGAAAGAAATTAAAAGTTTAGTTTCAAACATATAAACAAGTGTCCAACAGTGGAATGCCACAAAAACATCATTTGCTTTCAATACAGATTGATTTGTACAACAGGAGAAGTCATACTAAGATATTTTTGATATTCTTAATTGAAGTTGCGTTGAATACAGTGAGGGAGTGCTTTTCGAAACTTGTTCTAGAAACATTATCAAAGGACCCCAAGCGGCATATTAATATATATTTTTATTACTACTGATAAATTTTCATCTGCCTGTCCAAAATTTTTATAATGCATCACGAGAGATAAACTTTATTGGGAGTTTGTGAGCAGACAGTAAACGTAAAATAATTTGAAGCTGTCATGTGTCTTGAAAGAGTTCAGAGAATTGTGGCTCTTCAATCAATCGTAAGTACTAGTATTTGTTTAAATACATGTATAATTAAATTTACTGGGGAACTGACAGATCGGACACTTAACGAAATCCATTGCTTCATTTTTTCCGATTTTTTTCCTAACGTAACTGATGCATGACCGCTTAAAATGGTAAAGTTTTAGTTAGATAAAAGACCCTTGTCGTTGTTTGAAGTTGCAATTGTACTGATAAATTTACTAAACTTTATCATTTATTTTCTGGTCTTAATAATGTGTTAAAATTAAGTAAAATTTCTCTCATCGTAAGCTATAACCAAAATAGCCCGAACCTCAATACAGCTTTCTTGAATTTCAATGATCTTAAAGTCAATGCTGATTGCTATGGTTTATATTTTTATAACATCCGTTTGCTGAGACGGTGTGCTAAAAAATGCTGAAATAATAATTTTTTAAACTGTGGAAAGTAATTGAAAACTTATAATCCGTCACAAAACCTAAACTGGCTGCTGAGCCAGCATTGTGTTAAGTCCAGAAGGGACTTCGAATCTTCATATGTAAAGAAAGTTTACAATGTTCTTCGCCGGGACTTAACAAGGTTGCTGTGTGGCATTCTTGGTTGCCGAACAGATGAAAGAATTTTGCCAGTTCAATTTTCTTTTCTTCATAAAAAGGCAGAGAGAATTGTGTCATGTTCAGAAAGATCATGCTAAAAATTATCGCTGAATATCGTGTTAAAATATTCTGTTTACTATCTGATTCGTCTTTCATTCCTGTAAGGAATAAAAAGAAGGTTCTAGCAAATTAATACTTTTTTAATCACTTTTAGAATTACTTTGATGTTTGGTTAAAAAATGAAAACTGATAAGCGTACCTGATGTCACTGGCTGGAACTTTCTCAAAAAAGGAATAAAAAATGAAAACAACTTTAGTTGAGGGATTTTTATCAAACTTCTGGAAATATATTTTATTATTTTTATTCGTCTTTCATTCCTGAAAAGAATGAAAAAGAGGAAGGTTCTAGCAAATCATAACCTTTTAAACCATTTAGCTTTAGTGTTTGGTTGAAAAATGGAAACTAATAAGCTTTCCTGATGTCACTGGCTAAAACTTTCTCTTAAATAGAATAAAAATGAAAACGACTTTAGTTGAGGTTTTTTATCAAACTTTTGGAGATATACGTTATTATTAATATATGTGACAATGATTCTGTTCTAAATATCTGCTTTTTTTGTCTCTCAATTAAAGTTTTTACTGTACCCAGTTGTCCTGCAGACTTCTTATTAACGTGTTTTTATCAGGTTCTAAAACAGTATATGAAAAAGAACAAAGCATTTTAGAAAATCAGTGAAAAGAAGCTTTGAGGAGAAATGCTGTCACTTTTCTTAAAGCCAATTAAGGCATTTAGAGTATGATGTATCAATAATCAATTTATGTCTTACCAACCCAGAAAATTCTAGTTTAAAGACAGTAACAGCACTCATAAACTATCTTCAAAAGATATAAATATTGAACGAGAATTCCTTGCGTTCGAAAGAAAAGTTTAGTTCCAAACATATAAACAAGTGTCGAAAACAGTGGAATGCCATAAAAACATCATTTGCTTTCAGTGCAGATTGATTTGTACAACAGGAGAAGTCAAACTACGATATTTTGATATTGTTAATTAAAGTTGCCTTGAATACAGTGAGGGGATGCTTTTCAAAACTTATTCTAGAAACATTATCAAAAGGACTCCAAGCGGAATATTTTTATGACTATTGATCAATTTTCATCTGCCTGTCCAAAATTTTTATAATGCATCAAGATAGGTTAATTGGGAGTGTGTGAGCGAACAGTAAACGTAAAAAAATTTGAAACAGTCATGTGTTTTGAAAAAGTTCAGATAATTGTGGCTCTTCAATCAATTGTACGTATTTATTTAGTGTTTGTGTTACTTGAATTAAATTTACTGGGGACTTACCAGATCCGACACTTGATAAAATCCATTGCTTCATTTTTTCCGCATTTTTTTTTTATCTTAACGTAACTTTTGACCCCTAAAATAGTAAAGTTTTAGAAAGATGAACGACCCTTATCGTTGTTTGAAGTTGTACTGATAAATTTACTTAACTTTATCAGTTATTTTCTGGTCTTAATAATGTGTCAAAATTAAGTAAAGTTTCTGTTATCGTAACATCCAAAAAATTTGGACAAAATAGCCGGACCTCGATACAGCTTTCTTGAATTTCAATGATCTTAAAGTCAATACTGATTGATATGGTTTCATATTTTAATAACATCCGTTTGCTGCGACGGAGTGCTAAAATGCTGAAATAATAAATTTTTCAACAGTGGAAAGTAACTGGAAACTTATAAATCGTGACAAAACCTAAACCGGGGTACTGAACCAGCATTGTGTTTATTCCGGAAGGGAAATGTTCTTTTAATTGCCCTTAATACTTTTCGTCCACTGGGATATTGCCACAGCGCTTTTTGATAAAGTCAAAGTAATTTCTAGCTAGTCTAATTAATTAAAGTTGTAAGCAGTCATGTGTACAGTCGAACCTCGATTATCCGGACCTCGATTATCCGGATTTCTCGATTATCCGGACTTCGTTCTCTGGTCCCAATTTTTTCATAAATATTAATTAGTTACATTCAAGACCAGATATAACTAAGTTCTACGACGATTTTCACGTTATCTCAAGGTGGTTTACCTGTCAAAAAACATTGGAAAACCTCTGATGTGTAGTTTCCAATCGAACCACATTTAAGACTTCGGCAGGCAACTTCCTTATTCAGTTTCCACTAGCCATAAAAACATTAACACAAATAAAGTTGCTTTCTGTCTTTGCTTACTTGTATTATACTTATGTTTACAAAGCAAAATGGCAAAAGTCAGAATGTTTAAATCCTTCTATGAGCTTCTGTGAAGTGAAAAGCATCGTAGAAAGTTCGATCAGTCGCATGTTAGCACCAGGTCTAGTCACCAGGCCCATCACGAAAAGACGCAAGGAACGCCTGGAGGTTCAAAATGGTTTGAACGAATCGGCATGGTTTCGTCGCCTTTTACGGAGAAAAACTGCCTTAAAATGATCAATTTCTTCGGAATTTTTGTTTGTGAGGATGGTTAACAGCTGATTTATCGCTATTATGAAGCAACTTTTCTTTTTTCCCTTGGTTTTTTGGGGGGTCATTAATATTCATATTTTCGATTATCCGGACTCTCGATTATCCGGACTATTTATAAATTATCAATTGTAATTAAATTAGGTTATCCTTAGCGTATTTTTATCTGATTGTAATTTAAATCGGGTTTTTATATTTTTACTTTTAAATTTCAAATGTAAACGCACTGAGACGTATGTAAAGTGCGTGCTAAGAACTGTTATTATTACTATTATTATTATTATTATTTAGCCTAGTCCCAACGAGTCAGAGAATTGTGGCTCTTCAATCAATCGTGAGTACAACTGTTTGTGTTACTTTAAATAAATTTACTGTGGAATTGCCAGATCGGACACTTGATGAAATCCATTTGCTGCATTTTCATAAGCAAGAATAATTCCTGCCCCAATTTCATTAAATGTAATGAAATGATTAAAGTTCAGTGGAGGTGGCTTACGTTAATTGTTTCGCCACAGGTGTTTCTATCTTTGCTGACAACGTTTTTGTGTCATCTTGGACAAGTTCTAAGTGAAGACGGTAAGAAGTGTTTCATAATTGTTTTCATTTCTTTTGCGTAAAGGGCACATGTAGTACGGACCTCACGATTAACTACGGCGAATCACAGACGCTTCTTGTCCGATGTTTTGAGTGGAAGGGGCGGCTTTACACAGGCTAGCAACTCTCTAGTGCTGGAAGAATTGAGCACGGGAAAAGAGACGTCTGTTTACTAAGACGGAAGACGATTTGGCAAAATGTAGCTTATTTAAAGTTCAATTTTGTCTTTCTTAACAGTTCCTATACCAGCTGAATGCAGCTCGTCCGTGTACAACGTACTCAATGAGGCAAACAGATATTGGAGTGACTACAGCAGTTCTTATAATTTTATTTATTATAAGGATTACAATACCATTACCAGCGATCAGTGGTACCGCTTCACGGGGGATGCTGGGACAATGTTGCCAGGATATTGCATTCCGAAATTTAGCTGCAACACCAAAGGTCCGGCCTGGATCAGTGGCGGTGGTCATCCCACTGCAGCGTACGAGTTGGTGTCAAGAACTGTGTGTATTCATGGTTACTTCCACTGCTGTTATGAGTCACATCCAGTAGAGATACGGAACTGCAGCGGATATTATGTTTATAAGCTACAAAAACCGTCAGACAAGTATTTCCGTTACTGTGGTGTTAATGGTAAGTTTATTCTGGAAAAAAAGTAGTATTGTAGTTATCCTACAAGTACCCTCCTTGACCGACCGACCGACTAGCTGACTGGCCGACCGACCGACTAGCTGACCGACCGGCTGACCGACCGACCGACCAGCCGACAGACAGATAGACAGACAGACAGACAGACAGACAGACAGACAGACAGGCTGGCCGGGAACAATTCTAGTTTCTTGAGTGCTCTCCAAACTTCTCAAGTGCACCATAACTCGATAGTGCACTGCTCAAAGCATTAACCAATTGTTATATAGCATTGCCGGTTAAATTGTACATCGAAACCCGCGCGAGAAAAAAAAATTCTGGCGATGTGATTTTCTCACGCTACCAGGCAGCGTGCACTATTAGCCGCTGTTAGGGCTAATAGTACTCTCCGCTGATGACACTTTCGCGTCACGTGAACAATTTAAGCCAATCAGAATCGGACAAAAGTTAACATAATAAACAATGAAACGGAAAGCTCGAGGTTTCTATCGGCTGATAGTAGGCGAGTGGCGAAGCCCCGAGCAACTATCAAAGTCGATAGAAACCGGGAACGCGCCGTCTAACTGCTTAAATTGACGGCTCCCGGATCGCGCGCTAAGTTTTATCAAACCGATAAATCAACCGTAGTGATATTCTGTGTCTAATAGATCAACCACTATGTTATGCTTAAACAATTAGACGGCCAGCTCACGGCTCGTTTACTATCGACTTTGCAGTCTTTGTCTTCTCCGGAATCGCCTCGAATAGTAAATTATCCAAGTTCTTGTTCACAATCAATTTAAAAAGCGAAAAAGCGGCTTCCATTCTGTTGACAACCGCACGCTGTTTCGCTATACTCACTTTCTACAACAGAATAGATAGTGAGTAGCATAGCCAATCAGACAGCAGAATTCGTGAAAAAACGCTAGTAGATTTATACTAATCGCTGATAGAACACTATCGCGCGTTTTGGCTTAAATATACATGAAATTGTAGGTTTTGGACAGTAATCGCCTAGAGTCTCTACTAAAAACAATTGGTTTTCTACGAGCGATAGAAAAAATAGAAAACTCGGGATTGTAGTCTAATTTTTAAAAAGAGCATGAAAAATCATCTTCTAGTGGGTAAATGGTGCACGCTTTACGTAATGATACTGAATTTGATTGCGCGGCTCTGCTAGCGATGTTATAATATGGGTTTTTATGTATTACTTACAGGGGAAAATGATGCCTGTCGTGCCACCGCTCCAGGTTCCCCTATGTGTTTGTGCCAGGATGGCTATGGCGGAATTCCGTGCACTGGTGAGCTCACATTACTAAGTGATTACACCCTAGAAATGTTTCTAACTAATAATTAAGTATCCCTTCAAACAGTTACTCATTTATTTCAATGTATTCGAATTACAAACTGCGTGTTTTCAGAATTTACTCAATTTTGCATCATAAATTTTTGCCGAGTATTATTTTTGCAAATGCCGCTTCATTCGTGAAATATGAGGAATTAAGCTGACATTGAAAAACAAATGCTGCAATGAGAACAACCTTAATTTGTCGTAATAAAAAATAATGAACAATGCACTCCCAAGCGCATTCTGAGTATTATATAGGTCAACTTTGTTTCTGGTTTTAAGTAATTTCACTTATTTTTTAAATCATACTATATTATGTTGACAGATATTGACGAATGCACTGCCAATTCTCACGACTGTCATGTGATGGCGACTTGCACCAATACTGATGGTTCTTTTATTTGTGCTTGTGATGAGGGGTATACCGGTGATGGCAAATCTTGTAGTGGTGAGTTTCATGTTTACTTTGTTCGATTTTGCTGCAAAGGTTGAGCTTTGAAATTGTGTAGCATTAATTTCCTTATTTTAAAAAAAGGAATTTTTCAAACAGTTTACAAACTGTTTGAGGCGCGCGTATAATTTTCTCGAAACCTTTTTGTTGACAGATATTGACGAATGCACGACCAATACTCATGACTGTGATTTGTCGGCGACCTGCACCAATACTGATGGTTCTTTTACTTGTGCTTGTAACGCGGGGTACACGGGTGATGGAAAATCTTGTAATGGTGAGTTGAATTAGTCATCGTGCTTAATTTGATTTTACCTGGTCTACTTATGCAAAGAAAACTGTCGCGGACGTTGAGGAGAGCGAGACAGGAAAACGTCTGGTAGCGATGGGGTTGAATGTCACTTCCTTGTTGTACTGGATTCTTTTAGTTTCCGTTACCTTCATTTCCACCCCAAGCTGGAAACAATGTATTTTTCAGTTCTCGAGAGAATTCCATTCAAGCGGAAGCGCACCGTTCTTGGATTGATGTTCAACGGTAATATTCCATGTAATAAGTGCCCCGCAAACACGCTGCAAAACAAGCATGAAAGTTTCACTGATGTACTCCTATACAGGAAACGGTCCACAATGTTAACACTAGCAACTCCGGTCCGGCCCAATCGAATAAGTCGCATCTGATTATTTAGTTTTCTTTTGCATAACTTCACAGTGTGATTACTAGAACCGAGTCACATGGAACAAAATTAACCAATCAAATCGTTACTTGAGAGCAAAGGATGGTGACGTTTCTTTAAACTAACCAGTTACGTTGAAGAACATAAATAATAGTTCTTTAACAACATTTTCAAACCAAGAAAGCTAAGTTTTTTGTAAATAATAATTATGTTGATTCGTCGCTAAGTATGAGATCTGTGAGGTGTATACAATACACAGAATTCAACTTTATTTGCTTTCATTTGGTTGATAATTTTGTTTAAGAACTGTTGTGTGGATACTTCAATGTCATTTCTCTGTTTACTAATTCGTCTCTAATTTGGTAGATATTGATGAGTGTGCCAATAATCAGGATTTGTGTCATCCTTCTCTTGCCAACTGCTCCAACACTGAAGGGTCCTACGATTGCCATTGTCATCATGGATACGTGGGAGATGGCAAGAACTGTAAAGGTACATTTATCGATCGCACTTCTTCTCCTTTCGTACTCTATCTTGATCTTAATTGCTGTTACACAAAAATGAAAGAAAACGCAAAAACGGAAGATCTATTCCGGGGATCTTGGGCTTTTTATTTGTTTTGTTTCATATCATGACCAGGGTTTATTCCCAGTGGAAATAAAGAATCTTCCATATAAATGTTTCATTAATAATATAGGTAACACACTCGTTTGAACCACTGTAGATCTAGACGAATGTGCAAGTGGAAAACACAACTGTCATCAACTTGGTGTCTGTTCCAACAATATCGGCTCATTCACATGTCACTGTCAGAGAGGATACACTGGAAATGGAACATTTTGTGCAGGTATTGTAGTGCTTCGAGACATGGTCAGTTCCTCGTTTTCTTTAGCAGCTGTCTATATAAAGGCGGTTATTCACAAACGGATCAATATAGGCCTTGCTGTGTCCTACCTAAGAAAGTGCATGAAAACTTCTTCAACCTTAAATCTTATAGGGCCATTTTAATCTTTCTCACTTTGTATGCATTAAGAACATGGTTTATATATTTGAGACAAAACGATAAAGAACAAAGCAACCCAGTTACCCATTAAAATTCTCTAACGTTTCTTCCAATACGTGTATTGAGAAGTTTGTGTTACGAAGTTACTACTAGTGGTAACCACAGGTTAGAAAGTGCGGGCCTAGATGCACCTTCCTTCATCTCCAGGTGACAAAAGCGTCGATCTCAGTTGATAAATCTTCATGACACTTTCTTCGCATTCTAACCGAAAAAATCTCTCAACTTCCTGTTTGAACGACACATTTTCGGATCCTTTTGCAATGTTGAAGAACAAATAACTTAGGTCACCTCATTTTCACGCCGGCAACTACTCCGACAGGTCGCGAAAATTTATCAGAAGTGTCGATAAATCGCTGGACAAAAGACAATTATTATTCCAAGTAACGCGTCACGCACGGAATGGATGATTTAATCGAGCAAGCGGTGTACCCGGGCGGTGTTATCGAGATGTGATCTTGTTTGGTCGGTGAACTCGCTATGTTGTCAATGTTGTAAGGAATCATTCGTTTTGCCGTGGTTTGTTTGTGATACAATCACAGTAAATATTCTCAAAACCAACGCCTAAACAACGTCGGCCAAACGTAGTTTCCAATCTTCCATATGACAGAAGCCTTGATCTTATGTGACAAACTGTTGAGGTTGATTCCAATCTTCCATATGACAGAAGCCTTGATCTTATGTGACAAACTATTGAGGTTGACTTATGTTTCGCTCTGGTTTCGCATTCTAATCGTTCTTGAAGAACAGATTTTCAACTTCCAGTGTTTCAACAATCTGTTGTGATTGACACATTTTTCGCATTCTGATCGTTCTTGGTGGAAGAACAAAATTTTCAACTTCCGTTTTGCAGCTAGCCTTTATAAACGTGGCGCGCACGCGTTATACGCAATCCGCTGGTCGCTGTCAAGATTAGGGTTGCGGGCCTTTCTTGGGCCCGCAATTAAATAGAAAGTTAAATATGTTTCTTTAAATTATCAGCTTGTCCTGAATATTCACGATGCATCCAAATATCACCCTATTTCTGCGAATGCTGGTGCAAATACTTTTACCCTGGACGTCCGGAAGTTGATGCATGCAAAAATTCAGGTTGGTAAATTAAACATATGGTGTCTTTACACAAGTTCAATTTGGGAAGCGTGTATTTCAATCGTGTCTTTTAAAGGCCTACAGGAGAGTGAAACCACAAGGTAAACCAAAGTTGGTAAATGATTACATTTTGTGCATCCAAAGTTTTTTATGCTTTTTACTTTTTATTTTCGTGCAAACCTCTAGTACAACGGAACGATTTTAATTTCAAAGACCCAAATGTCCACTTCGTCCGGGGTACAGGTAGATAAAGAACGACATGCCTTTCTCTCTCTCAAAATTATGCAGATTCCTAAATGAAGAAACCAAATGAAGAAACTGAAGAAACCAAATTCTTTTACGACTTACCTAAGTTTGCTACGAAAAAGACAGTTAATTATTATGTTCATCTCTCGACACCAACTTTCTCTTCTATAAGGATACTAATGTTGAAATGTTGAAACTGTTTTTCTTTTTCGCCAAAAAAAAATCACGGTGCTGATTTCGAGTGGCGTCGCATTAATACCTCAACAGAATGGAAATAAAATGGCCATAAAATAAAATACCAGTTCTTGTTGTTTTGTGTTTCGTTTTTCAGATGGTCTTCTTGATCATTTAGCTGAGGTAACAATCCGTCAAACAGACACACAACCTGACAGTCCAATCAAGTTTAGACGTGATCAGACTAGAATGCTAGTATCATCTTTTAACTTGGAAATCACTGACTCAGGACAGGCTTCGTTCCACTGGAGAATTGAAAATCTGATGCTGTCACCCTTCAATATTTCAGATGAGCCAGAGTTGTTAGTGTATGACACTCTTGAACTTTATATAGGACCAAAGATGCTGTTAACAGGGCTAAAACTTGTAGTGTTTGAGCTTCGTGTAACTGGAATTGAACTGGCTGCTCGAGACGTCGCATTCCTACAGGTCGAAAAATCAGCCCTTGTTGCCTACATTGCGGGAGGAACTGAAATTATGCGATCCATCAACAAGCCAATATCTGTGGATGCCAGTTCTTCCTATGATCCGGAGAATGAAGACGGGACTTCTTCAGGATTGAACTTAAATTGGTTCTGTTTCAAAGCTGCTACCAGGAACGTTTCTGGTGTCAATAACACAGTTACCAGCGTACTTGTTAATGCCTCCGGCGATATATTTAATGCACTTCTTGACTCATCCGCTAATGGAACACTGTTCCAACTGCCAGACGATGTATTTATACATTCCTTCGAAAAAGGAAAAGTGCATTTGGATACAAAGAAACTAAAGAACAACGAAACATACTATGTCGTGCTGACAATCCGCAACGATTCCCGTGCAGCCAGTGTTATGCAAACTGTTCACACTTACCATGGAGAGCTTGTAGACGTTCGAATAATGTAAGTGCAATGTGGTAGCCTCTGTAGGAACTTGTTGCCATCTGTGAACAAATTATGTTCCAATACTTGCTGGTAAAAATGAAAATTGACCAATCTGCAAAATTAACATCAACTCGTTATGTTGCTCAAAGAAGTAAGTTCAGACCACTACAATTAATAAGGCCTCATCTTCAAGAAAGCAGTACAACTGAATGAAAGTTACAAAATCTAATTTCTCAACGTAACGACGTGGAAATTTGATTGTAGGAAGGTACCCAAGAGAGGTGCTCTTACGCAACAAATTCCTGCCCTGTCTATGTGTAGTGTTTGAGGTTTCCATTATTATTCAACTGTGTAATTCACAATGCGATGATGGGATTTCGCTTTATTTTTGATTTATTTCATTCAGGTGTATTCTGAACTGTGTCTCACCAGCCAGTGCATCATCTGGTATCTCCGCCAGAACTGACTGTTTGTCAACACGTTGTCCTAAATCTCTTACATACCGATGGAAAATGTTCAGTAAAAACGGTAGTTATCCATATTCCAAATGGATGTCCATAAGAAATTTTTCAAATCTTTTGGCCACTAAAGTGGATTCAAGAAATCTGGTCATCAAGCAACAAAGTCTTATACCCGGTTCGTCGTATCGAATCACAGTGGATGTTCAGTCGCCAAATGGTTCACATGGATGGGCGGCGTACCAGTTTGACACATCAGAGGCCCCATCAGGTGGAACTTGTCATGGCACACAACTCGATAAGGAAGCCACTATAGGCGTCTGGCTCAACATTACCTGCCGTGGATGGAAAGATGACAGTTTGCCTCTAAGATATGAGTTCTATCGTGAGTTAGAAGATGGAGCATTATATATGTTGTCATATGGAGTACGGTCCTACAGTGTTGTCCATATTTCACCTTCAGTTGGAGAAGATCTCGTGCGTTTCAAAGTTGCTATTGTCAATGTCGTGGGCGTCGCAAGTGAAGAACGCCTGTCGACCAAGGTATGAATAAATTGGGTTTTTAAACACAGTTGATGCATGTGATTTATACTGAAAATGACATAGAAATATTCACTGGTAAAGCTATATTAATAAAAATGTTCACTTTTTTTGCCAGGTCTCTTTGTTTTCTAACTGTTGCTTCAGAAGCATCCGCTAGAAGAAAAATACCACGGAAAGGGGTAACACAAGACACGTTTCCCCTTGCAATGCCTCTTTTGGCCCAAGAATATAAAAGGGCTAACGACAAAATGAAAAGGCTTCCTGACAAAAATGCTGGGTGGTAACTTCGATACAAAGTATCAGCATTTTGCGAAGGGCAAAAAGCGCGTAGCCAAGCGATATGAGTAATATACTCACCCCTTTGTAACAGGTTGTTTTTAACACCTCTATGAACCACGTCTATGAACCACTCTTTCGTCTTTCACAGGTTAATCGATCGTCCTTGACACAAAGCGAAGAGCTGCTTTATGTCCAAATAAAGCAAATCCTTACTGCGATGGATAATTATTTTTCTGTGGGACAAATTAATATGGCGATCCAAGAAGCAGATTCTCTTCTTGCTCTTCTCGATGCGGCTGGCAATCGGATCGATGAAAAGTTTTTGCTTTACGTAAGTCTGGAGTAAACGTTAAGACCTTGTTCTCAATGGGACAGTTCATCAAACAGTATTTGTCAGTGCTACAGTCAGTATCGCACGAGGACTTTATTTATTAAGCCTGGCCAGTATCAAACATTTTTACTTAATACCGGCTTAACAAACAAACATTCCTCTCTAGGAAAATGTGGAACGGAAATGTCGAAACTAGGGAAGGCAAATGAACATACTATCTGTTACACAGACAGCCTGCGTATCTGTTAAACTTTGAATCAAGAGATTATAGAATAAAGTCTTGCTTGCACGCCAAATAGGTTTATTTTTTGAGATCATTATTAACATGTTTACAGGTAAAAATAATACAGTACTCTTGTCTGGGCCCATTCTTCTCAATTTTTATTTACGTTTTGGCAACGTTTCAGTGTCTGTGACATGATCCCTTTAACCTCAATATTGTGTTTCTTTACTATAGACGAAGGACTACCTAATGTCCAAAATTTTCAATGTGAGGGTAGATAACCTTGAGCGATTAGTCCAGATTGCTGTTATTTTGGGCAAATCTATGGACGATGCAGCCGATGTGTACCAGAATACGACGGTATGAAGATATTATGTAGACACAAGTGACACAAGATATTATGATATTATGATGTTATGTAGATAAAAGCAAGCTTTTATCTGGCAAATTTTACATTTCAACCATCCAGACTAGATAAAAGAATAAGAAAATAAAAGACATATGGTAAAGCACAAAACGACACATGGTACGAAACTAAGGTATTCATACAGTTTTGTTGCATCATAATTTTAAATCGAACATTCACGGAATTTTTTAGCATTTTTACGAAATTTTAAATTTTATCACCTTTCAATAGTTGAAATGCTTTGAAAACAAATTTAAATGCAAAGTCCCAATCTCGTGGTTATTTACTGCTGTTTCAGATCGATATTTTTCATTCATTCATTCATTCATTCATTCATTCATTGTTTCATTCATTCCTTTTCGTTCGTTCGTTCTCTTCTTCATTTATAAGTAACGGTTCCTTGTTTTTGGTCCTAGTTTGCTGTTTTAGACAAACTACTGGAAATGACCTCTCTACTTTCATTGACGACTGAACGCAGGTCTGAAACCCGTCTCATTGCTAATGCAGGCAGGTCGTTATTGTATTGTAATACCAACATCATGAAATATACCTCTCTCAGAATCCTTATGGCTAAGAATTCTACCAACTACGGTCAAGAAAACGAGGTACGTAATCATGTTCAAAGTGACTTTCAATACAGTCAAACATCCGTATGTTGAGCCTTTTAGGACCTCGTATGTATGCCTCCCAACGAAAGTGACTCTGAAAATTTCTAACAAATGTTTGTTTATGACATAAGGAGCACCCAACTAGGAAATTCAGTCAACAGTCTTGGAATGTCGTTGCAGTGTTTTCCTGCATCGTTTTAGACTGTTTAAAGGGATATTTGTGTAAACTAACACATTTGAATCCTTTTGTATTTTCTAGCTGGATATTTAATTGGCAGAAACTTAAAGGGAACAAACGGCTCATTAATCGAATTTGCGAGCGGTTGTTTTTTTTTTCGAAAACCGTAGCTGCGCGTTTCTTCGTACCCAAAACTAGAGTTTCACCTCTCCGTAAACCAACTGAACGATGTTATATATCCCATATTACGAAAGTTCGATGTTCACGACGACATCTTCGAAACAAGTCTTACTTTTGTGTCTGTAGAAGAGCCAGTTTCTAATCGTAGTTTTTAGATTGTCATTGTTTTATACATATACTACTTATTAACCGAGAGTAAGGTCATTACAGGGGAATCCAAGACCGAGCTCTCTGTGGCTCTCTTCGTCGCTCATACTAAAGAAGTATCGGTATGCTAATATTTTTCTTTTAGTTGCTGTTACATTTTGTCGGTATTTTATTGTCGTTCTCGCAATTGCGGTAGTAGCTTTTACTCACAACTCAAATAACCGCCGAGCCGAGAAAACTTTTCATAATGCCTGGTCATTACAAGAAAATAATGCCCGCTCAGCAGCCAATCAGAGCGCGCATACTATTGTAGCCATATAATAAATACCTATAATAATAATGACAATGAATTTATATAGCGCATTTTTCATATATATATGTTCAAATGCGCTGTATACATACTGTAATTTACTACACAAGGCCAGACCACAACACCGGGAGCTTCGTGCCCTACTCTTTGCGAATAGTGTGTGGGTGAAGATAGACTGAAGATACAGGAGACGGGACCTACGGTTTATCGTCCTTTTCCGAGAAGACTAGAATGTCTAACCATTTGCAGATGTAATTGCAAAGGCAGCACATTCTCCTTAGTTATTTTAAGACCCTGAGTGTTGGTCCGGTCTGGGGTTCGAACCCACGACTTTCCGCACAGCAGTCCGTCGCTCTACCAACTTAGCTAACCAGGCGGCGGTTCATAATTAGTTATTTTCTTAGTTATGTATCCTAATTAGTATGAGTGTATCCCACGCTACAAGGCTTTGAACTCTAATAAAGTTTTCTATCTTTCTATCTCAAGCACGAAATATGGCTTGATGTAAAGATAAAGTATGTATTCGTACCTCTACCAAATTGACCAAAATGTTATATATTGTAGGAAATCATATGGAAGACCATTTCTGGGCTTTGCCAGAATCTAACAGAAAAGATTACCAACACACTTCTCTCCCTGAAAGTGCCTGGAGAGGAATACAGCGTGATAAAAAACGAGCTTCAATCCACAATCTTAGGCAAGCAAGAGTCGCACGAATTGAACCAGCTAACAATCCAGGATGGAAACGCTAGCTTTGAACTTCCTTCTTTGGACGACAAAACGCTGGAAAAGATGCTTGGTAACATATCTGAAGTTGGAGTGGAGGTATGTTTGTCAACAAAAAAGACAAAATGAAAACTGTATGTCACTTTCAAAATAAATATAATACAAGTAATTTCTTCTTGCCGACATTAGCTGACATTATTCTAAATTCTTATTTATCTCTCTAATACTTTCAATAATTGAGTCACCGCAGTTAAGGTTATTGTCCTGTATTGCATTGCACATCCTTACTGCGCAGAATTTTACCCGTAATTAGCGCGCGCATTTAAGCAAAATGGCTGCTTGTTTCTATGCAGCTCAGTCCGCGAGAAAAATAAATCGCCTCTTTCTCGTAAAGGAGTAGGGTGACCTATCAATTTTTTCTCAGATTTTGGATGTAGCGATCAAGTTCTTTCTATAAAACGAAAAAAGATCAATTTCTATATTTAAAAAATATATTACCACCGGAAATGTGTTCTTTGCCAGCACTCGCAAGGGAATTATTAAAGAATTATATGGTATATACAAGGTCTTCCTGCTCCTAAACGAATATGGGGACCCCACTTTTTTATTTCAAAATTTAAGTCCCCTTTAAGGTAGTCGACATGTAGGCAAAGTTTGGCTGAAAATCTATGTTCAGTTTTATTATGGGACAATGACCTTAACAGTGAAAGAAATGTTGTTGACAAATAAAAGCAAACTATCTTTTCTGATTTATGTATTAATTGCCATCATTCAAACACCTCGAAGCTTCAGTTTGACATTATTTGCTACAAAAAAGTGAAATTGTACTTCCATAACATAGTTCATCTTTTTTATATACTTTATTTTAAAAAACCTACAGATTATATACATTCTATATTTTTGCGATTTTAATATTACGCTTTACGATGCTTATTATATCCTACGACATTAGATTAATATTTTCTTACAATATGGCTGACTAAACTTACGCGCTTACATAAGGATACAATACGAAATGGAACGAAGAAAAACAAACAAACAAAAAACAGCAACAACAACAAAAATTGGAGTGAGATAGCATTTAGCATTAAGACAAATAGTATGTTTCTAGTTAAGTTATGACAACCCTGCAATGTTCTAAAAAAAAGAATTAGATTATTGCCAGATAAATTCTAGTTAGCTATTTCAGCTTTGAAGTGCCTTAAAATAATTATTTTATTGAAAATTATTTTATTATTTTATCTTTTAAAACGCTCGCGACAGTCAAGTAATTATTAACATTTCAAGCAGATTAGATGTTGATACAGACAACATTTGATCCACTTACAGGTCCGCAACTAGCAAGAGGCAAGACGAGGCACTTGCCTCGTCTAGATTTTAATCCAAAGTTAAAAACAAAATTTAGTTTAACTTAGTTAGGAATTCAAAAACACTCCCAGTTCAACAAGATTGATTTTTTTCTCATGAAAAATGTTGAAAACGCGTTTCAGAGCTTCTAGACTTCAAGATATTCTGGAGGCATGCCCCAAGACCCCGTAGCAAGATCTTGCCTCCTCTGTGCTAAAAGTCTGGCTACGGCCCTGACTTATCGTGTGACCAGGAGAGCAAATCAGCAACATGACGCTGGTCCAACTGGTATTTGATATATTTATCATTGCGCCCGGCCACTGGCATAAAATTTCTCCCAGTCACTATTTAGCTCAGTTAATAGGTCTAAATAGCGTTTGGTTCATTCAGCATATTTTCATTTTCTTATTACTTTGTAGATGATCGGCTACAATTTTAACCCTTACACTTCACACAATAGCAGCAAAAGGGTGAGATCAAGAGTAATCAGTCTTGCTCTTAAAGGTGACAATGGTGACGCTTTGCAAGTGACAAATCTACCGTCAGACATTCAAGTCAATATCCCAATATCACATCATGACCCGAGCAGCACTTCTCACCCTGCCCACACGGATGGCTTCCTTAATCCTGGAAGCATGCAGTATCATGTCATCACCGCACGCGACGTTAATACCACAATGAAACTGTCCATAAGGATGAAAACATCAGCCTTTGTCACTGCCTACATAAAATTTGGCGAACATCCGACACAAACTTCGTATGATGAGGTTATTGAGCTATCCGAAGAAAATAAAGTTGTAAACGTGGTATCTGATTGTGAATTGACAGAAAAGTGTTCCTACGATATCTTCATTAACTGCAACGTCTCAGGACAATATTACATCGGTCTCTTAGGGAATAGCGAGAACAGAACAGTTAATTCAAGGGGTAGGCGGTCTATACTATCAGAGGGAGCATCACAAGAGAGGTGTGTCAAATTTAAAGATCCTCCACCTACCATTCCCCCTCCAGCGGAGTACACCATCCTTGTACCCAAGTATGATCCTGACAGGTCGGTTAACTACAGTTTACAAGTGGATTCGATTTGGTGCGCGTACTGGTCTGATACTGAAGAGAGATGGACAAACGAGGGCTGCAAGGTAAGAACTTACGTTTTACTTAACGCTAATATAGAAGACTGAAAAAACACACGGCACTGAAAAAAGAAAGAAAGCACTAATAAGGACTTCAAATATTTGAGAAAACGATGATGCTCTCTTTCTTGTGAAGAAAATTAGATCACAATAGGTGCATTCTTCTCTATAACTGCCTTTTGTTTATTGGCCTAGTGCCTCGAATGCTATCAGTTCATAAGTAGAATACCTAAAGTCATTTTCACGAGCGCCTGACAGTCAAAAAGAATATATAAGAAATAGGACCCAAGACATAATAACTGTTACCCAATTCAAAACAAAGTATAAAAAATCGTCCTGATGTAATAGGCCCCGACATATGCAATTTTAAATTGCAATTGGAATTAAGGTCTTTCTGACTTGTTGGCATTATTAATTATTAATTACAACTCAGCATAAACTGATTTCTCAATCAAATTTCTATTCATAAGTATTGTCTTTTTCGTTAATTGTTGATAAATTTGCACAACCCTTGGTCCACCACAATGCAAAATAATAATAATTTGCTTCTTCTTGATCTGTCTTAGTTTAAAATCTCAAGAACTAGTCGTCATGTTGACTTAACTTATTTTTATAAATAATCAAAAAGCGGGCAAGCAAATATTAGCTATAAAACTCATTCTTAGAGCAAATCTGTTGCTTTTAGTGACATTGTGAAGATCAATGAACTGTTCTATACTGAATTCTAGGTTGGCCAAGACTCAAACAGTTCGTCCTTGACGTGTCTTTGTAACCACTTGACCTCATTTGGAGGAGACGTTCTTGTTGCACCAAACACCGTTGACTTTGAAATGGTCCAGCAAGCGTTTGACAACCTAGATCCAAAAACCCTGCTGGTCCTGATAACAGTGTGTTCTGTCTTCCTGGTCTACCTTGTTGGGTTGGTAATTTTACGCAGAGCAGACAATCTGGATGTTTTAAAGGTTTGTAACAAAAAATAACAGTAATAGGAAATGCAACCATAGATAACGTTGGCATCCTTTGCCTACCTGAAATGAAATGGGGTCCTTAAGAAGCATGCATCACAAGGCGAAAATATAAACCTAATAGAATTATTAATAGAATTAATAGATTTATGATACTAGAATTAATAGAATTATGAAACACTCGAAGCTGCTTTATAAACATGTACAAGTCCGGTACCTGGAAAATATTGGTCAAGTTATGTTTTGAAAAATTATGGACAGAGCTAAAGACGAGGTTAACAAGGTCCATAAAATGGGACGTATGATGTAAAACATGGCGCTTATGGCACCGTTTTGTATTCTTATAACATCTAAGCCTCAGCTGGGGTCTTTGTGTTTTTTTCTTACTCTATATCTCTCTCAATTTAACTGGGCGTATTAAAAAATTCCGGGGGCAGTCTTCGATGGACCAGCATTCATTTCGGCAGAGTATTTATACTTATAGACGCTGAATGCTCAGGTCTGGTGGGGCATTGCGGTTAAAAAGACTTCATCAACCCTTCTTGTATCTTTTGGTTGTAGGACAGTCCTCTCATTGTACTGGCGGAGCATCAAGCCGGTAAATACAAATACGAAGTATCCATAACAACCGGAGGATGGAAAAACTCGGGTACCACTGCTAATGTTTCCATGATTCTTCACGGTACAGAGAACATCAGCGGTATTATCAAGCTGACAAATGGCCACTCACGTGACAGAAATTTGTTCGCGCAGGGAAACACTGACAATTTTCTTGTCCACCTTGAGAAGCCGCTTGGCACAATAACCAGTGTGCAAATCGGCCATGACACTTCTGGTGACGACCCATCTTGGTTTCTCAGTGAGATTTTAATTGTGGACAATCAAACAGACAAGCGGTGGATGTTTACTTGCTACCGTTGGCTTGCTCTGGAAAGAGATGATGGGAATACGACCAGTGTATTTTATACAGATAATTACAAAGAAGACGACGAATTCAAAAGGAATTTCGGTGCCCTGCGTAGAAATGGTTTCTCCGATGATCACTTATGGTTCTCAGTAATCAGCAAACAACCGAGAAATCATTTTACCCGTGTTCAAAGAGTCTCCTGTTGCTGGTGTCTACTCATGTTATCGATGGTAACCTCTGCTATGTTTTACGAAACTGAGAGCACGACACAACAAAAAATTAAAATTGGACCATTAGAAGTCACTTCGAGTCAACTTATAATCGCTTTGGAAAGTGCAATGATTGTTTTGCCTGCAAGTCTTTTGATCGTATTGTTGTTCCGAAAAAGTGAGCCAAAAATAAACACTCAAGGAAGACGGTACCATCTAACCAAATCTGAAACAAAACAACAATGCGTTCTTCCTCATTTTTGTGTATACATCGCTTGGTTTCTCTGTGTCAGTACAGGTATCACTTCAGCCCTGTTTACAGTGTTTTACTCTCTCATGTGGGGAGGAGAGAAATCGGTTCGTTGGTTGACAACTGTAGTGCTTTCATTGTCTGGGGATGTAATAATCTCTCAACCCATCAAGATAATTTTGGTATCCGTCATTATAGCTTCCAGGTGTGGCTGTGGTAAAAATACTACAAGTAACTCCAAAACAGCAGAAGAAAAAAGTCAGGAACCATTACACAATGCAGTGGATCTTTCGTCTATAGACATCGAACGTGCTAGAAAGTACAAAATCAACGAAAGGAAGATGTATGCCTATATGAGGGAACTCGTGTTTTCACTGTTGTTCTTCATGCTTCTATTGATTGTCTGTTATGGAGACAAAAACGAACATAGATATAATCTAAATGCAGCCACAGAAAGCGACTTCCAATATTTTGATGACAGGGGACAATACAAGGTAGGCATTGTACACTTTCCTCGTAACAGTGTCTGTAGTTTGTTAAATTTTATGCTTCACTGAATAAAAGTTAATTAGATGTATCGGGCAAAGGGGGGGGGGGGGGGTGTTTTCTTCCGGAACGTTTCTCGTATAAGGATGATCTCCTATTGTTCCAAACTAATACCCTTTAATAAATCATTTGTTGACAGAAAAAAGGAATTTATTATTACATTCTGTAGCAGGACTACTGCAACCCTTTTTCAAAACGTTTAAACTTGAGTAACCCCATAGATAATTAGATGGATCTGCCCTACATGCGTTTAATTCGATATATTTCAAACGGCCCTTTTCAATACCAGAATCATAGGATGCTCCTCCTATTGGTCCAAACCAATGCCTTTTATAAAATCATGTATTGACAGTAAAAGGAACCCTTTTTAAATGGATTTAATTCAGTTTGCCAAATACTTACCCTTTCTATAAACCTTCAGCCCGAAGATGGTACCACTTTGGGCGGAGGCGCTTCTAGTGTATAGTCCACTAAAAGAGATAACCAGCCACCGGGTCAGTGCGCTGAGATTTTTATTGAACCGATAAGTCTTGCATGAAGTTTTCAAAAAAACTTTTATTGACTTCATTCAGCCAAACAGCTATTGTGTCTGAATTTACCTCCTTTAATGTGGTTTACCATAATCCTCAGCTATTTGACTATTCTGTCCTTTCGCACCTTATTTGTAATTGTGGATACCGGTATTTTGCTAGATTACCAACGTTACGCAATTTTGGGGATGGCTAAATAACGTGTTTGTGCCAGCGATCTTTACAGCTGACTCGTACAAAGGTCAAGAGGAAACAGCTTCAGAATACATTGGAAACAATCGTTCAATCCTGGTCGGCATGCCTCGTCTGAGACAACTTCGAGTCAAGAAAAGTAAGGCTATTGCTTGGAATGCCACACCAAAATAAGCTAAAAAATGTGTGAACTTCTAAATGTACTGATTTCGTTGGTCCGAAATAATTGCACTACGGCGCCAAACCGATCAAATGTGCCGCAAGAGACATGAAAGAGTAAAGACTTAAAGGAGCTGTGTCACGGAATTTAGCCAAATTTAGGCATCGAAAAATGGCAACCGAATTGGGTAAAATATAAAAAACCGCATAGAACAGTGAACATTTTAATATTACAGCAAATATAAAAAAAGGCACAGACGGATTGCGAAATGTTTTTTGAAATACTGTTAGGCTGAACACTTTTTAAAGTTAGTCTCGGTTGTTGTAACTTCAAATTCTAATGCCCTGGAAGAATTTTTGGCTGAAATTAAATGAAGCTGTGATTTTGTCATTTAGATCCATAGAACTAATTTATTCGCAGACATCAAGTTAAACCGCAAGTATTTGGCAAAAGTTAATAAAACAGACTAAATTCAGCCTTGACGCAGTCCCTTTAACGTCAAATTGCCAAAACCGGCAGCAAAAAAATCATCAAAAGCCAAACAAAACAAAACCAGAACAATATTTTCTCACCATATCTCTTGAAAAACAAACTAAAGATAATATCAAGGTTGTTTTCTTAACTGAGATATTGTAAAGATTACTTTTGTTTTATCATTGATTGTGACATTTGCATCTTATTCCTTTTCTTTTCATTTTTTTTTTTCTACTTGACAAAATATTATCCCTGTGCATGATTTATGCTAAACGGTCTCAGTATCAGCTCCTCTAGTAATAATATAAATCGTAGTTTCTACCAGCTGCAAAGCAATGAAAATGAAGTCGTTAGAAAGAAACCACTGGAAACAATCACATCGTTGTTTTCACTTTTCCTCTTTCAACAGATTCCTGTGAGGTTTATGAATTGTTTAAAAGTATGATTACGACATGTTATGATTTCTACTCCAAGAAAGGAGAGGAGAAAACAAACTGGAATGGCCTGAATCAGCTAAATGGATCCTCAATGTTGTGTCCAGAAAATTGGCAATATAACAACGGCAGAAAACTCGGCGTCTCCGATTCTTGGGGTCGTTTCGCTTTTTACAGTGGTGGTGGTTATATAGCTAATTTGGGATACAACAAGCATACAGCGAATAGAATTATCAACGACTTAATAGAAAACAATTGGGTTGATCGTCAAACAAGGGCTGTGTTGGTTGAGTTCTCACTGTATAACCCGCCGAGTAATCTTCTTGCAGTGATGTCATACTACTATGAGGTCCTTCCAGCGGGATTTGCAGGCTCGTTCAAGAGCTATGGAATTTTACCCCTCAGCGCAACGGATTCTCAAGCTCATAACACTTACTTGCTCTTTGCCTTTTTGTTTGGCCTTCTGCTTGTTTGCTACTTTGTATTGGAATGCATCAAACTTTTTCGCCAAAAGTACTCCTATTTCATATCAGTGTGGAACTGGTTGGACATGCTGCAAATACTAACTGCTTCGTCAGCATTGTTCCTGCAATGGATGAGGTCAAAAGAGGCAGGAAAATCGTTTCGAAAACTCAAAGAAAACCCTTTCATCCCCGTTAGCTTTCACAGAGCCCTATTTTTGTTTGACGCTGAAAACATCGTGATTTGTATAACATCTGTCATTGCTACCTTGCGCCTCTTGAAATGTTTTTATTTCAATCCTCAAGTTATTATTTTCTCGTGTACAATTCGCAGATCGTTTCAATCAGTAGCGTCGTTCTTCATGGTGTTCTTAGTATCTGCTATTGCCCACGCCCTTTTAGGGGTGATTGCTTTTGGACACAATGTTCACATGTTTTCTTCAGTGCCTGAGGCTATTTTCTCGCAGTTTTTGATGCTTCTGGGGAGCAATTTTCCAATACATGAACTTAATGACACAAACCCCATTATAGGACGTCTGTTCTTTTTCACTTTTGTTTCCAGTACGACGGTAATATTGGGCAACATGTTTATTGCTATCATGAATGATCACTATGTCAGTTCGTGCGCGGACAAAGGAGACGATGTTGAACTTGCAGAATTCATTATCAATAGGATCCGGGAAACTTTATTTGGTCAGAAATCCAACAAAACCCGAGCCTGGAACGAAAGCACGAACCACGAGCTTTTCGAGCCTGAAGAACTCCCGGTGGACTCTTCTGCACGAGAACTCCCGGATGGCGCCTCGTCACCTGATTGGACACCAGTTATGCATCGCAGCTGTACTCACAAACTAAGCAGAGCAGAACAGGCGGAAAACAGCAGCGACAGATCCAGAGAGTATGCTGTTTGGGAAACGTTCCGTCCAGAACACTTACTCATTAAGAGTTCCAAAAACAAATCAGGATTGACGGGTATTAATTTGAATCGGCTGTCAAGTCGCACCGTACCCTTTAAACCGCAATACATAGCGACAGAGTGGAATGCATTGTATCATGTTGATGATGATGATGATGATGATGATGGTGATGATGACAAAGACGACGACGACGACGACGACCATGACGACGACGACCATGATGATGATGATGATGATGATGATGATGACGATGACGATGACGATGACGATGACGATGACGATGACGATGATGACGATGATGACGAAAATGATGATGACGATGGCGATGAAGACGATGAGGAGGGCAATGAGGACGAAACTGACGAAGGACTTACTGCTGAGGAAAAAGAATTTTGGAAAAAACTTTTCACCCATATTTTACACTAAAAATTGCACCACGAACACTGTACGTTTCCACTTATAATGTATTTTTAAATACAACAAAACCTTAAAAGGTGTCTTACTACAGTTTTGAAGGTGTAAATAAACCCACTATTTTAACTCTTCTGTAAAATGATTTGAAATGTTTTATCTTTCTCTTATTACTGTGGGAAAACAATGGGAGAACCAGTTAGATTAACGGCGTTTATAGAGCACGCTGAGTTTCTACAAAATAGAAATGGCATTTTAAGGTATTGCAGTTTGCTTTTACGAGTAGCGCAGTATTTTGGCGAGCCCACAGGGTGAAATAAAATACAAACGAATTGTAAGAATTAATAGCTGCATGCAGGAAACTACTCAACTGGCAACCAAAATCTACCCTTTTAACGACTTACACAATTTTTTCAGTATTTCCAAGTATTGTGTAAACCGGGTTTGATAAATATTTTTCGCCTATAACTTAATGACAACATTGTCTGTAAATGAACAATCGCTTTTAAGATTACCTTTACGAAATTCAGATCGAAATGGATAATATTGTATGCATCATCATCGATCCTTATCGCGCCATTGGACGCATAAGGCCTCAATTGTATGCATAGACTCCTCCAAAAATTCGTTCAAGAAGATGTGCCACTCTGTCATTTCTCTTCCTTTTTCTGGTAAAGCAAGTCAATTATTCTGTTTAATAAGGTTTCTTATTATTTTGTTGTGGTGGTGGTGATGGTACAGTCATTGTTTCTAGTGCTTATTATGCACACACACTGCATAATCTTTCGTAGAGTTTGCATACCTTTCGTACAACTTATGTTATCTGTTTGTTTCAGTAGCATTAAAGGTATCATTGTACCTCTATTTCACTGAACAATGCGAATTCTCTTGTTTTAAATTTCTTGTTCGGAAATGTTGTGGTCTTACTCATGCAAAAATTCAAAAACAAGCTCTAACACTTTGATAGATCAGTACTAATACTCTTTATCAGTTGATACCAGTTGATGCTTAGTAATACTGGTATCAAACGAATACCCAAAAGTTATGGACATTTTTGGCTAACAAAGCAACAGTATTACCATGTCAAACAAAACCTTTATTTTAGTATAATGCTAATAACTCAAAAACGAAATCGGTGTCCGCTACATTTTTATTAGTTGGCAATGACCAGCATATAAACATGAAGCTTTTTGCAAAGTAGAACAATTTTTACAAAGGGGCCAGAGCCACTTAAATTTTAATCAACTTATTCACAAAGTTGCCAGGCATTCGTTTGTTACCATTATTAAAGCATAACAAAATGTTTTGTGAAACATTTGAGAAGAAAAATAAGCGATAGGAAAATAGAACGACGTTTCGATGACGCCATGTCATCATTATCAAGTTAAAATTATAATACGGAGTTCAGGCTAATATAGTGATCTAGGGTGTGTTAATATATTAGCATATTAAGATTTTAAATAAACAGTTTACCTGCAGCCAGTGTTTACCAGCAAAAAATTATGGATGACATCAAAGTGGTAGAAGCCAAGCCTCCCCTTATAAATCAGCATTGCGTTGTCTACAAATTCTCATGTAATCTGTGTGATGTAGATTATGTTGGGTTCACATCCCGACATCTTTTTCAACGCATCGCTGAACATAAATATTCTGCGATTGGCCGACACTTAAAAGAAGACCACCAGCTGCAAGTCTACAATGTACAAGACCAGTTTTCTGTTTTAAAGAAATGCCGCACGAAGTTGAACTGTTTAATTTACGAAATGCTCTTTATTAGAAACATAAAGCCGAAACTTAACACGCAATCAGATTCTGTGCGTGCTAAACTGTTTATTTAAAATCTTAATATGCTAATATATTATCACACCCTAGATCACTATATAAGCCTGAACTCCGTATTATAATTTTAACTTGATAATGATGACATGGCGTCATCGAAACGTCGTTCTATTTTCCTATCGCTTATTTTTCTTCTCAAATATTAAAGCATAGACTATTAAATGGTGGTAGGACTGACCAATCAACGTATAAGTGCTGGAAAGTGCTGGAAACCTTTGCCAGCCACCTTAATTGGAGAAATAAACGTATTGAACGTCGCAAAGGCAGAAAACTGACTTGTAACTTGGAACGAAAATAAAATCCGTTTTATTCTGATATGCAGATTTATTATTCTACCCGGATTACGTCATCTGATCAGATTAGGTCATGATAGCAAGCAAAATATGAAAGACTGTTGCAATCCGTATAACACTTTAGAAATTAGCTCAGTTACTACGCGCGCTCTGATTGGTCAAAACCTTATGTACTATTGTACCGGTAAACTGTCGCTTCCGTCCCGACAGGGCCAAACTTCGCTCGATATGCATAATAACGAAGAATTAACGTTAGTTTAATGTCTTTTTTTTGTCTATCTGATGGTTAAAACGGAGGATATGATTCTCGTAAATTATCATTATGAAAATCTACTGAGGGTGGATCACAAATTAAAATGTATTTCGCCGCCCACCACTGTTGGAGCGAAGTAACTAGAGGAAAACACGAAAACGCAGAGACAAACATATGAGTAGGAACACAATAAACAGGTCCGCTTTCACATGACTGGAAAAATATTCAAAACATTGATATCGTTTCATTCAACATTTACTCGAAAATGTTATTTGAAAAGAAGCAAAACTGCGTCAAATTGGTCGCGATGAAAGCTTACTTTCATGGCAGAAACTTACGCTGAGTCTTGCGCACTTGAATTATATTTTTAGTTATATGTGCTTTCAGTGCTTTCTGCCAAGTCGGTTATTCGGCGAAAACGAAAAATACGCGGAGGACACTCGAGAAGCTTCTAAATCACTCTCCTGACGGCTCGTGATTTACAAGCTTTTCTGTGTTCTCCTTACATCCCGCGTGGTTTTATTACGCTAGTAAACTCGATAAAGCGGTTTATTGCTTAAATAGCGCCCCCTTTTTAGGCTAACTGATGCAAAAAATGTTAAATATCTACGCGCATTATCTGCAAAACCACCTAATAAGGTTCATTTGTAGCGGAGCTCCCGCGCACTCAGAGGCCCGCACGAGCGGAACCGCACATAAAAAAATTGTTGAACCCATTGAGCTACATAAATTTTGGGTATCACGTGACGTGATTGTCCTTCCAAAACAGACCTTAAAATCAAACAGGAGGGTAGAGGAAAGTAAAATGAAGAAAGAAAATAAAATTTTCAAGTGATATAAAAGAGTAAATGTTTATCTACTGCCAGTATTGTCTTGTTTGCAATACGCGATAATTCGAGCTATTAAAACTATCGACGTTAAGTCGGCACCGCACTCAAATGTTAATAAGTAAGATAACAATAAAAAAAATATTGCTCTCCTCGTCTCTTTAGTAGGAACCACATAACGTTACTTTTCTAAAGTAAAGTGGTTATCGATAGCAAAAATTTTAAAGCAAAACGAATTGGAAAAGCGAAAGCGAACAGTGAAAGGACATGGAACAAATAACTGTGGCGCTCCGCAGACAGACACTAAGGACTAATTAAGGCACCACACATGGTGCCCACATCAAACAAATTTCAATTTCTCGTCCAAGTTTCGTTTGTCGGTCTAGGAATATTGCCATTAAATTTTATTTACTCAAATGATACTCGGAATTCAAACGTTATGTCGCCGGAATTTTCTCGAAAAAGTGAAATATTATCATATGCCGAATGCTGCGTTATGTCTATTTGCGTTATGCCTATTTGCGTTACGCCTATTAATGTTCCTAAAATATAACCCCTACTATCCTTATATAAACAAACAACATAACCAGAACTGTGCTCTGCAAGGCTAAGTATGTGATTATATGGTGTAAAATTTCGCGTGCATGGTAGATGCTGATTGGCCAAGCCGGATCATCGACATTAGTAAATCATAAAATTATGTCGGAAGCGATCGATGACGGGAAGTGACCTGCATGATTTGTTCTGTCTACTGGGGGTGTATGGTTAGACATAAACTTTAATTTAAATTTTGGTATAAATTGGCTTTTGAAGAATCGGCTTTTTTCCATTAACCTTTGTGATTTTCTTTTAACTTCTGAGTATCGAATGTTGTCATATATATACCTCAATACTCGTGAATCGGCTGGCTCTGAGTTTTTAAATGGTACTGCCGTTATGACTGAGGGTATGTTTACACGGGACCGTTCTGTAACCGGTCTGGAACGGATCGAAAACTGGACCTGCTATTTTGCAGGTCCAGTTATGGATCCGTTCCAGACCGGATCCATAACGGTTCCGTGTAAACAGATTGGATCGGTTCCAAACGGTTCCGTGTAAACAGAGGCCGATCCGGTCCGGTCCGGTTCGGAACGGTTCCGGTCCGGTCCCGTGTAAACGTAGCCTCAGTGACTAATCGTAGTCTATAAAGCGGGAACAGAAATTTTACATTTACTGATGTGATCAACGAAACTATTTCAGGTGGCCAGTAAAACAAAGTTAACAAATTGCAGAATTTGTTACAACAATAACTATACTTCACAATGCCGGTAAATCATACAAATTTGGTCGCCCAAGTTTTATACAAATATTAGTTTTTAGGGGGTTTTCATAAATTAATAACAACAGTTTCTGCTGTTTCATTTAATTAGTTTTTTTCATAAACCTTTGATACGCTTTGGTCACCTCAACAGGTATCCCAATATTTTTCCCTTATTAAAATTGTCCCCTGTATTTGGGAGAGGTGGATCATTAAATACGAAGGTTTTTTTCGGTTACTTCTCTTAAATAGCCAGCTTGGACCTTTACGGTAAAAACGCGTTTCCTTTAAAAAGAAATGGTCGTTTTCACAAAGATATAATTAAACTTTCATTCATAAAAGAAATGTTGAGAAAGGTTCTGGCAAAGAAAACACACTTTGTAATTTTTTTAGATTAATTATGGTTTTTGCTTCAAAGAAATGAAACTAATACTTGTTCTTGATGCTAACACCTAAAATATACAAATCTAAAATAGATCAAAAGTGAAAACCGCCTTAGTTGAGGGATATACATATCTGACACAGAAAAAAAAATATGTTTTGTTATTAATATATGTGAGAATGATGTTGTTTTAAATATCTGCTTTCCTTTCTGTTTACCAGTTTCTATTGTAACTATACCCTGGCGTCTTGCACTAATCTGAACTGATTCGCTTTTGAGACAAACTTCCCTCAAATCACCCACTGCTGATAACTCTAAGACTCCGAAAAGGCTTACAGTTTTCAGGTTGTACAATAGTATAATAAAGTTAAAGAACAAAACAATGCAAAAGCAGACTAAAAGGCAAAATTTATTTAAAAATTCAGGACTGTAACATTTATTTATGACCTTTCTTCAAAAGATTTTAATAGTGAAAAAGAGATTTTTTCTGTTTGGAAGAAAAGTTCAATTCCAAACATATAAACAAATGTCCATAATAGTGGAACGCCATAAAAACATTATTCACTTTCAATACAAATTAACATCGGGAAGACCTGAAAAGATAACAATAAGGTTTAATTTTAGCACTTTTGTTTATTAAAGTTGCCTTGAATACAGTACGGGAGTATTTTTTGAAACGTAATTAAAAAAATCATCATCCAAGAACCCCCAAGCGGTGTATTTTAACGAGATCTTGAACAATTTTCATGAAGACTGCATGTGCAAGATTTTGAAAATATTTGGAAAAGCACCGATAAAATACGGTGTATAAGAAAACATTTATTCGCAGCAGTCATGTACCATGTACAAGTTCAAAGATATGTGGCTCTTTCATCAATCGTAAGTATTTATGTTATTTTTGCCACAATTATTTAGAAATTGCTTAAATGCCCTTATAGCAAGTTTGATGAAAAAGATTGCGTCACGTATCTTTTATTGAAAATTACAAGAGTTTTTTCTTAACAGTTATGAGCCGAAATGTAAAGGTTAAGTAAGATAGACGTTTCTAATCCTCGTTCGTCTTACATTACCTAGCACCGAAGAACTTTTAAAAACATGAGTTGCATGTAGCTTTTGCCTTAATTTTTTATAACATAGCGAAGTAAAAAATTAAAGTAATGGTTAAGTAAGATACACATTTCTTATCCTCGTTCGTCTTGAATTAACCACCACCGAAGAACTTTTAACAAGATGATTCGCATGTAGTTTCAGCTTTATTTATTTATAAAATATTGAAGTAAATTGTAGAAAAATGTATAAACTCGTGTGCAAAAAGTTTATCTTTTTCCCCAAAAAACCCCTGACACAGAGTTTTGTAAAATTTCATCTACAGTTTCTCAAGTAACTATACTTCAAAATGTTATAAACATTGAAACAGAGTTTCAAACAAGTTTTCGAGAAAATCAGCCCCTTTTTATTAAAAACGGACACCGCTATTGTTACAATAAATATCTCTGTTGCTTGGAAATCACTAAAAAAATAACGGTGATATTTTTTATCATAATATTGCATTATGATGAATTATTTTGATACATTGTTGTTTTAAAATCAGGTCTCTCCTCAAGTCTAAAATAGCTACTTTGAAATCTCTACCGCCAAATTTAATAATCAAAAATATTATTGCTCTATGTATCTCATGTTATATAAACTTCCTTTTAATCGAGATCCTGGCTCGTACTCTTAGATACGGACCGAATTTTTCCCGTCGATTTATGGCCCTACATCTGCAAACTCAGGGCATTTTTGCTTCTAGAGAATCTGAAAAATCGAAGAAAAAAGCTTGAGGTTTGTTAAATGCACTTTGTTTCGCTATTGGTCCTCAAATTTTCTTTCAACTGCAAGCATTAAATGTATTTTTTTTTGTTTCGTTGCCAAGTTGACTAAAAAGATGGCATATAATACAAGACAATACAATGCATGTTTGTGTGGAAATTATACGTAGCTTTGGTTTCGGTGCGTCCTGCAGCAAAATAAAGAAAAAATATTTAGGAGTATTGGTGTTAAAAGTAAATCATGGGTACTCTTGAATTTCACGGGCGGTAGTGCACCGGTACCAGTCACAGCCCACTATCTGAGAGATATTGTAAAACAAGAACATTGAGAAGCTTGAGAAGCTTAAAATCGGGCGCTTTGCCTTGAAAGGCAGGGTTCAGTACAGCAGAAACCACGAAGCAGTTACTTAAGTTAAGCACTCAGTCCGACTGTGTTTGTGTAAGTCACAGGGCTTGCATGAGCTGTATTTAATTAGTGTGCATAATATAATATCTAGAACGTTGTCGAGATTGCATTATTACTTAAAGACATGATGGTTTCAATTTATAAATGTATCTCACACAATACAAATAAACGATTGAAGTAGACGAATAGACAATGTAAAGTTTTAAGACTTAGCAAAGTGCAGTGTATTGGTAATACTGTAAGGTGCGGTTTCACCTGAAGGTCGTGTGCTTTTCGGTATTTTCCAGGCATTGCACTTTGATGGGACAGTACTACAACTGTTTACCGGGGAACTACTATTGTCAAGAAAATGATCACAACTTGTTGATGAATGATTGAACATTTGTTTCATACCATTACTGTAATAGCAATTGATGAAGGCTTTTAGTCCTGAACCAAAGTATAAGGACTGGGAAATACTGAAACCCATTATCAGCCACCTTAAACGGAAATATCTTGTTGGTGTTTCAAGGAATCCAAGGAAACTTCACTCATCCCATGTATCTATGTATTGCGGTATTTTGTAATTTTTTGAGTGCTTTTTGGGGATGTTTGGCAGGTGATAGTTTTTTTAAAAGAATTAGTAAAATTTAGACAACTAAGAAATATTGAAAATTTAATGTGAATTTAACATTGGAATTTGAAGTTAGAAATTGGCAGACGGACACCAAACAGCCCCGTGACATCCTGGAGTGTTTTTGCATGGGGGTCAACTGTGTGATGATGTTTCCATTTTTTTCTTCAATCCCCACTGATAAAGAACTGTTGTTGGTGTTATGTTGGTGTTATCACATGTCAAGCCTTTAACAAGGTATGAAAGAACACAAGGATTTAAATTATTCTGGTGCTCAATTTTTGCGTAACTAAAATTAATGTTACTCAAATTCCTGATGGATTCTGTCTTAAACTGTTACGAGCTTAGTATTTCCAAATTATTGCATGTCAATGTAAGGCAAGACAAGACATGCCTTGGTTCTTATGTAATTCTCTTAAAAACACATAAGATATTGACTATAATTTTGTCTGTGCTATGGCAATTCACAGTGGGGTGGTCTTGATGTGTCTTTAACTTGTAGACTGGACTGGACTAGTAAAACGCGGACTAGTAAAACGCGGACTTGTAAAACGCCTCTAGACACTTCGAATTCCTTGGCCACAATCATCTTACGGCTCTCTTCAATACATAATGTCTCAAAAAAACAGTAACCTCAGAAAGAAGTCAGAAGCAAATAAGGTCGAAAGACCGAATTTGAACATATAACGGCAAATGTTCTAATGTCACGAACGTAGGAGTCGTGTAGGCCCGTCACCTTTATTTACCACATACTGCCCCCAAATTAAAACAGTACCCTCAGAAAGAAGTCAGAAGCAAATAAGGTCGAAAGACCGAATTTAAACATTTAACGGCAAATATTCTAATGTCACGAACGTAGGAGTCGTGTAGGCCCGTCACCTTTATTTACGATTGACTGTTGATTTCTGGACGGGCCCCGTTCTACCTCGTGCGAGCAATAAAAACGACTGCACTCAACAGACGTCAAGTAGTGGAAAGAAAGAAACATATGCACACAACTCATAGCATCAATCCCGTTGTTTTAGTAGGGGTTTGCAGAACGAACATGTGCTATACTGCAAAAACATCTCCACGCTAAAACAGACCATAGAGTGCTCAAAAAAGCTAGAAATATGCCGTCGAAGAAACACACAAGAGCTTCAAACACAAATTGTTTCGCTCGCTAAACCGTTTAGTTTTATCCGATTTACAAGCGCTTGTTTTACAAGTCCGCGCTCTACAAGTCCGTGCTTAACAAGCCCTCGTTTTACAAGTCCGCGTTTTACAAGTCCGCGTTTTACTAGTCCGCGTTTTACTAGTCCGCCTTTTACAAGTCCGCGTTTTACCTGAGTCCGCGTTTTACTAGTCCGCGTTTTACAAGTCCGCGTTTTACTAGTCCGCGTTATACTAGTCCGCGTTTTACAATTCCGCGTTTTACTAGTCCGCGTTTTACTAGTCCAGTCCAGTCCTCAAAATACAGTATGCCAAAACTCCCCGCCCTCTAAAGATAAGTCCTTGACGGTTCTTGTCGTTTTTCGGTGCCTATATATTCATCTTTGGCATCTTTCTCATCCACCTCTCGTTCTGTCCTGTGTCTGTCATCACACGAAAGAAAAGCTGATTCTCAAAAAATCTGCCACAAAAGGAAATTGACAAAAACAATATGAAAACCATATATCGAAAGTTTCTTATTCTAAAATTTTATCATACGTCTTAATTCAGAGCTACAAAGAAGTTCCTCCTTTTGAGTTATTGATACTGTTCTTACAGTACCTCTTTCCACTAGCGAAATTTTACAAAATTCCTTCGCGGCGAAAAGGTAGCGCGAATCCAGAACAGACTCCAATCGAGAGTGGGTTAATTCTAGATTACTATTAATTAACTATTACAACATTCATTTTTAAAATAGTTTCCCAAGCCGACTAAGCTAACTAAACGTCGAGTGTATCTTTCAGTAAACAAAACATGCCGTTGTGACGCCGGAAATCCAGCTCACGCATACTATACCCCGTGACTCACGCAAACCTCCGACTTACGTGCTACTACAGTCATTCCTTTCTAAACATTTTTTTTTGACCACCACCGTACCTTTCTACCCAAAAAACTCATGAAACCGCCCGGTTTTAACCTGTTTTAACCTTTCAAAAATTAGAGCGTTCGAAACTAAATAAGATCCGTAATCACAAACAACATACAGCCGTTTACCAGCACTCTTTAAAACTCCTGAAACCCTTCAAAATCAGGCAAAATAAATCTTTGAAATAACCTTTATCAAAGTTTCTAATTTTTTATTCAGTTCTATAAAATGCCTTTCATACACTACTGTCAAACAAAAATTTCAATTTCCTCAAAGTTTCAAGACAAAAGAATAACAAATATTTCGTGCACAATGTAATTTGATTAAGCCAATATTATCACGTCTAAAAATACTTCAAGCAATTCAGTGAAAACCCGTTTTTTTTTCGTATCAACGTAAACCACTTTCGAATAATCAATACATGAAAATAACAATAAGATCAAAAGGAAGAAAGGAACCTTTCTAATTATTTGAAGACTTTCAAAGCCGTGATATTATGCATCCAATCCGCGATAAAATTTAATTACAACAAAATCCAAGTTCTCATTTTGAATTCCATTTTTTTTCAGTTGATACCTTTATCCAACTTGTGAAAAATTCCATTCAAGTTCCTATTAATACTGTACATTCCCAATGTTTTGCTCAGGTCTTCAGAAGCGTCTTACTAACCAAATCTAAAATAATTCCAAAACATGCTGTACAAACATTCTACTCTTTGTGACAAACGACTTGACGACCAATTGTTCAGAAATGAAAATCGACACAGTTCTTGCTAAATAAAAAAAAAGTTTTACGGCGGAGTCAGGCTCAAAAAATATACCGCAAGATCACACCCCCATTCATAGTCAGAAACCAGCAAACCATCTAGTTTGCTAAAAAAAAAAAACACTGCGTGACATCAATGACGTTACCTTTTTCATTTACAAAAATAACTTTAACTTGTCAAAGTAAGTGCAATTTCACAATGGTGAATATCAGTACAGTATGGGGCCCAGTTCTCGGCCACTTTGTGTTTAACGCGTTTTTTCACACTCCAGTTGAATCAAAAGAAAAAGGTATTTCCTTCAAACGATAGACTGATTCATGTGCTTTAAGTATCTTGAGTTTGATCGTTCAATTCGATATAGAAAGCTCACACGTCGAGTTTACGCGGAGGTAGGTGAATTTGCATTCCCAAAAATGTTGTTTGTTTACGGCTCCAAATTCATGGATGTAGTTAAATTCGTATTTTATCCAAAAGCCCCCACCATACGAGCTAATTTTTGGCATGTGAAACGTAGAATAATTCAGCTTTCTGCTTTAGTTAACTTTTCGTTGAACCGTTGTATTTTTTGGTCTTAATTTACTTCGAAATTTTTTCTTGCGACGTTTGCGTATTTGCCAGTTCTCGGCCACCCTGCTCGCTATCACAGCTTAGCGCTTGGTTTTTAATATAATTTCATCTGCTGCTGCCAGAATGAAAGAAATAAATGTTTTAAAAATAAAGTTCAATCTTATCTCTAAGTTTTGAGCTGACTCTTGTCTTGTCTATTATTTCTACAACACCTAAATCTTTCAAGACCTTTTCACTGCAAAATAAACCATCTAAATGCACGGGTCACACAATGCGGTTTTGCCAGAACCTGCACATAGGCAACTAGGCGCGTTTAAATCCTTCTTTTCTAAAGTAAAACAAAGCATCATAAAAATAATTTGGGATCGATATAGTATAAATAGGTTTACAGAGTGATTTTATGACTGTGAAAATTAATTGAGCATTTTTTACAGATAATTACGGACAAGCTTTTTAGTGGCCGAGAACTGGGCCAAGGTTGCCGAGAACTGGGCCCACAAATGGAGCTTTTATTTTTATTATTGCTCGGGCAAATTAATTTTTGACCGGTCGATAGCTTTACACCAAAAAGCTGAATAATGTAGCTAGCTCTGGGAGAAATTTCAAGTTCCTGCAGTTCTTCTGAGGTAAGAAATACAAGTTTACGTCAAAAGTGGCCGAGAACTGGGCCAAGGTGGCCGAGAACTGGGCCCACAAATGGAGCTTTTATTTTTATTATTGCTCGGGCAAATTAATTTTTGACCGGTCGATAACTTTACAACAAAAAGCTGAATAATGTAGCTAGCTCTGGGAGAAATTTCAAGTTCCTGCGGTTCTTCTGAGGTAAGAAATACAAGTTTACGTCAAAAGTGGCCGAGAACTGGGCCAAGGTGGCCGAGAACTGGGCCCACAAATGGAGCTTTTATTTTTATTATTGCTCGGGCAAATTAATTTTTGACCGGTCGATAGCTTTACACCAAAAAGCTGAATAATGTAGCTAGCTCTGGGAGAAATTTTAAGTTCCTGCGATTCTTCTGAGGTAAGAAATACAAGTTTACGTCAAAAGTGGCCGAGAACTGGGCCCCATACTGTACTTTGCCCCGTAAGCTTTTTTCTCTGTCCTTCCGCCGAAGCAAAAAAACACAACCTGATTACACATTAACCCAAAAGTCGACCAAGTGTGCCTGCAACGATTTCCTGTCAAAACTAAAATGAAAACCATTGCGGTATGCGTCACCCGTAGCGGTTTTGTAGCAACCCCGAGCTATCCCCGTCTTTTTGGCCGCGCCAGGAGACTACGCTCTAGGACGACCAAAGGGTAAACCTTAAATCGGCCACGCCCGATTAATGATATAAAATTCAGTGAAGTTAGCTGATATCAATGGTTTTCCACAGGTTTTTCTGTCTTTGCTTGCAATTTCTTTGTTTCATCTTGGACAAGTTCTTGGCGTGGACGGTAAGAAAGATTTCACAACTGTTTTCATTATTAATAGGCCCCTGGGAGATCCGGTCACAAGGCACAAAAATCAGCCATGTTGGGACGCAAGTTATGCTTTAGGAAATCCAAAACAAAGAAATTAAAATGTAGAGCTTGGCTGCGCAAAATCCCGTAATACTTCAGTTAATAAATTAATTCACCCTTCACCCGGAGAAACATAATTCAAGTGAAAGATGTTTCACTTCTCATAAGACAAAAATCCGAACTTTTGGGCTGCATTTTGTTCCGTTTATTAAAAAAAATAGCTAGGCTTTGATGTTTGTTTTTTAACACGATTTGCTCAGCGAGAAACTTTTCGAGACTGCGTTTGTAACTTCAAAGCTTGCTGTACATACCTGAATGGTTTTCCCGCGTCAATGAACGTAACCAGATTGGTTTATATTCATCTGCTGGTGTTCCCTGAACCAATCAGCTGCAGGGCCGTAAATGCATTTGCAGCCCTTCAAATTCAAAATCGTTCGCCATTCACGCGTATTTTCGTGAAAGCAATAGACCATTTGCATTATGACGTAAAAGCGCAAAGACTTCTGGTAGTTGTAGTTAAGTTCGCGGGAAATTTTGAATTGTCATCAAGCCCGCTTGCTTGAGAAAATCGTGATGGAGGTAAAGGAAATTACTCTCACCGAAAAAGGCGTCCCTAAGGTGTTATTTTAAAGGCAAAAAGCAATTTCTCAGTATAAAACCAAGTCTGTTAAAATGAAAAAAGGTATGAAAGAAACTGTAAATTTGCTGGGTTGCGTTTTGTAGTGAAGTTTCAACGAGTGTTTCCTCCAGTCGAGTCTCAGTCGCACTGTTATTTTAATAATTAAATTCCTTAAGCTTTTGCTTGCCAGGTATTTTCAAATAGTATACGAAGACGCAATATTTTACCCTTTCTAAGGGACGGACCATTATTTTCTTTGAGGGGGGGATGAAAAATTTTCCTCTGCAAACTTTTTTTTAGTTTATGCACCTCTACAAACATTTTTTTTCGAAATTCTTACTATTTTTTGTTATACATATCGTTTTTGCAAACAATTTATTTTGTCTTTCCAGGCCCTGCAAACAATTTTTTTTTCAATATTTCCCCCCCCCCTCCCCCTCCAAAATAAAAATGGTCCGTCCCTAAACATTGGGGAGTACAGTACATGATGTCTGTACTCGTAAAAATCTTTGAGGTTCGCCTTTCAAGTCTCACAAGAAATCGCTCATCAACAAAATTATGTAAATAAAATTATATTTGCTCACACGGCCCTCGCTCGTATTGAAACCACAACTCCAAATCGACGAGTTGACATTTTCAGTACAAAAAACAAGAAAGCTTCTTTGTTAAAGAAAATTGCGATTACAGTTCTAATTTGACGACAAAAGAAATACAATTTTAAGATAAATAAACAAATAATCTGTATTCACCTGCACAGGGAAGTTTTGATTCATCAGCTTGGAAGTCCTCTATCATTGACCTTCATGATTCATTGATGAAGCTCGATTGAACGAGGAAAATAATTTGACTCGTTTCTCTGTCTCACTGAAAAAATAAATTAAACTGACCGTCCCGCCGAGCAATCATGATATATGGTAAATTTTCTAAGCTTTTCAGTCAAGAATTAATTCACCTGCGATCAATGGAAGCGATCGTTTGTTGAACGTCTGAAAATAGATGATGAACAAAGTCAATGGCTTGCCTTGCTTTCACTTGATTCCACACAAATTTAGTCATATCCTAGACTCGTCCTTTCAAGCAATCTGTTTGCGCGATTTTTTGAAGCTGTGATTTTAGGCTAAAGTTATTTACGAAGAGAAGTTGTCGGCCGCGATGAATGAAATTCTACCAAGTCAACTCCGCCACACAACGTACATATTAAACTTACTTGAACACGAACAACATTTGTCAGACAAGTTTCATTCCAAAGCTATCATCCTGTTTTCTATATTTTTGACAGGTAACTGAAATATAATTGTATAAGCAAATTTCGAAGCGACAAAAGCGTAAAGTTTCAAATAAATGTCATAGATGTTGGCTGCCCTTAGCCAATCACAAGCCAGAAATGATGTTTTCCCGCGAACTTAACTACAACTACCAGAATTCTTTGCGCTTTTACGTCATAATGCAAATGGTCTACTATTCTCATCTGGCCGCGTATATAATAATATATGATAATTTAAGAAAAACACCAGAAAGTACTCCGAGGGCTTTAAAAGAAAGAAATAGGTCGCAAGAAGAACGTCAAGGTTTGGCCTATGATGATGAAGGACAATATATATATAATATATATTTATAAAATGACTGTCTGCAGTAACAAAGAATTCAAAGCACACATATGATACCCAAAACCTAATACAATATAAAGCAAATTGACCTTGTGCTAACATGATTAAATCACTTTTATCTAGATATCCCTAACAACTGTTTCTACAATCCTATTGGTGTTGCCGATCAGAGTACAATCCCTGACAATCAGATGACAGCTTCTTCTCGATATGGCAATAATTACCAGGCCGCTTACGGTCGACTGCATGGTGACAGAGGAGACGGATGGTGTGCTAAAGAACCAAACAGGACTGACGACTGGCTTCAAGTTGATCTCAGGAAAGTTTTTCAAGTGTGTGGTGTTGCTACTCAAGGAGACAGAAATCATGATGATAATCATGAATGGGTAACAGACTTTAAGCTGTCTTTTTCGCCTGATGGAAGCACCTGGACAACATATAAAGATGGAAATGGCGCTGAAATGGTAAGATTCCTGGTCTCCACCAGTGTCCAAACGGAAATAAAGAGACTGTCATTTGTTTTCTCTAAAAAAATCATATATTCTTAGGACAAGATCTGTTACGTTTGTAATACGCATTGCTGCTGTTTCCTTTAGATGAAAAAATCTTCTTACTGATGTTCTTTTTTACAGGAATTTCAGAGAGAAGGTGATAGTGATACAGTTGATCAACACAAATTACCAATGGCAGAGTCTGCAAGATACATTCGCTTTTATCCAACTCAACAACATAGGTGGAACTGTCTTAGAGTTGAGGTTTATGGTACCACAGGTCAGTTGACACCTTCATTTTGTTAGTTTAGCTACCAACTACAAACTATTTAGAACACTTATTGATGTGTTAATGTTAACAGATATCGATGAATGCTTGGCCAACACTCACGACTGTGATTCATTGGCGACTTGCACCAATACTGATGGTTCTTTTACTTGTGCTTGTAATGTGGGATACACCGGCAATGGCAAATCGTGTAGCGGTTCGTGGCTTGCTTGTTTTGTTCGTTTCTATTGAACTTGTTATAGTTTGCATTTGAACTGCAATCCTTCGACCTTTCCATATTAAACCACTTTAGAGTGTATCGTTATTTTGTCACTATTTTGTTTTTAGATGTCGACGAATGCACTGCCAACACTCATGACTGTGATTTGTCGGCGACTTGCACCAATACTGATGGTTCTTTTACTTGTGCTTGTGATGCGGGATACACCGGCGATGGCAAATCGTGTAGCGGTGAGTTGCATCAGTTATGGTGCTTATGATGTTTGACTGTGTCTCTGAATCATGCAAACGTATACATGCAAATTTTATACGCCGTTTCTGTGATCCTCGTTTGTGCTTTGAAACTTTTTCCTTTCCTTCCTTATGGGTAAACTCTTCTTAAGTAATAATATAGCGTCCATTTCGTAAGAAGCATTTATTTAATCTTCCCTTCCAATTAATTATTTAAATCATATACTATTCGTGTTGACAGATGTTGACGAATGCACTGCCAATACTCACGATTGTGACTTATCGGCGACTTGCACCAATACGGATGGTTCTCTTACTTGTGTTTGTCATGCGGGGTATACCGGCGATGGCAAATCGTGTAGCGGTGAGCCAACAATATATAATATCATTATTTATTCAAAATATTTCTTCTTTTTTTGATTGGTTTAGAACCCCCGGCTAATTCCAGCTAGGCTAGCACCGACCAAATTGCGAAGACGTTTCCATTATTGGACGAATGACGTCAATCTTCCAATTAAGAGAGCCTCATTGTTTTGTCACTATTTCGTTTTTAGATGTAGACGAATGCTCGGGCAATACTCACGACTGTGATTTGTCGGCGACTTGCACCAATACTGATGGTTCATTTACTTGTGCTTGTCATGCGGGGTACACCGGCGATGGCAAATCATGTAACGGTTCGTGACTTGCTTGTTTTTTGTGTGTTTGTCTATTGCACAGGTTGTAGTTTGCCTGTGCATCTCGATCTTTCTATATTAAAACTCTTTAGAGTGTATCATTATTTTGTGACCATTTGTTTTTCAGATATCGACGAATGCGCGGCAAACACTCACGACTGTGATTTGTTGGCGACTTGCACCAATACCGATGGTTCTTTTACTTGTGCTTGTAATGAGGGGTACACCGGTGATGGTAAATCGTGTAGCGGTGAGTGGCATCAGTTATGGTGCTTATGATGTTTGACTGTGTCTCTCAATCGTGCCAACGTATACACGTTGTTTCTCTAATCCTCACTCGCTCTGCTCTTTGTTTATTGAGTCGTTTTTAAAGATTCTTTCACTTCTTTTCTCTTTTATTCGTGTTCTAAAAACGAGTTTCAACTCTTCCCAATTTAAAGGGTTCGTTTGAAAGTAGTATGTTTCATTTTATAGGCTATGAACCAAATATCCGCGTATACAAAAGGTGTCACGTACAGGACGTTAAAACTTGCTGTTACTTTTTACGGACTTTTTACGACTAACACACGGCTAAAAATACGGTAACATGTGCTTTGTTTGACTCGGGTTGTCAAATTTGAGCAGGTTTTGGTGTGTCAGACTTCACGTTAGGCGTGTCAACGATCCCACGCTAAACGTGCTAACGATTCCACGCTTAATGCGCTCAACGAACTCTTAGCCTGACATCTATCATGTTTGACATGACTTCTTTGATGCTTCCAGTCAAGATTTCCATCTTTACGTACTCCTTGAAATCTGGCTGTTCTACCTTTTTTTTTTTTTTAATGAATTTGCCAACCCTACTTACAACACTGAGGCTAAATACAATACAATACAATCACTTCCACTTCTATACGATTTCGTTTTGTGCTGCTGATAATAATACAATTAACACAGGAGTAAATAACTTACAATAACCATTACTTACAAATTATATGGCTTAATTTATATACTTTGTTTTAAAGAATAACTATTTGGCTACAAAGGAGTTACCCATATATCATCGTTCTACCTGTTTAATATCTAAGTCATCTGTTTAATATCTGATTCAAATGTATTATTTTTTTCTAAATATGTATGAAAAATAATCCACACACTACATATCATGCAATGTAGTTCTGTTATTTTGAACTCATGTAAGAATCCGAAATAATATTTTATCAATAACAACTTTTTTTTAGAGCAATGTCGCCAGTTAGTGTTTGGAGCTGAACAAACGTTTGAGGGCAAGCGTCTCATAAATCACGTGATACGGGTTCATGACGTCATGATGGCTCCTTTCTGTGATGCGTTGTGTTACATGGAGGATAACTGTACCAGTTATAACTTGATGAGGAGAAGTGAAGCTGAGGGATACAAATGTGAACTCAATAATTCTACTCATGAGGGAAACGAAAATGACCTTGAGGAGGACCCAAACTATGATTACCGTGGAACTAAGGTAACAGTAATTGCTCAAATATAAAATAGAGAAGACATATATGAAAGGAAGTTCCTCTATTGCTTCCAAAGAACTTCACTGATAAAACATGAGTAGAAAAGCTGGTTAAGGTTAATACTAATACATACTAATTCACTGATATTGTCCCCGGGAGCTTTACCGTTCTTCTGCCGAGATATGACTCGTCTCACTTCGTGGATTGTGAAGGGACTCGTATTCATCTCTATAGGTCCTTTGCAGACGTCGGGCTGGCATCCTTCAGGAAAGTCAGTTTCCTCGCAAGCCACGTTTAAGACCTTGTAGAAATGTTCTTTCCACTTCTTCCTCTGTGATGTGACTTTTCCAACTTTAGCCGGTATCCCAGTGCTTGGCTTCTTGAGGCATCAGTAGCTTCCTCTTCATGTACAGCTCTTTTAAGTTATTCTGGTGCGTTCCCCTTTCAGCCTCTTCTTCTCCCTCTCCTTTTGTCTGCTCTTGTTCTTTTCTTTACTTTCTTGTCTTTCATCTGATAAATTTACTGTCTTTTTTTCCTTCACTCGTTCCGAGAGGTTGTTTATTAGTCTGTGTTTTACCTCGTCTTTTTTCAATGCAGTTCCAAGTAGAGGGGCTTAATCAATACTTTCTTGTCCTCGCTCTTTGCCCAAGAGCCTCAACGCCGTGTTGGGGCCGATGTCATTGACGCTCAGGTCTTTACTATGTTAAGCTTCAAAACGGTCCTACAGGGCTATGCTGTACACGTAAAGGAACTTTTAGATTTTCAGTGTCATTGGCATCTGTTTCCTTCTATTTCTTGCCAGCTTAAGGCGTATCTCGCATCGGACCAGGCGATGGTCGTCTGCTGTGCCTGCTTCTTTTTGCACTTTGACGTGAATTAAGGATCTCCTGAGTTTTGTGTTCCATTTCGTCATGCATTTCCCAGTCTCATCGTTCATCTCTAAGGCAATACTACTCTTCACGTCCAGAGTCGATGATTGCCTCTCCTCTCTCTTCTCTCATCGACCTCATTTCCCCAAAACATGTCTCCCTTACCTGTCCAACTACGAGCACGATGATGATGATGATGATGATGATGATCGGAAACAGGAGTGAGTGAGCTTTTCGAACAAGGGAATGTAATAGCATGTCTTCGATGAAGACGTCTTTTTATCAAAATGAGGTTCTAGTGCAAAAATTCAAAACAGATTGGTTAACTTTTATAAGACTGCAAGTTTTGTCGTTTTAGTTATTTACATTTATTCTGCAGAAAATAAGAAATAATAATATTAATAATATTTCGATACACTCAGATTGTGTCTTCTATTTTATTTTTTGCTTATTTTCTCTTTTTTTTAGAGCGCCTGTGTAAGTAACCCTTGCAAGAACAAAGCAACCTGTCAAACCGGTTTTACAGACAAAGGATATCGCTGTTTGTGTACTCCTGGATTCCAGGGTCAGCAGTGTCAATATGGTAAGAGCACGGATTGCTTGAGGTAAAATGTACTCTTTTCGTATATCTTGCACGCCAATTCATTTGTGAGACACGGAAATGACCAAAAAATCGTTTTTTGTGAGATTTAAGAGAAGCCGATTAAGACACTTTTGGACTTCGAGCAGTAAGTCTTTACCATTAGGCGAATTAGATGTTAAGTTGTCATTTGGCCAACAAAATAGTACAAACTAATTAAGTGTTTTTTTAGATATTGATGAATGTGCTTCAGGAACAGACGACTGCAGTGCTGATGCGGTGTGCAATAACACCAAGGGATCATATAACTGCTCTTGTAAATCTGGATATTATGGAGATGGAAGGATTTGTGAAGGTAAATGTACTTTATATCTTACCAGGTTATAAACATCTTAACGGAACGCTTTTCAACAATTGAGGATTTTAATTCATTTTACATCGAAAGTTAGTCCGTTGAATACCATCTATTAAGAATGAAAAGTCTTATTTTCACATACTCTGCGTGGTCGGAAAGGTTCCTATTTTGCGAATTAGGGTAAAACAAGAAAAAACAACGGCAAGTGAGAGAGTTTGTCAATTAATGAAGTTATTTTCCGTTAGAGTATACTATAAACATCATAACTCCTTACTACCATGTTTCCTCGCAACAACATGTCATGAAGATTCTTAAAAAATACTTTTCAGATCATTTGGAAGATCAGTTGACGAGGAAAACTCTTAAAGGGTTTCGACTTTGAACCAACCGATTGAGTTCAATCAACATTGTGGGGGGAATTCCTTTGAATAATACCTTAATTTAGATGTTCAACTGTCATTTGGCCAACAAAATAGTACAAAGTAAAATATGACCTCGCTCACCACGAGTCTCCCATAGCTCAGTGGTTAGAGCGTCCAACCGGTATTCTGGAAGGTCCGGCATGGGTTCGACTCCCGTTGGGGGAACTCGGAAAATCTTTTTTCCGAGTATTTGACTTGAGAACGCTTCTTCATTTATTTTCACTTTATCCAAGTCGCCATTCCACTTAACAAACTAATTAAGTGTTATTTGTCCAGATACTGACGAATGTGCTTCAGGAACACACGACTGCAGTGCTGATGCTGTGTGCAATAACACCAAGGGATCATACAACTGCTCTTGCAAACCTGGATATTCTGGAGATGGACTAAATTGTGAAGGTGAATGTACTTTATGTCTTACCAGGTTATAAACATATTAACGGAATACGGTGTTTGTAAATATCAACCTGAAATGTTATCTGTCAGAGCATTTACTAAGTACATTTAGCGTTTTTAAATAGCTTTCCAACAATTAAAGATTTCAGTTCATTCAACATCAAAAATTAGTCCGTTGAATACAATCTTGCCCGGGGGGGGGGGGGGTACTCAAAAAAGTTTTATACGGGGAGGCTCCGCCCCGAGTTCTAATCCTTTACCCTTTTATATAGCATTTTGACAGAAATTGTACCCCTTTCATATACATTTAACTGAAAAAAGGTACCCCTTTCATATACCTAAAAGACATGGCGTGGACTTAAAATAGGACATTTTCTTGCATTTTTTATGTAGCGCTTAATAAATTAAACTAATACAGCCATAAATTGCATGAAAAGCCTGAAAAAGGTACCCCTTTCGGGCGGAGCCTCCCCGTATAGGCCATTATAGGGAGTACCCTCCCCCCCCGGGCAATTTTGTAAGAATGGAAAGTCTTATTTTGACATCCTCTGCGTGGTCGGAAAGGTTACTATTTTGCGAATTAGAGTAAAACCAAGAAAAAACTAGGGCAAGTGAGAGGAAAGGAAAAGGAAGAGACTGTTCGCAGTTTAAGGCGGCTCTCAGTGGTGAGCCTGTCTCTAAACATTTACAAATTCTTGGCAATTTTACAGCAAACAAGGTTGCTTAAACATTTTTGCTCTTCATCAAGGCAGCACTGAAAGTCACAAAACTTAACAACAGAGAAACAAATCGTCCAAATCGCAGCTTTGGCTTTTAATGAAGTTATTTTCCGTTAGAGTATCTTTTTAACATCATAACACCTTACTTCCATGTTTTCTCGCAACAACTTTTCGTGAAGATTCTTAAAAATACTTTTCAGATCATTGATCAAGCCTGATCAGTTTACGAGGAAAACTCTTAAAGGGTTTCGACTTTTAACCAACCGATTGAGCTCAATCAACATTGTGGGGGGGATTCCTTTGAATAATACCTTAATTGAGATGTTTAACTCTCATTTGGCCAACAAATGTGGAGTAGGTGCATAACAGAGTTGGTGAGTAGGAGACTAATCTATTCCGCGCTAATGCAAAGCCTAGAGATGCCGTTCATAGTTTAATATCGACGTTTTATCGTCATCGGGGTCAACCATGTTGGAGTTGTTGGCCTCTTCGATGTCCGAGTCAAACAAAAAAACTAACTTTATTGCGTGATTTTACTCTATGGAGCATTTCCTTGGTTTTTGAGATAATTCTTGGAGGGGGGGCGTCTATTAGACACGGGGCGTTTATTAGGGAGGAGCGTCTAATACAAACCTTACACTTCAGGGGAGGGGTTTAATAGATAAGAGGCGTTTATTTGAGAGTGGGCTTTTATTAGATCATTTACGGTAAGTGCTATTTTTCCAGATATTGATGAATGCGCTTCAGAAACACACGACTGCAGTGCTGATGCTGTGTGCAATAACAACAAGGGATCGTATAACTGCTCTTGTAAATCTGGATATTATGGAGATGGACGAAATTGTGAAGGTGAATGTATATTATGGTTTTTACCAGGTTGTAAACATCTTAACGAAATACGGAAATTTTGGAAATATCAACCTGAAATAGATCTGTCAGAGAATTTTTTGAGTAAATTAAGCGTTTTTTATAGTTTTCCAACAATTACAGATTCCAGGTTCATTCTGTATCGAAAGTTATTCCCTCGAATACAGTCTTAAATGGAGAATCGTTAATTGTAATTTTGCCTACATAACAATCTTATTAAATGACATAAACTAATAACCGCAAGCAACCTAAGCTAAAGTAGGCTAACCGGAGTGCTAGTAAGGCTAACCGAACGCTATTTAGGCTAACCGGAGCGCTAGTTAGGCTAACCGGATCCTGGCTTGAATCCTGGCTCGAACTTTAGGTCTCTCTAATTAAATGAAACAATAAACCACAGAATGCAATGGTCACACGAAACATCTCCACGGTCTGGCCAGGACCTGAACGCATGCGCACACATACATCCCTATTAATTTAGGTGATCCACATCCCCTTACGCATTGCCGAGACTATAAAGTCCTAGCCACAGCTCCCATATGGTTCTATATGGGGCTGAGGTTTAAAGAAACCTTCTGGTTCGCCTCTGGAGTAAACGCGGGGTGCATGATCTTATGTGAGACCCTTACGCCTGGCTATCCCATGCTGATGAGTCCTAACAAGGAGAAATCATGTTCTCATCTTCTATCCTTCTATTCAATCATAACAACATTACTTTAAGATTAAAGTAAATTTTTGTTCGATATCGAATCAACTTACAGTTACTCATATCAGATAGAACCCAAATTTGCGTCCTTAAGGATGTTTTTATGGAATACAATCGGCACTTCACTCGTTCTCTGTAAATAAATAAAGGAAGGAAGGAAGGAAGGAAGGAAGGAAGGAAGGAAGGAAGGAAGGAAGAAACGAAAAAAATAAATAAAAGAAATATTAAGGTTGGCTTGTTATGACATTATTTTTTTCTTTTAAGATATTGACGAGTGTGCTTCAGGAACACACGACTGCAGTGCTGATGCTGTGTGCAATAACACCAAGGGATCATACAACTGCTCTTGTAAACCTGGATATTATGGAGATGGAAGGATTTGTGAAGGTGAAACATGAATTTACAGTAGGAAAAAAAATGACTGTTTAAAAAGTTGAAAAAAGAAGATTAGGAAAGAAACGAATAAAAAAGAAAATAAATGCATGGAAAGGAACGAAACAAAATAAAAATATAGACAAAACATAAGGTAACAAAAAAGGAACAGAATTTTAAAAGATACATTAAAACAAAAACAACAGAAAGGTTCCCAATGCCAATTACATGAATAAGTCAAGTGAAAAAATGAAGCACCCTACTCGATCCATCTTTTGAGTGACTTTTACTAGAAAAGTACAGGTGATTCCACTAAATAAGCTTAACTCGCCCCAGCTTTGATCTTATTCCAAGTTCAAACCTTCATCATACTTAACTGTAGTTAGTGGTTGTGTTCGCCTCCGCGGTTTCAGTTGGTTGAGATTAGTCTTTGGATGACGTCATACTTGCAAGTCGTGAGAGTTCGTAAGAAAGCATGACTGACCGGAGAAAGCTGTGTCTAAATATCATTAGTATATACACACTCAGTGATCTTGGTGTTTCAAGTAATCTGATTGGTTCGCTATCTCGGGCTAATGAGCATTATTCACTCCCTACGGAGTGAATAATGCTTGATCCAAACTGAAACAAAATGGCCGGCGTAAACTCGCGTTTCGCCGGCGTTTCTGAATCGCAAATACTAAGAATACAAGAAGATGCTGAACCAGAAAAGACGAAAAAAGGCTAAGAAATTTGGGCTGATGGTTTTCAAAGTAAGAGAAGACTACATATTTCGCAATTTGCAGCACAATGTCCACACAACTCGAGTACTAAAACGATAAACAATTGCTTACCGTCAAGTCACTCTTCGCCCGGCATCGGCAGAAATGAATACCGCAGATTTATCGGCAGCAATATCAAGTGTTATTCAACCAAGATCCTCCACGAATATTCAGGAAAACGTCTTTGTGCAAGAAAACATCCAGTTTTCACCACAGTTCTGCACACATTCAGTATAATCCAAACTTTCAGGTGGATCCTTCGCCAACTGCTCTTTCAATTTTCAATTCAAGTGAACTTCAAAAGCTTTGATTCAACGGTCAAAATGTTTTGCAAGCAGGTTTTTGATTCAGATTGCAGGTTTGAGTGGTGTTAAAGGACCATTTTGCTAGATTGTGACGAGGATTTTATCGAAGATTAACTAGATTTGCCATGTTTGAAGATTCTGTAAACTGTTTCGCGCATGTCGGTTAGTGCCGCTTGTATGTACGTTTTCCACGCATGAATTGAGAGGTCAATTAAATCGACTTTAAATGGTTTCCTTCTGAAAACTTTGAGATCGCTTGCTGTTGAGATCACTTCATGTGTATATACTAAAACAATTATTCTTTGAAATCTCGGTGAATAGCGGCAGAATATTCACCTCGCCGCTCCGCGGCTCGGTGAATATTCTGCCGCTATTCACCGAGATTTCAAAGAATAATTGTTAATTATTGTTTCATATTTTTCTTCGGAAAACGTCGTATACTAAGCCGAATACAAGCTCTATTGATTGTGGTTCAGTTTTACCTGCCGTACATTTTTGTTTCTATGTTATTGATTGGTTTTTCATATTTATGTTCATCTCCTACGGGCTGAAAAAGAAACGTCAAAGACCGCATTCTGATTGGTTGTTCGTTTGCAAACTAAGCGTTAACCCATGCATCACGTCTGGTTATAATTTTAGTTACTTTGTTTCTTTCTTGATTATCTCGGCGTTAATTTCCTAACGACAGTTATAGGGCTGAATAGAGAAGAGGCCACATTACTGAAATGGCTAACTTAAGTTCTCTGTGACCACAACCATGGTCTTATTTTAGTATCTAAAACGATACAACAAACGAAGATAATTATTTCAAACCTCTGTCTCAACAGTTAATGCATGTGTTAATGTTTTTGTCCTTACCATCCATCGTCCGATTCCAATACCGTCAATCGTCGGTCAATTCTATACTGACTTCTTTTCAATTTTTTGCCTTCTTTGATCTAGTTTTGCAGTGCAAGGAACTTTACGAGAGGAATTTGTGAGTGGAAACAACTCAAACCTTCTTTACTTATGTAGTTTTACAATGTTGTTAAGTATGTATAACATCACTAGAGAAGTGAAGTGGCATGAAATTTAATAGTTATAATTATTCAAAAACCTGCTTTGAACCAGTCGCAAGCACATATAAATAACTTTCGAGAATGAAAAGTTGTTTATCCGCTATAACAAGTCTATGATTGTTGGTAGGCCTGTCCCGAATTTGCTCGTAAAATGCTGGAAAGTTTCTCCCCAGAATGCGAAGAAGACGCTATAAAATTGCTAGAAAAAAAAAAAAAAGTTGCTGGCATGGTCGAACAAAACGAAAAACAAAAGTTGCCCAGTATGTGTTCAAAAGGTTGATAAACATTCAGGAAATTCGCATAAATTGAAATTTTCTATGTAATCGTTGGATTTTTCGTGCTTGAAATGTGCTCTTAACCTATATCCTCCTCAAAAATCGAGGTTGCTACAATTATTGCAAGTGTTCAATGTTTTTAGTTTGTTTTTAGAGCCCTTTGCTACAATCACACAACATTATATGGGGAGAGGGGGGTATCTTAGCAGACTGTGATGTAATATAAAAACCAGTGGAAATTTGTCATAAAAGCTGCAAAGCGAAGTAAATGTGTGGACTACTTTTGTCTAAGATTGTAGAACCGCAAAAGTTGCTCCAAACGCCAAAAGTTAATTAAAAGTTGCTTTTAAGTTGCCGAGTACAATCGAGAGGGGCCTATAGCTAATTGTTGGACTATTTTTATTCTTCAGGACCAACGAAAGGAATCCTTATTGTGGTCTTGGGGCGTGCGGATTCGAACATTGGACTCTTGTTATGAAGATTGACGGCTCAAAGGTTATTACAGATAATTTACATATCGCGGAGATATTTTTTGTTATCTTCTAACCTCAAGGCAAATGTGCAGGGACCGCGCAGGAAGAATTTGAGTGGGGGGGACTTAAACTCGAACGCGGAAATGCTCCCCCTGGAAAATTTGGATTTCAATTTCTCTTAGATACCGGAAAATGCATTTGAAATTAAAAATTTAAATGTTTAGCGCTTAATTAATCGGGCGGGGCCTGGGCCCGATTCATAATCTGTGTCAGATTTTGTTGTTTTTTTGTCGGTAAATCGTTCCAGACGCACGCGGCCCAGCCGACTCCTTGGTCACGGTCACGCAAGTTTTGATGTTTCGGTTAGCGATCGCTCGTATTACCTTAAGGTTACTATTTTTAGCGACTACTAATTTTAGCGATTTTTTCAAAGCAAGATTTAGCGACTATTTAATTTAGCGATATTTGGAAAAAATTAAAAAGTGAGTAATATCGTGTAAACCAGTTTTTAATGAACATATAGCTAAGATGGAAATAAATGTTCAGTAAAAGAATAAACTCACTTGAAATTGAACGAGTATTTTGCATTGCCAGAAAGAACAAAGTTACAGTCATCTATTTTTAAAAAAAATTTTCAAGTCGACTATGCTTAACTTTGTTGCCCTTTTGGGGTGGGAGAGGGGTATATAAATTTAACGAGTTTTAAATTTGACCGAGACAAATTTTAGCGAGCACTAAATTTAGCGATTTTTGCCCAGCTCGCTAAAATTAGTAGCCGCTAACAATAGTAACCTTAAGGTATGAACACTCTGCTCTCTGTTCAGTGTGGAGTGTATGTTTGTTTCATTCGTCCGTTTGATTCAGCGGGCACTGAATGTTTACAATGCAAAGCCGAGAAGTGTTTTGACATGTCCAAGCTAATTTAAAATGAAACGATTACCCACGGACCCAGGCGACTCCTTGGTCACGCAAGTTTTGATGTTTATTGGCGATCGCTCGCCTGTAGTTATAAATAATCATACATCTATTTTAAAAATATTTACGAATTCTCTGCGCTCTGTTTTTTGTGAAATATTTATTTTTTAATTCAAGCGTATGGCTCGGAGCAAGCACTGAGTATACACGTTGCAATTTGACATGTCCAAACTATTTATAAATGAAAAATGAATTATTTTTCGTGTGTTATGCAAGTGTTTTGAGTTTATTTTTGGAATCGAAAGGAAATTGCAAACCCAGCAAAAATTTGTCAGGACACGCCGGACAAGGGGAAATTACCTGCTGAATCACGTAGGCAGGTATTCTCTATTTGCGTGCTTTCAATCACGCGACTTCGCAAATGCCACTGAAAGCTGTGTTTTTCTAGCAAAATAGCAGTTAAACTTCAAGAACTTGATTTTTAAGCTTCTTTTATTTTAACCAAAATCAATTTATGCCATTCAAGTGGTTTGAGCGTATTTTATGTTAGATTCGGAACAAAATAAATATTTGCAAGCCCAGACAGGAATTTGTTTATGCATCGACAGTGGATCAAAAAAGAAATGACGTAATCAGGGAAATTTCAGTTCAATTCTCCAAACTTCTTGACTGGTGCAAAACTCGGACTTGAGTCGTCGGCCGACGCTAAACGAAGAAATACAACGGGATGGCCTCAGTCTTCTTTTTATTTGGGCGTGAAATGGACTCCCTTTTATTGTCATTCAACTGGTTTTGGTTTATTTTATTCAACATTTGGAACAAAAAAATATTTGCATACCTAAGCATGAATTATCCGGCAAGGCATGTGGCATAAGGCAAGAGATGATGCGATAAGGGAAATTCAGCTCACGCACACTCCGTGACTGCTTTTGACCCGTGCCTTTTTGACCCTTCTAGCCAATTTTAAAAAAGAACTGAAAAGAAGTGGTCAAACATTAACCGCCCGATTATAAACTACTTGAAGTTTCTTGTTTTTTTGTAAAAGTATTACTTAAAACGACAAGACGTTGCGATAAACAGACCTTGCTCCACAAAACGTTCCATATAACTACTCACTGACCCTTTAAACCTAACGTTAAGACACGAACCTTTCTCACCATGTTGTAGACCGGCAACTGAGATGTTACCAGAACGAATGAAAACAGAAAAGACAATTTCACTTTCATTGTTAGAAAATGAAATACCTTTAGCTAAGCTCGAAAACAAACCGCATTGTCTTATAAACTTAACCCATTTGTTCAGATCGAAACTGACCAATGATGAAACAGGCCTTTCTCATGAGAAGTCCACTCGCCCTTAAAAAGTCAGTGTATAGTGTAAAGGGCATGATCCTGTAGTAGCGTAACATTGTTTCGAGTCTATTTTGGTAATAGGAACTGCCATTACTTTCGTCCTTTACAAATTAAATCAATGATATGGCGTCCAGAAACGAAATAATTTCAGCAATTTTTCGTTGTTTTTTTTTTAATTCATTATAACTTTTTTATGTTACTGTAAAAAAAGTGGGGGCCAAAGGTCCCCTAGCCCCTCCCTCTCCGCGGGCAATTTTTTTTTTACGCCCACTTTAGACACTTAGTTTTTTTTTGAAATTTATAAAAGAGGAAAAAGGAAAATGTTCGACATAATGTGCCCCGGTGTGGAATCGAACTCGGGTCGTTTACCTGAAGAGCGAGTGTGATACCGCTACGCCACCGGGAGCTGGCTCCCAGAATTCGTACATTTTAACTATATATCGTGTTTCCCTTACAAATATCGATAGCTAACCGTAAACAGGCTAACCAAAGTGCATAGTAGGCTAACCGAAGTGAATAGTAGGCTAAAAAGGTGCAAAGTAGGCTAACCGAAGTGAATAGTAGGCTAACCAGAGCGCATAGTAGGCTAACCGGAGTGCATAGTAAACTAACCGGAGTGCATAGCAGGCTAACCAGAGCGCATAGTAGGCTGACCAGAGCGCATAGTAGGCTAACCAGAGCGCATAGTAGGCTAACCGGAGTGCATAGCAGGCTAACCAGAGTGCATAGTAGGCTAACCAGAGCGCATAGTAGGCTAACCAGAGCGCATAGTAGGCTAACCGGAGTGCATAGCAGGCTAACCGGTACTAATTACCAAGTGGCGGCCATCTTGAAGTGGGCATAAAAAAATTGCTCTCCGCGGTCCCCTAATGTGACACTTAAAGGAAAAACACAATAAATAAATTTTCGCAGCGTTGAAGGCCTGTTCCAGGCTCTCGGTCGGTGGAGCGAAGAAAGCGAAGGCGCGCGAAAAAGAGGGGAAATAAAACTGACTTCACATTCTTTCTGCGCCCCACTGATCGAGAGCCTGGCACAGGCTATTTTTTACTATGCATAACTTTAGACACTTACGCCCCAAGATAGGGATAAAACAGCTAGGGCGTGACTGTTTGTCACAAGCATTTATGTTACTAAAACACAATACTTTTTACGGCCTGTTATGTGATCGGAACAGTTTTGGTTTAGTTTTAGAGACTCGTTAGCTTGGGCTGTCTGTGCACCAAACTAGAGTGATAATAACACTTGACGTTGGTCACGTGTAACCCTTAGCCCCTCAACAAATTTGGAATTTGATTTTTCAGTTCATTTTTAACATTGTTAGTAGAAGGAAAGGGAATACAAAGGGAAGAGTCCCAACGTTATTGTCTGAAATTGTAGCTATATAGAGGGGTGGCATATCGTGACAAGCGACGTGATTTAGTTATGATTTACACACACCAATCTAAGGCCATTAAATAACCAACATATTCTATCAAATCTTTCTTCCCCAGGACACCTTTCGCTATCATTCAGATCTTTGGAGCAACAATGAAACTTTTTATCTAGCAGGAGGAGAGACTGGGCTTGACACACAAGAAACTAAATTGACGAGTTACTGGGACACATCCTTCTCCAAGATATGTCTTGGTATGAGGATCCACGGCGAAGAAAACACGAATTTTCTCGCTATAGACAAGACAGCTGACTCTTTGTACTCATTAATCGCTGACGGAGTGCACCGCAGCACCTCACTGGGACGTGACACGTGGAAGACGCTGATTGGTTCACAGGCCTCCTTACAAAGCAACTGTAACATGGAAGGTTTCAATGCTCGCTGCTACTGGGATGCTAGTTCCAGAGCAAGAATCGGTTTCGTTGCCAACAATGACGATGACTGCTGGACTTGTGATTCCAGAATCGGTTTTGGTACAGGTGGATTTCCTGATGAGTCCAACACCTGTGGGAACGTGGCAAAAATATTAGCAGATAATGGAGAAAAATACCTTTATGCAATGTGTTACGTTTTTGTCCGATAAGGAGTCAAACAAATAGGTACTTTTACTGTCAAATCCTTTCAAAGTTTCCTCTCAGTAGCGAAGTATGAATTCGAGCATTGATGTCAATTTGATTCCACTTATCGCTACAACATAATTAAGACGGAATCCGCCAGGACTTCGAGTATTAATTGGACAAAATTTTGTACCCTTGAACCCTTGGACCAATGAAATGACGCGCGTGATTAGTACCAGAACGGACATCAATGGGGTAAGATTTGCCCACCGTAACTCTCTTGTGAGTGATGACCCATCTTTTTTATCGTATTTTTCAAAACATTGCTTGGTAGGGAACATTCAGAAAAAGTTAAAAAAAATCGTTCGAAACCTTCCTTTTCCGAGGAATCACCTTAATATTAATATTTACCTCTGTAATAAATAGATGCAAATGATAAAAATGGGTGTTAAATAATGTGATATTTATGACTAAGAGCTGATTTAAGTCATAAGCTGAAATATATTGTTCTGCTGTTGATTTTTTCTCGATAGCAAGATTCTCTCTTTCAGATCTAAACTTTAATACTAAAACTTGTAAAAGTCAAGCTATACTTAAAATATCTAGATCAAAGAACAACCTAAGAAACACTTATTCTAAGTTGTTAGCATAGTTTAGTTCAACTACATTTGCTGTATAAAATAATCCACTTAAATATATAAATATATAAATGCACTTAAATATATCTAACTGGATTTGTAAAAACGTGGTCAACGAAAAGTGACCTGAGTGTTTTTTACTACGTACATTGCACTGCGATATGGCTAAAAACATGCCCAGAAAGAAACAAGAAAAATGAACAACAGCGCTGAAAGGTAGATAAGAAAGAGGAGAAGAGAAAAAAAGACTGACATTCACTTTAGTTTTTATATCGTCTACTTACGGCGATTGGCGCTTAAAACGGTGAAAATTTCCATAACCTGGTTTTAATAAATCCGGTCAGATAAACTTACATATTATTCTGTGTAAATTCAAATAAGCATTCAGAAATTCAATTTTTTCCGCCAGGAAATTTTGCTACGATTCATAAATGTGTTGGATAAATGGTTCCCTTTTACATGCCTTTTATATATCAACAACCAATCGACCATTTCAATTTGCTTCGACTTTCTCCTTAATTTGTGTGTAAATGTAACTTTAACCATTAAATCGTACAGCTCTTAAGTTTACAACAGCATTAATGTAGTTAAATTGATTTCATAAACTTTTACACCCAAAAAACTATACATGTTAAAATTACTTGACTGACTGACTGACTGACTGTTTGACTGACTGACTAACTGACTGACTGACTGACTGACTGACTGACTGACTGACTGACTGACTGACTGACTGACTGACTGACTGACTGACTCACTTACATTTATCTCCATGGTAAATAAATAAAAATGATAGAAATGCGTGTTAAGTAATATGACCGTTATCTCCAAGAGCTGCCTTGAGTTACAAGCTAAACTATATTGTTCTGCTGTTGATTCGATATCAGCAAAATATTACCAAATGCACCCACCTTTGTTAGTTGGACCGCATGAAGAACGGCGAGTGATTTTTTTTCCACTCGCTGTTCTTCGCGCTAATCTCATTTTTGCTCTGCTTCCCAACTAACAGTCCATTGGTGAGACATTTTTGTTGAATAAGAGCCTTGATGTTAATATAAGTTTCACATGCACGAAGTTGCACGAGCTACAACCCCACGAGATTCACAGAAGATTGATTTGTGATGGCAGGTGCGTTGCCACGTTTTGGGGTTGGGCGGGGGGGGGGGATTGCTTGAGGTCACGAACTGACTGCTTCCAGTCCAAACTGAGTAATGGTGGAAGATATGTGTTGCATTCGCGATGTGGTACATACTCACCCAATTTAGCAAGCTTCCTTCGATATATTGATATGGAGGTTTGATTTCCTTTTAAAAGTAGTTCATATCATAAATATCGCATTGAAAACCCAATACGCTAGCCTGTTCGAAACAACAGCAGCAAAACATAGCTCAATTACCCAGGCCAGTGTTCGAACCGGACCGCTCGATCCGGATCGATCGAGTCCAGCACACCATTAGGCTACTGCACCTCCCATTCTCTTTTGAATGCTGTTTTATAATTGCTTGTTTTTTAAATATCTTTAAAGAGCGACATTTGATTCACATGGGGTGTTTCATTGTTGAAATCGTCTTGGAAGATTCCTGTTTTGAAGGTCTGGTCCCAAGTAAAGTAGCTTATAACACCGAAAATAATTTCCAGTTGAGCAAAACTTCCTGTAAAAACACCGTTAAGGTAAAGGTAAAGTCTGCGTAGAGCTTAGTGGCTTATCTTGCCCAAGCTTATCCCTGTTTCTGTAGCAAGAAACGACTTCCCACTCCACCTTCGATGGGATGCTATTCAATTGCAAGTTGTATAATAGGGATGTTTTAGACCCTGCTTTGCGGCGACTGATGTCATGTTCTATTTTACCTTTGTTGGTATAACCAGTTGGACCTGTTTTTCATGTTCTATTTGGGTTCGACAGGCTTCATTTTACTTTTCAATCACAGGAGTGGTTTAAAATATTGCGTAATCTTTTTCATTATATTCGAAAACACTTTTTGTGATTATGCAAACTTCTTATCTCATAAGTTATCTACTTCAGAACCATTGTTTTCGAACAATGGTTTTGTACTCGATGCGCTTAAGTCCTTATCAAAAACGTTTGTAAAATTCTTTCCTCCTTCTCCCTTTTATTTTTCCCACCGCTGCCGCCTCCACCACAGTAATGTTATTTTTTATCTCCTTTTTCACAATTCTACTTCACATCGGTCCACCTTCTTCTCCTCCACAATAATGTTTGACTTGTTGGCTTCATCCTTCTCTTCCTCCTCCTCCACCACCACCACCTCCTCCTCTTCCAGACCCTTCCACAATTGTATTTACCTTCTCCTTCACAATTCTATTATTTGCCTCCTTCTCCTCCTCCTCCTCCATCGACACCTCCACCAACAACTCCTCCACCGCAGCCGCCACTACAATTTTATCGCGTACCTAGACTACCACCTTCACCGAAGATTGCCTAATTGAAAATGGCAGGCATAGCCTAACGAGACAAATGGAGCTACAGTGGGGGTACAGGCGGGGTACAGAAAGGAAAGGAAGAATGGGTACAGAAGGGGATGCAGTGAGGGTACAGGCAGAGTTGCCAAGCACAAGCGCGAGAATTCGGAAACGTTTCTGTATCCAGCAAAGAACAGAAAACAAGATTGAGTTAATTAAAAATAAATTAATAATAAAAAAGTCATTTGCACAGCTCCGCCTGAAGCGGACAGTTTAGACCGTGTTTTTTTCATTCAGTCAAAATTATAGATACAGCTCGCAATTTTATATGGCTAATGAACTTTAAGCCTTAATCTAGGGAGGGGGGAGTAACTTCCCATACGTTCTATTAAATAAATCTTACCGATGTTCTCAAAACTTGCAAAGCATTCATCGGATTAGTTGTAGTCAAACTTTTTTCGAAGATAACAAATTGATAACAAAAGATAGCAAGTTTTTTATATAAGCTGCAGTGGTATAGCGAGTGGTAGCAAATCGATAAAAATGGTATCGCACATGTGTGGATAAAAATGATGTGATATCATTTTTGACCAATCAGCTTGCAGAGTTTTCCATGTTTCAAAGCTCAATGAGCCAAAGGTTATCGATATTAAATCGAAACATTCTGGGATCTTCCTCGACAATCTTCGGTAATCCTCGGAAATCTTCGGAGACATTCGTGGGACCTTCGGACAACATTTTGAAAATCTACGGAAATCTTCAGAAAATGGTCGAAATTCTTCGGAAAATCGTCAAAAACATCGTAATTAGTTGCGCTCACTCGTGAGATATCGATTTGAAAACTCGAAGATAAATTTCATATCTCCGCGCAACCATGTATTATTCTCTATGTACTATAAGCAAAACAATACCTATACTTTATATTGTACATGAAACAAATTTGGTTGCGCATTCTGATGGTCCCAGTATGAATTAAAATAGATTTTTTGCTTTGTTCTTGCCAACAGTCCCTACTGTTTTGATTAGTTTTTCATAAGCTCTTGTTACACCTTAATTTGATGCAGCTTAACAATAACCTCGATTTTCACTCCTTGTTAAATTTACCCCCTGTAAATGGGAGAGATGGATCTTTAAAGAGCCAAGTTGGACCAAATTGAACATTTACGGTAAGAACCCATTTTTATATTGAAACATCTGTTTTCCCAGAGAAATAATAAAACTTCATTCGTAAAAGAAATGTTAACGACGTTTCCACCAACACAGACACCTTCAAGTTGTCACTTTTCGATTTGTGATGGACTTTGCTGCGAAAAAATAAATAAAAAAATACATAAGCGTACTTGATGCTAATGTCCAAACCTAAGTTAAATGAAAACCGATTTAATTAAGAGATTTTTATCTAACTCTTAAAGATGTTTTATTATTTATATATGTGAGAATGACGCTGTTTTAAATATCTGCTTTACTTTCTGTTTACCAGTTACTATTGTAACTATACTTTTTGCTGTCACGCAGTCAACTGAACTAATTCACTTTTGAGACAAACTTTACGCAAATCTCCCACTACTGATTAGGGTAACAAATTAATTTTATTTTTGTATTTTTTATTCAGGATGTACAATAGTATAATAGAGAAAAGGAACAAAGCAATTAAAAGGAGGATGAAAACAGTTCTGAGGAGATTTTCTTTTTTAACGAATTAAGGCAGTTAGACTAAGCTTTGTTAATACTTATTTGTTCCCTATCAACAGATCAGAATCCATTTAAAACTTCATGACAAGCAGTGACTCATTACCTGTCTTCAAAAGATTGTAATAGTGAAAAAGATATTTTTGTGTTTCAAAGAAAGGTTCAGTTCCAAACATACAAACAATAATAGTGCAACGTCATAGAAACATAATTTGCTTTCAATACAAATTACTATTGACAACTGGGAAGATCACAATAAGGGTTGAAGCTTGTTAATTAAAGTTACCCTGAATACAGAACGAGAGTAATTTTTAAGTAGTAGATAAAATATGAGCGGGAGATCTGTATGGGCGTTTACAATGGCGAGCTGATAGGCGAGCCATTGTAAACGCCCATACAGATCGGACGCGAATATTTTATTCTACTTGTGAAATGAAAACAATAAATTGAATGCAAAGTATTATTATGCGAATCAGTAGAGATCTGTATCAAAAGTTAATGAATACTAATTAGCTGAGCAGGAGTTTGTATCAAAAGTTAATTCTATTGATTGATTTGTATGGGGGTTTACAGCTGTGTACATGTGATCTGAATACTGTGCTGGGATTGGTTTGCACCCTCATGAATTATTAATGCATTTTACAAGACGTATTCAAAAATCATCATCAAAGAACCCCCAAGCGGGGTATTTCAACGAGGTATTGATAAGTTTTCATAAAGACTGCTTGTGCGAGATTTTTGTAATGTTTTAATGACAATAGTGTTATACGAAATGTGTGAACGAAATTATATTTGAAGCAGTCATGTACCGTGTACAAGTTCACAGATATGTGGCTCTTCCATCAACCGTAAGTATTTATGTTATTTTAGCCACAGTAATTTAAAAACTGCTATGATGCACACACAGCAAATTTGGTGAAATATAGCTGCTTCATCTTTTATCAACGATTCTAAGAGTATTTTCTAAAAATGTATGAACCAAAAAGGAAAAAGTTGAGATAAAAGTTTCTTACCCTTGTTCGTCTAAAATTAAACCCCATACTAGACCTTTCAACAAGATGATTCACATGTAATTTAAGCTTTATTTTTTAAAAAAACATGTTGAAGTAAATTGTAGAAAAATGTATAAACTGGTCGGCACAACGGACATCTTTTCCCAAAAAACTGTGAAACAGAGTTTTGTAAAATTTAGTCCACATTTAAACAAAGAAAAAAATACTTTGGTTAGGATACAGAGGATACAAGGATTTATTTTATTCCAATTGCTTAAATTGGAAATTCACTGCGATGATCATTTATCACTTTCATATACATCCGCAGTTCATATATGAATCATTTCATATACATTACATGATACCGGTATTGTTGCAACAGAAGTATATGTTGCTTGGTAACCACTGAAAAATATAATGATGATTTGTCAATATAATGGTGACTGAATTGTAATTTTTAAATCATATCTCACGTTAAGTCTAAAACTAAACTACTGCGAGCCACCTTAAGAAAAAGGAAATGTTTCCCGTGTTCTCCTTACGGTTGGGTGGCAAATCTTTTATGTATGCCTTTTTTCAAATCCAAACTGCCAAGCTTAAATCATCAAAAATACTTTTGCTCTATTTCTATCTTCCTCATTTAATACATACCTGTTATTAATTTAATATACCTGATATTAATCCAGGTTATGGTCTGTACTCTATGATACGGAAAGAGCTTTTTCCCGTCGATTACATCTGCTTTCTAACCTGCTTTTACATGTGCTAGATCAGTGACGCTTTCGATTTTAGAAAATAAGAAAAATCGATCGATTTGAAGTTTGGAATATCCCCTTCTTTTCGCTTTTGTCTCTAAAATTTCCATCCAACCGAAAGCATTCTGTGAGTTTTTATTTTTTTATATTTTTCGTGAGACATTTTTATTTTAACCTTAACCAAACAAGCAGAGCTTGATAAATACTCTAGAATTCTGCGAGCCGCACTGTAGAATACGCCCTAAAAATTGACCAATCACAAAGCACACTCTACCTTAGAAACATAATAAAATGAAGTTCAGTGAAGTTAGCAAATTTCAATGGTTTTCCGCAGGTTTTCCTGTCTTTGCTGGCAATTTCTTTGTTTCATCTTGGACAAGTTCTAGGTGTGGTTGGTAAGAAAGATTTTATAACTGTTTTCATTATTAAATAAAACTAGTAAGTGACCAAAGGATCTGTCCGGGTATGGCAGGGAATTTTATGGCGTTTCATAAATATGAGGGTGCAAATTGTTAATCCCTTATTTTGTATTTAATATAAGCCAAAAACTTTATATTGCACCACTGGAACAACTCGGTATAGCCTCCTAAATTACACCTTTGCAATTAAAAGAACCCAGTTCAGTTTTAAGCTCGCTGGTTTATTCTAGACCCGCTGAACCCGTAGTAAAGATACTTTTAAAGTATTATATGTTTTTTTAAACACATTCTGAAGTTAAATAGATGGTTTTCACTGTCACGCCACTGCCACGCCACTGTCACGCCTCGAAAAATTAAATCCAAAACGATTGACTCAAAAAATTCAAGAATATTACATGTTGTCGAAAACTGCTATATGAACTACTTGTCCAAGTCTCTGGTCTGTACGTTATTCCGTACTTGAGTTATCCGTCAAAATGTTTCACGCAAATTTAGAGAGCACAGTATGGAAACGCCATGTTGGAGCCTAACTGCTTGGGCTCAAGCATGGCGGCCGGAAATCAATGACATCTGGCATTAAATTCTGCTACAAAAAGCGGTCAGATCACCATCATGAAAAGTAAACATTCACATAAACACTTCTCGCAAAACCTCAACCATTCAGATTGTTAAAAATCGCAGGATGAGGCATTTTTTAAGCATACGTGACAGTCTTCTGGCGGTCATCTTTGATCTCGTGTGGCTTAAACCTCCGAAATTCAAAATGCTCTATCTTAAATACGGCGAATGCTATCGAGTTAAAAACCTTCAAAAAGACATATACTAAGGACGTCTATTGATCAGTGAAGGATAAAAACTCAGGGGTCTTGCGATTCTGGGATTCAGAATTTTGATGACGTCACGTGAAAACCAAGAATAGCTCTGTGACATTTTTATTCCAATATCAGCATTCCAATAAAGCTTTACAATGTGGCATGTAATTTCTAGTGTACACGTTGTGGTCCAAATTTACTCTTGGTACAATTTGGGATTTTCTTTTGTTTTAGTGTATGGTAATATATGATAATAGTATAAAGCAAAGAAAAACACCAAATTGAGCCAAGGTTTAAACTGAACCAAAACAAACATGCCACAACCTTAACAATTTTAAGGAAAGATGCACGGTTATCTTTTCCATCAGAGTATATAGCTAAACAGTACGAACCCACAAATCCTACATTTAAGTTACCAACTGCGCTGATGTAAGTGTAATGAGAAAATTAAGAACTGAGCATGATAACCATAACCTAACACAAGTTAATTAAATCACTTTTATCTAGATAACTGTTTCCACAATCCTGTTGGTGTTGCCAGTCAATTTATAATTCCTGACCATTGGATGTCAGCTTCGTCTTATTATAACAATGACGCTAATTACCAGGCTGCTTACGGTCGACTGCATGGTAGCAGGGGTGATGGATGGTGTACAGCCTCAAGTAGTAGTAATGACGACTGGCTTCAAGTTGATCTCGGACAAATGTTGCAAGTGTGTGGTGTTGCTACTCAGGGAGACGGAACTCATGATGGACTTGATGAATGGGTAACAGACTTTAAGCTGTCTTTTTCGTCTGATGGAATCACCTGGACAACATATAAAGATGGACATGGCGCTCAAGTGGTAAGTTTCCTGGTCTCAACCAGCGTCAAACGGAAATGGGGAGGCTGTCATTTGTTTTCTCTAAAAAATCGTATATTCTTAGGATAATATCAATTACGTTTGTAATAAGCATTGTTACTCTTTTCTTTAAATGAAAAACTCTTCTTCGTCATGTTCTTTTTTACAGGAATTTCACAGAGAAGGTGACAGTGACACAGTTGACCAACACAAGTTACCAGTGGCAGTGTCTGCAAAATACATTCGCTTTCATCCAACGCAACAACATAAATGGAACTGTCTAAGGGTCGAGGTGTATGGTGAGTTGACACCTTAACTGTTAAGTTATTAACCAACTATTTACAACACTTATTGATGTTGTGTTAATGTTAACAGATAGCGATGAATGTTTGGCCAACACGCATGACTGCCATTTGTCAGCGACTTGCACCAATACTGATGGTTCTTTCACTTGTGCATGTAATGTGGGATACACCGGCGATGGCAAATCAATCAATCAATCAACTTTATTAAAAGAGGGTAACGGCAAACAGTAAAAACTACTGACAAACAAGCGGCCCTCAGATTACAAATTACAACTACATAATATATACAATTGTAAAAATCGTGTAGCGGTGAGTTATAGGATCATGTTTAGTTTCGCTCTGTGTCGTGTATACTTCAAGGATTGTCACCAAAGCAAACTGTAGGGTACCACGTGTAGTATGGTATTTCAAGAATAGGTGTTAACAATATCTTTGGTCAAAAAGGTACTGAAACTGTATATCTCAGGGCGCTTTCCAGTTCTTTTCATGGGAGACAAAGTACTAGTAAGCAAGACCTTATATCGATTAGAAATTACTCAGTCGGTTAGCAGGGTAATGAGTGGTGGGGGAGATCGTGATAGTTGTTGTCTCATAAGAAGATGCTTTTAAGGGGTAAAACGTGAAAACAATTAACAATCGACTGTCTGAAAACGGTCACAAAGATCGCGCTCTTTAAATCCCAGAAACAAGTGTTTACACCTATTAAGTTAGACTAAGACACCAACCAGTCATTGGGATTGGGATTGTATTGAGTCATTGAGTCATTTACTTCTTCAATTTTTATTAATTAGTATTGATTAATAGTTTATTTGTATTAATTTTTATTATAACTGTAATTACTAGTATCTACCTGATGATTTTTTTACCGTGTATAAAGAAATGTTAAATAAAAATAAATAAATAAAATATATAAATAAAAAAATGTTTTCTTACTATTGTGGTAGATATTGATGAGTGTGCCAATAATCAAGCTAAGTGTCATCCTTCTCTTGCCAATTGCTTCAACACTAAAGGGTCCTACAGTTGCCATTGCCATCTTGGATACGAGGGAGATGGCATGGACTGTACAGGTATATTTGCCACACTACTTCACATTGCTTTAACTCCATCTTATTTGCCAATCATTGTACTACAGGCACGTTTTTGGTCAAGAATGTCAAACATTGGCAACCGTACAGAATTGAATCATAAATATCATAAGACCATAATATGTTCATTCATCAAACTCTAGTACTAGTTACATCATCCAAATCTACGAGTTCTTCGTTTCAAAATGGGCTAAGATTGATCCAGTTTGGCTTCTTTATCTCACTCGTTCGTTTAAAAGGGAATTTTGCAGTGGAAAAACCGGAAAGAAGAAGGCAAGGCAAGCATTTTGGGGTTACTTTCGGGCCTTTTGCAATTAGAGGTGTTTACACAGTTTACGAGCGGGTCTATGACAATTTTTAGAACTTTGATGATCTCTTAGAGAGACTTCCTCCAATAACCAAAGCCAGGTAGGTATATTTTAAATAAATATCTACATGTGTGTTTAAACAAGGAATTAGAACATTTGGAGTTATACCACATGTTAAAAAATAATGTTGAAAATTACCGTTACATTCAACTTTTTGCTATCGTGAAAACCTTTTCCGCATTATTAATTATTTCAGATGGAAGAGTTTCGCTTTCACCCTAAAATTGTATTCTAAAGAAAGGAAAAAGAGTTTTACTGTTGATAGAAATCGTCCAAACTTCTCCGTGCGGCTTTGTTTGAGAACGCGAAGAAAGTTTACGATAGCGAATTTCGGGTTAAAAATTGGGTCATTTTGAGACTTTGACCACGAAAACCGATTTTCTTTTTTTCTCGAAATTAAAAAACTTTTGGTGGGAGCAAACTACATCAGGTTTATTATCTACCTAAAAGCTATTAATGAGCAAAAAGTGAAGGGAAATGATTTTTCAACTATTGCCACCGAATGCTCGTTTTTTCCTGACTGGCGTTCAAAACCCTTCTGTTGTCAGACCTGGACGAATGCTTGGCCAATTCTCACGACTGTGATTCATCGGCGACTTGCACCAATACTGATGGTTCTTTTACTTGTGCTTGTAATGAAGGATACACCGGCGATGGAGAATCGTGTAGCGGTGAGTTGCATTAGTTATGGTGCTTATGATGTTTGACTTTGTTTGTGAATCGTGCAAACGTATAGCTGCATTTACCTCGTTTCTGTGATCCTCGTTAACGATTTAAAACGTTTTTCCTTTCTTTTTTGTAGTTTAACTCTTCTTAGCTTATAATATAGGGTCCGTTACGATAAAGCTCTTATCGAAGCCTTCCCTCACCAATTAATTATTCAAATCATACTCTATTACTGTTGACAGATATCGACGAATGCACTGCCAATTCTCACGACTGTGATTTGTCGGCGACTTGCACCAATACTGATGGTTCTTTTACTTGTGCTTGTAATGTGGGATACACCGGTGATGGAAAATCGTGTAATGGTTGGTGGTTTGCTTATTTTGTTCGTTTCTTTTGAACATATCATGGTTTGCATTTTTGTCGCAATCTTCCCATCTTTACATATTAAACCACTTCAGATTGCCTCATTGTCTTGTCACGTCTTTGTTTACAGATGTCAATGAATGCGCGACCAATACACACGACTGTGATTTGTCGGCGACTTGCACCAATACTGATGGTTCTTTTACTTGTGCTTGTAATGATGGATACACCGGTGACGGCAAATCATGTAACGGTTCGTGACCTGCCTGGTTTTTATCTCAATCTTTCCATAAAAAAGCTCTTTAGAGTGTATCATTATTTTGTCAATATTTTTTTCAGATGTCGACGAATGCGCGGCCAATACTCACGAATGTGATTTGTCGGCGACTTGCACCAATACTGATGGTTCTTTTACTTGTGCTTGTAATAAGGGATACACTGGTGACGGTAAATGGTGTCATGGTGAGTTGCATTAGTTATCGTGTTTGATTTTGTCTTGCCCTGGTCCCAGAGGTTTTCTTTCTGTTTCCTTTTACTGACGCAAAACCCTTCCCGGAGGTTGAAGAGATCGATGGATTTAGATAGGATAGGATTGGCCTCTTTCCAGCTGGGATTTCAAACGTGTTTTTGTTCGATTTATTTATTTATATATTTTTTTATTTATTTTATTTATTTAATTATTTATCTAGGGGCAACCGCACAAACAAGATAGTGACAATCATTTTTGTGATTTTCGTGGTCGGTTATAACATTAAAACTTTATTTCACTGTCATCGACTCTCCGAGATCATCCGTTTACATGTAGTTAAAAAACACCATGAACGCCACATCCATGAAAGAGGAAGAGTAGAGCAGTACTACTTCTTCGGGGAGTGTCAAGCACATAAGACCCTCGCCCTGAGTGACACATTAATTGCAGAGAATAGGCTATCCTAATACCAAACTCTGTAGTAGCTCGATCATGGAGACAATACGAAGCGGGATATCCTCTTTGACCATGTCAATGAGACGTGTGCTCGTGTAAATGTCATATTTTGAAAGAAACATCTTCAAACTGATAATGGATACAGAGTGTCCGAAACAAGTCTTTGAAATTTAAAAGTATGTTTATTTTTTCAAATGTTTAATTTCGCCCATACTTAGAAATCTCGCTAATATTTTGAAATGTACGATTTTCTTTAACTTTCTAAACATGCACGACAGTGGCCATACACTACTTATATATCAAACAACGTAGCTCCTAGCTTCCTAGTCACCAAAGGAATTGTATTGTGTAGAATTTCTGCTGGACGCACACAGTTGGCTTTTTGCCCAGCAAACTGATTAAGATAAAGATATACGAACGAGAATTTCGCTCGCATAGCGACCCCTTACTCCCTCAAACCAAACAACTCAATGTAAACAATAAAGTTAAACTTTTGAAGCATTTAACCAACAATTTAAGCAATGAGATGTGCCCGCACACACTCAAGATTAATACACTGAACTCTTGCCAACTAAAATAAATGTTAGCAAGTTTTAAGAAAATATATAAGCAAGACGTTTGTTCGTACACGCTCGAGATAATTTAAAAGTTTTTTTTTTTTCGCCCAAAAGAGCAAGCGAGACTTTTACTCGTAATGAAAAAAAAGGAAAAAGAAAAAAAAAATGGTTCCGTTCAGAATTTGAACCAACGACCGCGACATACAGCATAACTACTGTGGAACTACTCTCTCCCAACTGAGCTATTGTAACTTTGACGGTACAGAATATTTTTTTTTGATTTCATATATTATATTTGGACACGCTTTACAAAATCGTTAATTATTCAGCTATGAGTAAACAAATTGCTTTAAACGAATGCCTCTATTTTAGCCAGTCCTACAGAGATAATGTCCACCAAATTTCGTTAATATTGAAGGGGAGCGAATGATTTATATATATGCAAAAAAAATAGTTTCACCTGGGGCATAACAGCTTGATTTCTCGGTGGTGTTTTTTCTACACTACAAGCGTTCCAATTCTATTGACATCAGCGGTTGAAGTCTCACTGAAATAGCCGGCGTTCGATCTCAACATACTGAAATATCAAAATTTACTGTTGCGTTTGTTCAACCTTTAAATTTTAAATAAAACGGCACACTGACTTTAAAAAAGACTGAGAAAAAAGAATAATAATAGCTTCCGTTTGGATTTGAACCAACGACCAAGGCATACACAACTTCTGTAGAAGTGTTCTCTACTAACTGAGCTATCGTAACTTTGTATGGTACAGAGTATTTTTTGTATATTTTAATATTATATTTAGACGCGCTTTAAAAAAACTTGTTTTATTGTTATGAGTAAGCAAAACCCTAAAAAATCGCTTTGTTTTAGCTTGTCATACAGAGATAATTTCCACCAAATTTCTGCTCTGCATGTCGCAATAATATTCAAGCGTAGCGAATGATTTAAATATATGCAGTTACAGAGCAATGTATGGACACGTTGCACAGAATTGTTAATTTCTTGACTCTTGAAAGATCCACACCAAAAACAAAAATGTAGGGTTATTAAGAGTCGTACAGAGACACTTCATGCCAAATTTGAGACTAAAAGGTGTAATATTCGAGCCGTAGAATTATTTAATCGCAGAGTTGTTTTACATTATTACAGAGCATGTATGGGCACGTTGCACAGAATTACAATTTCTCGGCTCTTGAAAGATTTACAGCAAAAACAAAAACGTAGGGGTTTAAAGAGTCAAACAGAGATACTTCATGCAAAATTTTAGACTGAAAGGTGTAATATTGAAGCCGTAGAATTATTTAATGGTACTAATTTGATTCTTTATTGAACTAATTTACAAAGCAATGTATGGGCACGTTGCACAGAACTGCTAATTTCTCGATTCTTGAAAGATTTAAACCAAAACCAAAAACGTAGGGTTATAGACAGTCAAACAGAGATACTTCATGCCAAATTTTAGACTGAAAAGTGTAATATTCAAGCCGCAGAATTATTTAATGGTACTTATTTAATTATAAATTACAGAGCAATGTATGGGTACGTTGAACAGAATTGCTAATTTCTCGACTCTCGAAAGATTTTCATCAAAAACAAAAATGTAGGGTTATAAAGAGTCACACAGAGATACTTCATGCCAAATTTTAGACTGAAAGGTGTAATATTCGAGCCGTGGAATTATTTAATCGTACTTAATTATTTAATTATTTAATTTTATTTATTTTATATCTTGTTTGTGTAATTATTTATGTACAGTGTCCCGGGTTAGCACAATAGTGCTAAATACATCGACACCTACATAAAGTTGTTTTATTTTTATTTTGTTACGACACCTGTAAATTTTAATTTCCTTTAAACGTTAAAAATAGTCTTATGGAAAGCAAAAACTTTTGCACTGCAAAATTATTTGGCATCGACAATATGTGTTAAAATTATTTTGTTTCGAAATCTTTGAGTTCTGTTATTTTCAAGTTATGTAAGAATCAGAATAATACATTGTCAATAACAACTCATTTTTAGGCCAATGCCGTCAATTACTGTTCGGAGCTGAACAAGCAGGAAAGCGTCTCGTAAATCACGTGATACGAGTTCATTACGTCATGATGGCGGACTTCTGTGATGTGATGTGTTACAGGGAGCATAACTGCGCTAGTCATAATTTGATGAGAAGAAGTGAAGCTGAGGGATACAAATGTGAATTAAATAATTCTACACATGAGGAACACGAAAACGACCTTCAAGAGGACCCACATTATGTTTACCGTGGAACTAAGGTATTAGTGATTGCTCAAAATTTCAATTAATATAGAGTATTATCTGATGTAATGTATATGAAATGATTCATATATGAACTGCGGATGTATATGAAAGTGATAAATGATCGTCGCAGTGAATTTCCAATTTAAGCAATTGGAATAAAGAAGCCTGAACAAAATTCAGGGCTTCAACGTTGAAGCCCTGAATTTCTTTCAGGCTTCTTTATTCTAATTGCTTTAATTGGAAATTCACTGTGACGATCATTTATCACTTTCAGAGTATTATCTATTGAAATAAGTTCCTAAAGATGAATACTCGGTTTGGAAATACATACCACCAAGTGAAAAAAGGCATTTGGAAGTTTAAAAAATATATGTGGCCCGTTTGCCTCCAGCAACTTTGCCATTGAAAAATGCCTGTACCCGCACAAGCTGATTGATTTCCACAAGAACAACTGGATCAGCATAGCTGGTACACGGCCAAGGGCTCATTTAGATCACGAGATTATCAAAAGATAATCCATGTTGGATTGCTCACTTATAGATAGGCAGACCCTCAGTTGGTAGTGATCACGAACTCGTTGTAGCCGAGCTTAAACAAAAACTGAACCGATGATCCCGTCTTTAGAAATCCACGAGACATAGATGGGAGAAAGCCGAAAAAATATTTACCAGCAGGCATAAACGGAAGAACTGACCAGAAGGTTAACGGACATAAACTGGGGACATTGCTCGATCCGTGGGCGAGATTTGAACACTTTGGCGTGATAACATGAAGGGTGATGTAGAGGACACTATTTTTCCAACAAGGCGGAGATATAAATCCTGCTCGTGGTATACAATAAGTGTGGACAGAACGAAAGGAAAAGTACCTGGAGACCAAGTTGCACGCGAGGCTGACATGAGGGAAATTTCACATTAGATAGGCAAGTGTAAGACAGTGCAAGGGAATTATAACAGGCATGGATGGATACAATAGATGTCGACATGGGGACATCACATCGGCGAGTGGAATATCGGCAACAGTATCAGTTAGTAACGCAGCTGTGTCAAATACCTTAATAGTACACCACCTGTTAAAGGCGTGGATGGTACACCTCTGAATGATCACAAGCAGGCTTTATTTCAGAGAACGGTTGAGCCGTCCTCACCCACAGAGGAAGCTACATAGAATCGCCGCTATTGGGGAGCTTCTTGAGCTTCAAGAAGATAAAAAATTCAGGAGAGAAGGGAACAAGCATCTCAGAACTAAAAGATCAATAAGGCCCCTGGATAGAAAAAATTCTAGTGGAAATAATATAACTCTTTCCAACATATAGACTAGTAATACGTGACTCGCAGGGCCTCGCGAAGCTCTGGGTTGGGGAGGGGGGGGGGGGGGTGTTATAAATAAGGAGTGGATTATTTGAAGTTGAACATTAATTGAATTGTAACGGGCATGGCCGCGACACCCTCGTTCCCAGGGTCTACTCCGCTTTGAAGATGGCGGCTCTTTCTGGTTCGTAAAGAGGTATAAAGCGTTGGGAAGCGCAGGCTATTTTCAAAATCATCGACAAATTATTGGATAGTCGCATTTTGGACATTTATTTGAGGGCATTAAAAAAAAAAGAAGAACGAACGGCAGGAGGATTCGAACCCTCCGCCCGCGTGCCCCTGATGGCGATGAAAGGTTTATAGCCTGAATAGGCGTTGAGGGAGTATTATGTGGAAATCAGTGTTATTTTAATCCGAAAAGAAAAACGATAAAAATGAAAGGCTCAGGATTCGAACCCACAAAAAAAAAGTAATAAAAATAAAGAAATAAAAATAAAAACCCTAGCCGGATTCGAACCCCGGCCCTCAGTCCCGAAGATCTGATTTCAAGTTCGACGCCTCACACCATTAGGCCACCAGCGCGCAGCCGTGTGACGTCATTTCCGCCACACACCAAGCTCACAAATATATATATATGACCGTAAACTCCACACGAGATTTGATCCCGCCTGAGCCCTTTGAGGGACAAAATTATACACCCCGCTACGCTCGGCCTTCGGCCTCGCTTCGCGAGGAACTAAATCAAGCTTAAAGATTGAAGCGCAGCCAGGATTAGACATAATAAAAACAATAAAAAACGTTCACTGGCTAAAAATATTAAAAACAATGAGCTTTCGGCTGTCGCTCTACAGCCTTCGACGGATAAAAAATTGAATACAAAATGGATAAAATATATACAAGAAAGGTGTGATAAAAAGAAAATAATGAAAAACAAAAGCGAAGTAAAAATGTGCTAATTAAGAGGCTATTTTTTAAAAAGAATACAGTATTGGCTTGGAATGGGCTTTGAGTTATTGTCAGCATGCTTAGTAGCAGAGGTGTGCCAAGCTTCCAAAGTTTTTCTAATACGAAAAGAGCCTTTGTCAATAACACTAGAGTTTTCAAAGTCTATGCGATGGTCGAATGACCACGCATGTTTCGCAATGTTTGAGCCATTCGCACAGGTTTTTACATTCCTGATATGTTCTTTTTTGCGGGTTTCGAAACATCGGTTTCACCCACAGCACCAATCACAATCAGCACAAGGAATTTGGTACACCACATTCGGTTGTTGTTCGACTGGTGGTCTAAATTTAGGGGATGGGAATTCTTGTTGTAATGTCTTGTGGGGTTTATTAATAACTTGAATGTCGTGCTTTCGAAGAATCCTTGTTAGTGGTTGCGTGACACCATTGATGAATGGAAGTACAGCGTAAGTGTTGGAATGCTCCTGAGGCGCAGCCCATTTAAAAAACATATGGACAAGTTCTTCTGGTGAAAGGATGGCATGTGTTGTTGGATTGGAGAATTTCTTCTTTAGGATGTTAGAAATAATATCGGACGGATAGTTGTTAGCTCGTAGGGCATCAGTGACGTGATTGATTTCAGTATTTTTCCCTTGGGTTGTGCTAGAGAGTTTAGTTGCCCGGTGTAAGAGGGTCTCAGCTGTGCTAATCTTATGGCTTTTGTCATGGTGAGAATAAAAGTCTAAATATCTGTCGGTGTGGGTTGCTTTGCGATAAACATCGATGGTGATCGTGTTATCTTTGCGGGAAACCAAAGAATCTAGGAAAGCGATCTGTTGGTCAGATTCCTCTTCGATGGTGAATGAAATGTGTGGATCAATGGAGTTGAGAGTAGCATGGAAGGAGTTAACAGCATTTCTTTTGATGATGCAAAAACTGTCATCCACATAGCGTTTCCACACTTTCGGTTGTACTTCAGACGAGTTGATGGCCACCTCTTCGATCGCCTCCATGCACTGTTATTCAGGAACTGGGAAGACGAAGTTGCTCTAGGGGACTAGACTAGGGGTTTGATTTCCGTTTTCTTTAAGAAAGGCGACCGGATCATATGCAGGAATTACTGCAGTGTATTTCTCTTTTGACTGTTTCTGGTAAGATTTGGCCGGATCGTATAGAACAGGGTGCGCGAAGGATAAGAGGAAGGGCTCCGTTAAAATCAAGGGGTTTCATTGACGGTGGGTGTGGAAGTTCGGATCTTCTTATTTCGGATGCTGGTTGAAAAATCCCTCGATCCCCAAGAGTTGTTCTCGGCTTAATGAGTGACAAAATGTAGTTGCCTCGAAGATCATAGGAAGAGGACCGCAGTGAAAATATATTTTTTTCATATAAGCAGGAAAATGTGGAAAAATAGGCTCTTATAAGATAAGATAAGATATAAGATAAGATAAGATAAGATAAGATAAGATAAAATTTTATTGAACACTCCTAAAGAGGTTTTTCAGTGAACAATACATGAAGTTGAATAAAATGTAAAATTTAAAATGTGTACACTAGTTATATATTATAAAAACAAAATAAAAAGAAATAGAAAGAAAAATGAAAGAAATAAGAAAAAAAATTAATTTAAAAACTCGCTGAGAAGCTTTGTCTTCAGAGCTTTCTTAAAAATTGTATGACTCTTACATAGTTTTAAGTCTTTGTCTAAAGAGTTCCATAGCTTTACTATTCTGTAATAAAATGACTTCTGGCCAGCAGTGGTTTTGCACAGGGGAATATTCAGTTGTTGTGAATTTCTTGTGGTTCTGCTTGATATTTGTTGCCTTTTGACAAATTGCGAAGTCAGATAGGTCGGGGCACAGCCCGTCATGCACTTAAATGCGAAAACAGCGTCTCGGAGGTAAAAAATATAATAATGTAAGGAAATTCTATTTAACAATTAGACTACGAGCCCGAGTTTTCTATGAGCGAATAGTCAACGAGGCGCAGCCGAGTTGACTATCGCTCATAGAAAACGAGGGCGAGAAGTCTAATTGTTTTAGTAGAAACTCTAAAGGATTGCAGTCCAAAACCTACAGTTTTGTGCACTTTGAAGACAAAAATCAAGAAAATTTACCGCTTAAAGAGCTACGCGAGCGCGCGACTGTTTTCTATCGGCGAATAGAAAACAGTGGGAGAACCAATCAGATTCGCGGCTTTCCAATAGAACACAGCTGAGTTTCTACTAAATGCGCTTATTAGCTAATGAGGTGGAGCTCACTTTGGTAAGAAGACCATTGTATGGGGAGTCACAGTTAGAGATGGTGTGTGGCCGGAATATGCCGAGGATTCTACTTAGACATTTTCGGTAGAAAACGACAGCTCGATATCCGCTGATGTAACCCTCCACATCTCAGCGCCGTACAGGTGAACAGAGTTCACGCAGGGCTTACGTGTCCCGCGTGTGAAGGAACTTTTAGCTTTGCAACGTCAAAGTTGGTTCTTGACATCTTTTTCCTTCTATTTCTTGCCAGCTTTAGGCGTCCCTCGCATCGGAAGAGGTGATGGTCGCTTCCTGCATCTGCTCCTTGTTGTACTTTGACGTGAAGTAGGGATCTCCTGTTTCTTGGGTTCCATTTCATCATGCATTTCCCAGTCTCATCGTTCATCATTAGGGCGACACTACGATGATGATGATGATGATGATGATGATGATGATGATGATGTTGATGATGATGAACGAGAACAGGACTTTAAGTTATTTACAGTAATTCTGCAGGGAATAAGAAATAATAATATTCCGATACAGTCAGATCTATTTTATTTTTTCTTATTTTCTCTTTCTTTTTTAGAGCGCTTGTGTTAGTAACCCTTGCAAGAACAAAGCAACCTGTCAAAACGGTTTTACCGACAAAGGATATCGCTGTTTGTGTCTTCCTGGATTCCAGGGTCTAGAGTGTCAATATGGTAAGAGCACGAATTGCTTGAGGTACAATTCATTATTTTCGTATACCCTGTACGCCGATGCATTTGTGAAACATGAAAATGACTAAGAGATCGTTTTATTGTGAGATTTAAGAAGAGCCGATAAAGACGCCTCTGGACTTTGAGCAGTAAGTCTTTATTCTCACATCCGCCGCGCGATCGGAAAGGTCAGTTCAGCCATTATGCGAATTAGGGTAAAAACAGGGAAAAACTGGAGCATGTTTAAGGCGGCTCTCAGTGGTGAGCCTGACTCTAATCATTTTCATCTCATCGGCTATTTTACAGCAAACAGGATTGCTTGTACAGTTTTCTTTTTCATCAAGGCAGCAATGAAAGTCATAAAACTTAACAACAGGGCCCAGTTGTTCGAAGGGCGGATAAAGCTGTCCACCGGACAAATCGCTATCCAGTGGATAAACGTTAACAAAACATACTACGCTATTCACTGGATAGCGATTTATCCAGCGGATAGCGTTTTCCGCTGGTAACAACTGGGTCCTAAATTGACAAATGAAGTTATTTTACTCTGCAGCATGCTTCCAACATCATAACTCCTTACTTCCATATTTCCAAGCAACAACATTTCACAAAGATTTCTTGAAGATGGCTATAAGATCAAACCGACGTTTTTGATCATTTGGAAGATTGCCGAGGAAAATTCTTAAACGGTTTCGACTTTAAACCATCAGATTAAGTTCATTCAACCTTAAAGGGTTTTCCCTCGAATAATACCTTAATGGAGATTTTCATATTGTCATTTGGCCAACAAACTAATTTAGTGTTATTTTTTCAGATATTGACGAATGTGCTTCAAGAACACACGAGTGCAGTGCTGATGCTGTGTGCAATAATACCAAGGGATCATATAACTGCTCTTGTAAATCTGGATATTCTGGAGATGGACGAAATTGTGAAGGTGAATGTATTTTATGTTTTTAACATAAACCTGCATACAAAATACGGTGATTGGGAATTTTAACGTGAAATTAGATTCCAACAGTTATGGATTCCAGTTCATTTTACATCGAAAGTTTTTTCCTCGAATGCAGTCTTAAATGAAAAACCGTTAATTGTAATTTTGCTTAATTAAATGTGTTATACTTTCAGATATTGACGAGTGTGCTTCAAAGGCACTCGACTGCAGTGCTAATGCTGTGTGTACCAATACCAAGGGATCATATATATGCAATTGCAAACCCGGATATCATGGCGATGGACAACGTTGTGAGGGTAAAGTATTTTATATTGTTTTCCGATGGGAGGAAAAATAAAACAGAGATAGACACAATAAGGCGAAATTATATTTTTTAATTAATCGAATGGCGTTTTACATACATATAATGAAAGGAGAATTAATTTTCTCATCATATTATTTCTTTATTCAGTCATGACAAAATTACTTTGAGATTGAAGTAAATTGATTTTGGATATCAAATTAACTTACAGTTTCACATATATTAGAAGGAACTCAAATTTACCTCAAGGAATCCAATTTGTGCGTCACCCGAAATCGTTCTCTGTTAATCAATAAATAAATGAAAGAATGAACGAACGAACGAACGAACGAACGAACGAACGAACGAACGAACGAACGAACGAACGAACGAACGAACGAACGAACGAATGAATGAATGAATGAATGAATGAATGAATGAATGAATGAATGAATGAATGCATGAAGGAAGGAAGGAAGGAAGGAAGGAAGGAAGGAAGGAAGGAAGGAAGGAAGGAAGGAAGGAAGGAAGGAAGGAAGGAAGGAAGGAAGGAAGGAAGGAAGGAATGAAGTATTAAGGTTGGTTTTGTGGGGATGCAAGCTGCTGTAGCGTTCTAGAACATCTTCCTTTGCAATTGTTCCAGGTTGGAGAGGTGAACGGGGCATTTGTGTCTTACTATCGGTGACACGTGCAACACTTTAACGTTGTTATAAAAACAATATGTATCTTTTCATTTAAGATATTGACGAATGTGCTTCAGGAACACATGACTGCAGTGCTGATGCTATGTGTATTAACACCAAGGGATCGTACAACTGCACTTGCAAACCTGGATATTATGGAGGTGGAAGGATTTGTTACGAAGGTGAAATATTCTTTACAATAGGAAGAAAAATGGACTATTTTAAAAGTTAAAAAAATGAGGATAAGAAAAGAAACGAATAGAAAAGAAACGAAAGAAATGAAACAAAAGAATAATATAGACAAACCATAAGGAAAGAAAAAGAAACAGAGTTTAAAAAGATACTTCACAAAAACAACATACAGATTCCCAATGGCAATGGCATGAATAAGTCAAGTGAAAAAAAAAATGATCCACCCAATTCGATCCAACTTTTGGGTAACTTTTATTAGAAAAGTACAGGTAATTAACTAGCCGAAGCTTTGATCTTATTCCAAATTCAAACCTTCATCATCCGCCACACTTTCGCAGTTGGTTGTGATTAGCCTTTGGATGACGTCAGACATACATCGTGAGAGTCCGTAAAAAGTAAACATAGCTGACCGAACAAAGCTATGTCAGGTTATCGTTCTTGTTTCATATCTTCGTCGGGGAAACGTCGTCGAAAATTAAGAAGTAAGGTTAAACCTTTAAATGATGTATACACCTAATCAGAATACAAGATCTATCGATTCTTCCAGTTATATCTTCCGTACATTTTTGTTTCCCTTGCTCTGTTATTTTTTTGCACCCAGTTATTGGTTTTTAATTTTTATGTTCGTCTCTTTCGTGTCGAAAAAGACAGTCAAAACTGCATTCTGATTGGTTTGACCCGTGCATCCTTTTTGGGTATAACTTTAGTTACTTTGTGTTGTTCTTCTAATTTCCTAACGAAAGTTAGAGTGAATAGGAGAAGAAAAATAGAAATAGAAATAACTACCTTAAGTTATCTCTGATCAAAGGCATTATCTTTTTTCAGTATCTACAACGTCTCAACAATTAATGCACGTGTTAACATGTTTGTCGTTACCTTTCATCGCTCGATTCCAGTACCGTTTTAGTCAATTCTATACTGACTTTTTTCCAATTTTCTGGCTTTGTTGATCTAGCTTTGGAGTGCAAGGAACTTTACGAGAGGAATTTGTAAGTGGAAAAATTTCAACGTTTTAACTTAGGTAGTTTCACTTTCACAATGCAGTTAAATATCAACCCAACGGATGGACAGGCCACTGCAATATTCGATCACTTATTGCGTCTCAAAATGGCACACAAAAATGCAAGCTCAAACAGGACCCCATGGGCACCCCATAGCGACACCACCAACCTGATCATAGTACTGGCCGTCCAACACCAAGTGGCTTTTCTTCGTTGCAAACTCGAGCAGTGTTTTAAGGGCTGGTCGTGGTAATTTCGGAGGATCGGGGAGACAATACAACTTATTGAGCCAAATTCTGAATTGTTTCATCATCTTAATAAGCTGTACTCTCTCCCCGATCCTCCCCAATCAACACTTCCGCCGTTACTGATCACGCAATCTCTACTGGCCACAACATCAAATGGGACCATTTCCAGGTCTTAGCCAGTGGACGATGTGACTTACATTGTAAAATAAAAGAAACGATGTTAATACGGGACGTAAAACCCAACCTTTAGTGACAACGTTGGCAGTAAAAAGCTGTGGCTTTATTGGCTCTCACCTATTGTTATCACTGTAAAGTGAAATGGCAACTTGGATAAAGTGAAAGTAAATGAAGAAGCGTTCTCAAGTTGAATACTCGGAAAAAAGATTTTCCGAGTTCCCCCAACGGGAACGGGTTCGACTCCCGTTGGGGGAACTCGGAAAATCTTTTTTCCGAGTATTCAACTTGAGAACGCTTCTTCATTTATTGTTATCACTGTTGTAAATTATTGTTCAGCTAAACGTTAAGTACATTTTAGATTATTTTTTTTTTAGTCCATGTGTTATGTTTGTTGCCGCTGTTTGTATTTTGTTTGTACTAAGGAATAGAAGTGTTAAACAAGTCTTAGATTGTTGGACTATTTTCTTTTTTCAGGACCAACGAAAGGACTCCTTATTGTGGTCTTGGGGCGTGCGGATTCGAACATTGGACTCTTGTTATGAAGATTAACGGCTCAAAGGTTATTAGAGATTATAATTTACATATTGCGGAGATATTTTTCGTTCTCTCGAACCTCAAGGCAAATTTGGCACTTTTAGGGATATCACAAAAAATAAATTTTCGCATCGTTGAAGGCCGGAAAATCTTGGATAGAGCATTACTTAATTTTTTATGTGATCGGAACAGTTTTGTTTTAGTACTAAAAAATTACGCTGTTGCTGTGCTGCACAGTATGTGTTTCGCTTATCTTTAGCTTGGCACTGGAGTGAAATAAAAAGGCTGAGTGAACTACGTACTACTAACTACAATTTCAGATATTAGTCATTGGGACACTTGACATTGGTCACGTGTAACCCTTACCCCCTCAACAAAGTTGGAAAATGATTTTTTTCAGCTTATTTTTAACACTGTAAGTGGAGGGAAAGGGAGAACTTGTTAAGGCACGGTAATACGGGCAACATTTTCTTTCAACTTGTCTCGCAACATTGTTGCATTGCAAGTTGTAACGCGCTGTTGCGCGTATTACCACTAGCGTGAGCAACTTGTCACGCAACAAATTACAGTGTTGCAAGTTGAGGCAACATGTTGCACAAAGTAGACTTGAGTTCTACTTTCTGCATAAAATCTTAGTTTTGTTGCTCGTATTACCACTCACGTTACAACTTGCAACTTTAAAAGTACCAACGTCATTGTCTTTAATTGTAGTTTTATAGTGGGGTGGCATGTCGTGACATATTTTACAAGCGATGTGATTTCAGTTCTGATTTACACACACCAATCTACAGCCTATAAATAACTTACATATTCTATCAAATCTTTCTTCCCCAGGACACCTTTCGCTATCATTCAGATCTTTGGAGCAACAAGGAAACTTTTAATCTAGCAGGAGGGGAGACTGGGCTTGACACACAAGAGACTAAATTGACGAGTTATTGGGACACACCCTTCTCCAAAATATGCCTTGGTATGAAGATCCGTGGCGAAGAAAACACGAACTTTCTCGTTATAAACAAGACAGCTGACTCTTTGTACTCATTAATCGCTGACGGAGTGCACCGCAGCACCTCACTGGGACGTGACACGTGGAAGACGCTGATTGGTTCACAGGCCTCCTTACAAAGCAACTGTAACATGGAAGGTTTCAATGCTCGCTGCTACAGGGATGCTAATTCCAGAGCAAGAATCGGTTTCGTTGCCAACAATGACGATAACTGTCGTTCTTGTGATTCCAGAATCGGTTTTGGTACAGGTGGATTTCCTGATGAGTCCAACACCTGTGGGAACGTGGCAAAAATATTAGCAGATAATGGAGAAAAATACCTTTATGCAATGTGTTACGTTTTTGTCCGATAAGGAGTCAAACAAATAAGTAGTTTTACTGCCAAATCCTTTAAAAATTTCCTCTCAGTAGCGAAGTATGAATCCGAGCATTGATGTCAATTTAATTCCATCCATCGCTAAAATATAATTTGACCGAATCCGCCAGGACTTCGAGTATTAATTGGACAAATTATGACCCTTGAATCCTTGGACAAATGAAATGACGCGCGTGTTTAGTACCAGAACGGACATAAATGAGGTAAGATTTGCCCGCCGTAACTCTCTTGTGAGTGATGACCCATCTTTTTCAAAACATTGCTTGGTAGGGAACATTCAGAAAAAATTAAAAAAAAAATCGTTCGAAACCTTTTCCGAGGAATCACCTTAATATTAATATTAACCTTTGTAATCAATAGATGCAAATGATAGAAATGGGTGTTAAATAATGTGATCTTTATGTCTAAGAGACGATTTAAGTCATAACCTGAAATATAGTGTTCTGCTGTTGATTCAACATCAGCAAAATATTCCTTTTCACTAAACACTTTTTTTCTCGATAGCAAATGTTTTTTAGATATAAACTTACTAAAACTTGTACAAGTCAAGCCATGCTTAAAACATCTACAGATCAAAGACCAACCTAAGAAACACGTATTGCTAGTTGTTAGCATAGTTTAGTACAACTACATTTGCTGTATATAATAATCCACTTAAATAGATAAAACTAACACATTATTATGTGTAATTTCAAATAAACATTAAGAAAGCCATTTTTTCCACCAGGAAATTTTGCTAGGATTTATAAATGTGTTGGATAAATGGTTCCCTTTTAATCTTTAATATATCAATAAGCAATCGTTGCTCAGACTTTTCCTTAATTTGTATGTAAATGTAACTTTAACTATTAAATTGTACAGCACTTAAGTTTAAAACAGCATTATTGTGGTTAAATTGATTTCATTAAATTCTTAAACCCAAAAAACTATACTTCTTTATGAGTCTTGATTCATGTTAACAATTATTTATCTCCATGATACATAAATAAAAATAGGTCCGCACGGCGTACATGTGTCTAGTGCTGAGCTTTATTGAACTATGTGCATTATTGTATTGCTCGGTCACGGTAGCGCATTAATTAGAATTTTGTTGGCATAGACTAGAGGTGTGGAGGAACGGTCAAAATATCAAGTTTCAACAGTGTAGCAAAGGAATACGAGTAGAAATAATAAACACTGAGGTGCAAGGTGATCTAGGATGGCTATCTTAAGTAAACAGGTAAAAAGGTAAAGTCTGTGTCCGAGCTAAGTGGCCCATACAGCCGGAGCTTATCCCGGTTTCTGTAGCATTAAGCGACTGAGAGTATTGCTACTCCCCCCTGGATGGAATGCCAGTCCATCGCAGGGTTACCCCCCAGCAGTAAATTCGCTGGTACCCATTTATACACCTGGGTGAAGAGAGGCACTGTGAGAGTGAAGTGTCTTGCCCAAGAACACAACGCAGCGCCCCGGTCAGGACTCGAACCCGGGCAGTTTGACTCTTAGTCGACCGTGCTAACCATTAGGCCACCGCGCCTCCCACACGACGTAACAAAATCTTTTGTAGCACAACCTAAGTAAACCTTGCGCTCTGATTGGTTGATTTAGCATCTACTTTTGCCCATGGGTGGACGATAACGAATACCTTCAACTGAGCGCGTGCTAGTTAACAGACAGCACTAGAGCACATTGTGTTGACGTTTGTTGACGTGGTTAATGTCTTAATTATCTCAAATTAGACTTGTTCCGTTTGTTCTACGTTGTCATTGGTTGTTTACTTCGGGTTACGAGGCAATAACGAGTGATTATCGATTACTATTACCCAAAGAAAGATAACCGCAAAATACTTCGTGTACGCTGACACGTATGAGAAGCCTCAGTGTAACTTGGCCAGTGTGACGTCATAATTTGCCGTATATGAAACATTAACCTAAATTTTTAGATTTGAGTTTAATACAAGCTAAACTATATTGTTCTCCTGTTGATTCGATACCCCGAAGCCTTTGGTTCGTTGGGGCACAGCGCGAAAGACGACGAGTGATTGATTTTTTCACTCGCTGTTCTTCGCGCTTATCACGTTTTTTTCGTTGCTCCCCAACTAACAGTCCATTGGTTAGACCTTTTTGTTGAATAAGAGCCTCCAAGATAATAAACATTGTAGAGTTTCACATGCACACAATTGCCCGAGTTACAACCCAGGAGATTCACAGATGATTGTTTTGCGACGGCAGGTGCGTTGCCACGTTGTGGGGTTGGGTGGGGATTGCTTGAGGTCACGAACTGACTGCTTCCAAACTGAGTAACGGCGAGAGATATGTTTTCACGAGTTTAAAACGTGATGTTGCATTCGCGAGGTGGTACATACTCAACCAATTTATCAAGCTTATATATGGATATGGAGGTTTGATTTCAGTTCAAAGGAAGTTCATACCAGAAATATCACATTGATAAACCAATACGCTAGCCTGTTTAGAACAATGGCAGTAAGAACTCAACCCAGGTACCCACAATGCAGGCCAGGGGCTCGTTTCTCGAAAGCCCCGGAAACTTTTCGGGCCCGCAAAGCCATTTTCTGTTATCTGTATCTTAAAAACGGAGAGGTGTATAGGCCTGAGACTCGTATGAGGCTAACTTCTGTCTATATTAAAAATATCATGGAATAAAACAGCTCTTTAATCATAACGTTTGAGATAAGGGTATGGCTTTCCGGGTGCGAAATCTTTTCGGGAGCTTCAAGAAACGGGCCCCAGGGTTCGAAACTAGACCGTTCGATCCGGATTCCAGCCCTCGATGGAAAGCTAATCCATTGCAAGTAGTATGGTAGTGTTGTTTTAGACCTATTTTTGGGGCGGAATCTCATTAACACGGGGTGGGATACATTAACGGGCGTGCCGTCATAGACTTATGACTAAAATGCGGTGGATTTATTTAAACTGTGGGTGTTGTCATGTTCTAGGTTTACCTTTGTTGGTATAACCAGTTGGACCGGTTTGTCCTATTTTTTATTGGTTTGACAGGCTTCATTTTATTTTTGAAACAGAGCAGTGGTTTTAAGTGCGTAATCTATTTTTATTTCATTTTATTCGAAATCATTGTCTGTAATTATGCAAACTTCTTATCGCATAAATTATCTACTTCAGACATTAATGCTTTCGAGCATGGGTTTTATACTCGATGCGCTTGAGTGAACTAATAAACGCGTTATTAAAAAACAACTTAGTCCTAAGAAAAAAGTTTGTAAAACTCTGCACTATTTCATTTGGCTAATGAACTATAAGCCTTTAACTAGGGGGGAAACAACTTTCCACACATTCTCTTCAATAAAATCTTAGCAATGTTCACAAAACTAGCCAAGCAATCATCGGATTAAACTTTTTCGAAGATAACAAATGATAACAAATGAAAACGAATTGTACTTTTAGCAAAACAATATCTATACTTTACAGGGTACGACAAACAAATTTGGTCGCCCATTCTGATGGTCTCTGTAAGAATAAAACTCGAGTTTTTTCTTTCAGTTCTATGCAAACATTCCTTGACAGGAGATTTTTATTCATTAATGCCAACAGTTGCCGCTGTTTCATTTAGGTTTTTAATAAACTCTTGTTATACCTATCTTTGATGCATCTAACAACGAACCCAAATTCTCTCTACCCCGTAAAAGGGAAAGATGGATCATTAAAAAGCCAAGCTGGACATAAACGCTAAAAATAGTTTCCTTTGTATCGAGATAACTGTTTTCCCAGAGAAATAATAAAAACTTTCATTCGTAAAAGTAATGTTAAAGACGGTAAAACCCAAAACAAACACCTTGTCACTTTTTCGATTTGTTATGGATTTTGCTGCAAAAAAGACTGAAAAGAAATAAGCATACATGATGCTAATGTCCAATTTTACACCCAAAATAGATTAAAATGAAAACGCTCTAGTTGAAAGATTTTAGTCTAACTCTTAGAGGTGTGTTTTATTATTAATGTATGTGAGAATGACGCTGTTTTAAATATATGCTTTGCTTTTTTGTTTACCAGTTACTATCTTACCTTTACCCTGTTACCCTGCAGTTAACCAAGGGGTTCGCTTTTGATTTAAACTTCACTCAGAAAACCCCTACTGATTACGATTCAAAAATTAATTTCATTTTTATTCAGGTTGTACAATAGTATAATAAAGAAAGGAACAAAATAATGAAAAGCAAAATAAAAACAATTTTCTTAGGAGATATTCTTTTTGAACTGATCAAGACAGTTATACTAAGCATTTTTAACACTTGTTAACCTCCCATCAACCAAACAAAATCTATTTTAACATCCATGGCAGTAGCAGTTACTTATAACCTTTCTTCAAAAGTCTACAAAAGTGAAAGAGAAATTTTTGCGTTTGGAAGAAAACATAAAAACAAATGTCGATAACAGTGGAATGCCATAGAAACATCATTTTCTTTCATTAAAAAATAATATGGACAAATGAGAATATCACAATACGGTTTTTAGCTCTTTTGTTTAATAAAATTATACCTTGAATACAATACAGGAGTAATTTTTGGAGACATATTCAAACAATATCATCAAAGAATCCCCAAGTGGCGTGGAACCCCCAAGCTAGGTATTGATAATTTTTCTTGAAGACTGCAGGTGCGATATTTTTTATGATATTTAAAAATACAACAATGCAATAAGGAGTGTGTGAACAGAATTTTCATCGAAGCAATCATGTACCATGTACAAGTTCAAAGATATGTGGCTCTTCAATCAACCGTAAGTATTTATGCTATTTTAGCCACAGTAATTTAAAAATTGGTATGATGCACACACAGCAAATTTGATGAAATAGCTTTCCTCATCTCTCATCAAAAATTCCAAGAGTACTTTCAAAATATTTATGAACCAAAAAAGAAAAACTTTAGACAAAAGTTTATTATCCTTGTTCGTCTTAAATTAACCACATATCGAAGATCTTTCAACTAGTTAAGTCACATGTAATTTTAGCTTTTTTTTAAAAATATATTGAAGCAAATCGTAGAAAAATGCTTGCTTGCCAGTGCAAAGAACATTTTTCCCCAAACCCGTCATACAGAGTTTTGTAAAATTTCGTCTACATTTGATTAAAGAACAATACTTTAAAATTTAAAAAATATTGATACAAGAGTTTCTTACAAGATTTCAAGACAATCAGCCTCCTTAATAGAAAAAGGATTCCACTAGTCTCTGTTGCTTGGTAACCACTGAAAAATAATGGAGACTTGTCAATATAATTATGCAGCATGGTAAACATCAAACGTTGCCTTCTGACGGAATTGTTGTTTTTAAATTAAGTCTCACTTTAGGTAAACACAAACGATATTATTGCCCGACGTTTCGGCGACATCATGACGCCATTATCAAGGGTAAATTGAGAAAAAAATAATTAAATGCGAAGTTCAAAGAGTTAAACATTTGCATAATGGCGGTGGCTATACAAATACTTTAGCACAGATTGAATCCGTTTGCACGTTCAAACTCGGTGTTAACTGCTTGATGTAAAGCATCTCATTGACAAGACAATCAAATTTGTTCCTGCATTTCCTTAGTACTTTGAAACAACTGAGGAGGTCCTCAGGGACAGCACCCGCGTGGTCGTTGTCATAGTGCTTGCGTACAGAAGATGACGTGCTTTTATGGCCATCCACGCGGGCATGCAAATGCCCGCGCGTGTAGCCAACATAGCTCCCTGTATCACACAGGTTACACTTAAATTGGTACACTACGCACTGCTGGTTAACAAGCTGTGGTTTGGTCTCACATTCTTGAAGGTCCTGGCCAATTTTCCGACTGACAAATACGGGCTGGACTGTTGTTTGGAGTTTAATGCTAAGGTCTTTCAGCTGCGTCTTTACAATGTTTGCAGAAACTTGGTCCTTAAAGGGTATGACTACTCGGGTCACGTCATTTCCCGCCATTTTTCCCGAAGCCTGCAATGACTGCTGGTCAACAACTCTCGAATTTACAAAGGTATTGATGGTGGAGTTGATAAGATGATGAGGGTAGTCCAGACGTGAGAATTAAGATTTCAAACGTTCACACTCCTCCGAAAAGTAAGGCCATGAGGAAGACAACCGGTACGCGCGATCGAGCACAGTTGTTAGTAAGCTCCGTTTGTAACGGTTGTCAACGTGACTCTGGTAGTGGACAAGTAAACCAGTATTAAAATAAATTATTATGAGCCACCTTAAGAAATAGAGAGCGTTTTCCTTTTTCCTTAGGTGGGTGGCAAATCGTTCATGTATGCCTATTTTCAAATCCAAACCGAAAAACTTAGATATAGCCCCTTCGTTTGCTTTTGTCTCTAAAATACTATCTGAGAAATATAATAAAATATAATAAAATGAAGTTCAGTGAAGTTAGCAGATTTTAATGGTTTTCCACAGGTTTTCCTGTCTTTAGTGGCAATTTCTTTGTTTCATCTTGGACAAGTGCTAGGTGTGGACGGTAAGAAATATTTTATAACTATTTTGATTATTAATTAAAAACCAGTAAGAAAAGGGGTATGGTAGGGAATTTCATGGCGTTTCATAAGTATGAGGGTGCAAATTGTTAATCCCTTATGTTGTATTTAATATAAGCCTAAGCCAGCAAAAGAAATACTAGAGAGCCTTAAACTAGTGCCCTTTAATATTTGTGAGAGTACTTCGAGAGCTTCAAAGAAAAGAAAAAGGTCGCAAGGAGAGCGACAAGGTTTAGCCTAATGATTATAACAATTAGGATCTCTAGTAACTTCATAAATTTACTGTTTACAGTAAAAGGTATTCAAAGCACACATGATAACCATAACCTAACAGACGATAATTAAATTACTTTTACCCAGATAACTGTTTTTACAATCCTGTTGGTGTTGCCAGTCAATTTCAAATCCCTGACCATTGGATGGCAGCTTCTTCATATTATGATAATGACGCTAATTACCAGGCTGCTTACGGTCGACTGCATGGTAGCAGAGGTGACGGATGGTGTGCAGCCTCAAGTAGTAGTGATGACGACTGGCTGCAAGTTAATCTCGGAAGAATGATTCATGTGTGTGGTGTGGCTACTCAAGGAGACGGAACTCACGATCCCTATGATGAATGGGTAACAGACTTTAAGCTGTCTTTTTCGTCTGATGGAAGCACCTGGACAACATATAAAGATGGACATGGCGCTGACAAGGTAAGATTTCGGGTCTCAACCGGCATCCACAAGGAAATGGGAACGCTGACATTTGTTTTCTCCAAGAAACGTTTATTCGTAGGATAACATTTATTACTCAGTTTGTATTACGCAGTATTACTGTTTGCTTAAGATGAAAAAAGATCATCTTCCTTATGTTCTATTTTTACAGGAATTTCACAGAGACGGTGATAGTAACATAGTTGATCAACACAAGTTACCAGTGGCAGTGTCTGCGAGATACATTCGCTTTCATCCAACTCAGCAACATGAATGGAACTGTCTTAGAGTAGAGGTTTACGGTGAGTTGACACCTTCATTGTTAAGTTATTTACTAACTTTATTAATAACACTTCTTGATGTGTTAATGACATAATGAATATATGAAAGACATACATATGAACTGCGGACTGTGGACTGTGGTGGAAACATGAAATGAATGAAATGATTTTCGCAGGGTAGATGCAAATTAAGCGACACCGGTGCGAAAAACATTTCTTTCCTTTTATGTTTCCACCACAGTCCACAGTCCGCAGTTCACATATATGTTTTTCATATATTCACTATGTCATCCACCCCATATGCGGGACATTAGGACCAACAATTGACCTGCTTCAAACGTAACAAGGCTTCATAGGCCGGTATCGCGAGGTCATGGGTTCAAATCCCGTTGTAGCCTTGAAAAACACTTTTAGGCTAAAACAAGTAATTGCTTAAATTGTTTCTACACTGCGAAGATAAGACCATCTCATTCATTTCATGATGTGTTAATTTTAACAGATAGCGATGAATGTACTGCCAACACTCATGACTGCCATTTGTCAGCAACTTGCACCAATACTAAGGGTTCTTTTTCTTGTGCTTGTAATGTGGGATACGCCGGTGATGGCAAGTCGTGCAGCGGTGAGTTACATGAATCATGTTTAGGTTTGATCTGCGTCGTGTATATTACTCGGATTGCTGCTGCAAGAAACTGTCGTGTAAGTTAAGAACAGATGTTAACACTAGCTTTTGTCTAAGGAGGCACTGAATCTTATGTCTCATAGCGCTTTACATTTATTTTCATGGGAGTCAAACTGTTAGTATTCGAGACCTTACATCGATTAGAGATTATTCAATCCTTTGGCAATGAGGGGAAGGGAGAGATCGTGATGGTTATTGACTCATGATAAGATTCTTCTGAGGACAAAACAATTAACACTCGACTATTTAAAAATGGTTAGCCTAAACGCCAACAAAAGTCATTATTTTAAACGGTACTGTCTTCTTGCCAACATTGTAGACATTGATGAGTGTGGCAATAATCAGGCAACGTGTCATCCTTCTCTTGCCAATTGCTTCAACACCGAAGGGTCCTACAATTGCGAATGTCATCTTGGATACGAGGGAGATGGCATGGACTGTTCAGGTATATTTGTGAAACTTCTTCCAACTACTTAGGCTCCAACTTATTTGCTAAACATTTAAAAACAGGAAGTCCTTTTGTCGAGACAGACAAACCTTGGTAATCGTGAAAAGGTAAATCACAAAACGAATATTCCCGGTTTAACAGGTTCCGTGTAATCGTCTCAAGCAAAAAGTAACTATGTTAGGGTTTCCCTCAGTCATAAGGTTTTGAAACGTAGCTGACTTAATCCTTCCTACCCCTCGTTAGGCATAGAATTGCAACACGGGGTTTCGCCGAACTATGCTGTTTCCAATTTGTTCAGCCTCGCCTCATGCCTCTCCGATGTTCTCCAGCAGCTCACTGCGCTACTCCACGACTGCTTTGGTCTTAATCCTGCTCTTGGCTTTCCCTAAGGGTTCCCCCTCTTCTCCAGTATTTGATAAAACTATTTCCTCTTACTTAAATTGTACCTCTTAAATCTTTTTCGCTTTCTGGGCACATCTTGCCTGTTTGTAGATAGTACTAACGTTCCCTGTACTGAGACCCAAGTGGGAGGGAGAGCGCCGTGAATGGGTGCACTTCATGTCTTTGCCTTGTTACCCGCTCGTTAAGGGTGATTATCTCTTCTCTCCCCCCGGGGGTTGGCATCCAGCGAATTTTCTAACGTTATTGTTTCCATAACCATCAAATAAGGCACTTGGTGGTTGACCTTTGTGCCTTCAACAAAGCCTTGTAGGAGGTCTTGGCGCTGCCCATGATACACAACGGGGAAGTTGGGTTGGTCTTCTGGATCCCTGGTTGTAAAAAGTAATGGTAAAAATGTTGGCAATGTACGTTTTAGGTGTCACTAAGTCAAAATTCACTGTGTTGCAATCACAAGGAATATCATTTTTCATCTCAATATTCGCCATGCCAATGTTATAAAACAAATACAGAAGATATTAATATCAAATTCGCCTACATTGAATGCTTTACAATCATTGTATATTGCGGATTTCGCCAAGTTTATCGCATTTTCAATTGATTGCAGACATAGATGAATGTCAAACGCAAATACACGATTGTCATCAGGATTTTGGTGTCTGCTCAAACACTGAAGGATCATATGCTTGTGAGTGCAAACCAGGATACACTGGAGATGGCATAAACTGTATAGGTATGTTTGAGAACGGTGTGCGTTTTTTTATGGAGAAAAAGTTGGATATGCGTTACAGTATATTATAATAATTAATGAATTTGTTTTAATGATTGCAGAAGATATTGACGAATGCACGACCAACACTCACGACTGTGATTTGTTGGCGACTTGCATCAACACTGATGGTTCTTTTACTTGTGCTTGCAATGAAGGATATACCGGTGATGGCAAATCATGTAACGGTTCGTGGCTTTCTTGTTTTGTTCGTTTGAACATGTTGAAGTTTGCATTTGTATTGCAATCCTTCCATCTTTCCATATTAAACCACTTAACAGTGTATCATTATTTTGTCTTTATTTCTTTCAGATGTCGACGAATGCACTACCAATTCTTACGACTGTCATTTGTCGGCGACTTGCACCAATACTGATGGTTCTTTTACTTGTGCTTGTAATGAAGGATACCTCGGTGATGGCAAATCATGTAACGGTTCGTGGCTTGCTTGTTTTTTGTGTGTGTTTCTATTGCACAGTTTTCAGTTCGCCTTTGTATCTCCATCTTTTCATAACTGAAAACACTTTAAGAGGACATATGCACAAATTTCAAACAAAAATGAAAATTCTTGGCAAGAGCCCTGTAATGGATCTCGCTCATTCTCTTACCATGGGTAGGCCTTAATATAAAATAAATCACAGTATACTTTGTTTGGCTAAATATCGATTTGTTTTCGAGAAAATCGATAATTCTAAAATCCAGCAAAATTGACGCTTTCGGAGCTCAAAATTTATGCCGAGTTTGTTAGCTTCGCGTCGAAAAATAAAGCACTCTGGAAGAAAAATACCTATTTAATATCGAAGAATAACATCAAATTAGTACGTCGAAAGCAATTTCTGCTCTTAAAGTCCTTTTATTTACAAAATATAATTAAGTTTATTCGACACACTTTTGATTTAATTCAAAATAGGTCAAACTTATCGCTTTATTTAAGTATGAGCGAAGCGAAATAAATAGCCGAAAATTTGGTGTTAGACAGATAAATGATTGTTCTTTTCGATACTAAAAGGATTTCCTGGAGAAATGATTTAGTGCGATGCTTTCAGATCTCAAAGTTGCTTAAAATTCGTTAATTTAACCGACCGTGACATTGTTGATCTTATCAACATTATGTAAACATTCCACGCAAAGGTTAATTTTCCCCATGTGAACTTCAACTGAGTAAAATAAAAACATAGACTTGCTTACCGTGGTGTTCGCTGATACATTGTAAATCCTGTTTTCCTCATTTACGACAAAACCTAAGCCCTCGGCGAAGCTGTTATCCAATTTTCTTGACGCGCCATTTGTAACTGATTTCCACGTCTTGAAGTGACAGTTCTTTTCCATGCATTCTTGAAAACAGTCCTGAGTCTTAACTGATCAGTGTAAACAGGAATACGAAGTACTTTGCTTTAAATCAACTTAAAGCTTAGCAGCAGTGGTAGATAAATCGATACGGCCGGCGAATCTTCGTTTCGAAAACCGCCATTTGAGATTTGTCGGCCCTTTGTCCTGCGGTATGCAGATAATTAATTCACACTTGAGTAACTTCCGGCACATGAAATCGACAACCACCGTGACCAGAAAGCACCCTGCTTTTTGGTGATTGGTTGAGGCACTATTTTTATCATTTTAACATAAGCTCTCAATGAAAAACTTTTGGGCTGAACTTGTAAAATGGTTGCATGAAAGCGCTTTTAACTTCCGGGTCGAAAGTTCTTCTGTTGCGTTGCTTCGCTTTGCTGCATATTTTTTATCCAGTTCTTACCCTTGTTCAAATTCTTGATTAGGCTAAGGCAAAACAGTTGTAGAGTCAACTCTCCCTTATTAAAGATCTCTATAAGACGGACACCTGGTGTTAGTCCTGTCCTTGCCGTTTTTTCAGTCATTTTTATACTCTAACCAGCTAGGCTACGTTTACACGGGACCGGACCGGAGCCGTTCCGAACTGGACCGGACCGGATCGGCCTCTGTTTACACGGAAGCGTTTGGCACCGATCCATGTGTTTACACAAGACGGTTCTGGAACCGGTCCGGAACGGTTTCATAACTTGACCTGCAAAATAGCAGGTCCAGTTTTGGTTCCGTCCCGCACCGGTTCCAGAACGGCCCCGTGTAAACAGAAGGCCTATCCTATCCGTGTAATTAGAAGGCATATCCTATCCGAAAATCGGACCGAAACGTTCCGGACAGTAGCAGTGGTTGATAAATCGATTCGGCCGGCAAATCTTCTTTTCGAAAACTGAGATTTGTCGGCCCTTTGTCATGCGGTGTGCAGATAATGTATTTCACACTTGCGTAACTTCCGGCACATGAAATCGACAACCGCCGTGACCAGATCCCAGATAGCACCCTGCGTTTTGGTATAGTATTGGTTGAGGCACCATATTATTGCTATATTAATATAAGCTCTAAATGAAAAACTTTTGGGCTGAACATGTAATTAAGTTTCACTTCAGGTAGCTACCGTTTGTGAAAGTTGCTAAATAGTTGCATGACAGCGCTTTTAACTCCCGGGTCTAAGGTTCTTCTGTTGCGTTGCTTCGCTTTATAGTTTTTTTTTTTGTTCTTACCTTTGTCCAAGTTCTTGATTAGGTCAAGGCAAAACAGGTGAAAGCAAAATCTAAGATGTTATCGTTGGATCCGTCTTCCGTGAATGTTAAAAAATATGACCATGTATATATTCTGTTGGGGTCCGGCGTAAACAAGGGAAGGTGCCCCCCGCCAGAGCTTGCGGGGAGGGACAAGCGCCTCGCCGTCAGGGAACCCAAATGTTTTAAAAATATCATAGTCATTATATAAATATTTTGTTTTTAAACCTGTTTTCCGGTGTGTTTTGAGTTGATTTGGGAGCTATTAGGGGAAAACGGTTTAAGTTTCAAATATTATCCGCAGTCTATTCCTTCATAAATAAGACGGTTATAATTATAATACGACTCAAGTTTCCAAACAACAAGAGATATAAAGTAATAACTTTATAATCACCTTAATTCTCAATTCAATAGGCGAACTTTATTAGGAAGGAGTTGTCGAAGCTGGGGTATTCCCCAAAAACGGCTCTGTGCCGTCCAATGAGGTCGTGGTTTTGCGTTCCCGATCTAGAACGGGATTTTCAATATCAGACGATATCTAGAACGAGATATGGTATTTTGAACACACAAAAGTTCCAAAATATCAGCAGCCAAAACGGGGTGACTTGTTTCTAGAACGCGGTATCTTTTGAATGCAAGTTCTTTCTAACTGAATACCAGAGGCCCTTCCAATTACGCTGGTAAAAAGGGAATGTTATGCTTCTAACAATGCTTGTTTTTTGTCCGATATAATGCTCAACTGTAATTATGCTCATTTTTTGTGCCTAGGGCCTAGGCCGCCTAGCCCCTAGGCAATATGTGATCGAACCACTTTGTGATGGAAGATATTCTTGTTAACAATAGAATTGTCAATCGATCCAATCAGAACAGAGCATTTCGTCATTGCGTCAGCGATACGTCGACCCGTTCTCGTTCGATCTGGTAAAACTTGTAGAGGTGTATTGCTGTATTCTTCGAAAGGTGCTGTATTTTCGTTGAAGATAATTTCAGTTCGGGAAAAAGAAAGACGAAGGTTCGTGGAAGATCACCGCGAAATTCCTCTCAACTACTCATGAAGATTGGGGATAAGATGGTTACGTACACTGCTTTCAACGATGCTATTCAGAGCTTCTTAACCAATATCAAGTGTGACACCGCCGTAATCGTGGACTTTGTGCGGATTCTGAACACTTTACAAAGCAAAATGGTAATGTACAGTGTTGCTTCGAATTTTGATGGAATTTTTGGAAGAATCGGTTATTAAAAGCCGCCGCGAGCAGCCAAAATTCAAAACATTTGCTTGTGTAGCGGAATCTCACGTCTTTCAAGTTTTCGCTATTTTGTCGGTTTTAAATACATTCCTTATCTTGATATGAATGAAAATAAATCTGAAACAGAATTTCTTTCAAGTTTCTTTGATTTTTCTATATCTCTTAAACTTAAAAGTTCGAAATTTTAGGCAACATATATAAACTTATTAATAAGATTTAAGACAAAAGTTATAGCCGATAAGCATCTTTACGGCGAGCCGTACGTCTTGTGTTATTTACTTTCAGGTAAGCCGCTTTTTGTTTTGAATTGAGAATTATTACAGTACTTCAAAAAGGAAATTGAGTTTTTTTTTATTGAAGGTTAAATGGAAGCAATTGAAAGTATCGTGAGTCGAGTTCAAGGGACGATTTTAAGCCAATTTTACGCTGCTTCACGCTGCTCAAACACACTGCTGTGTTTCGTAAATAATTTCATCTCGAATTACCTGAGTTACTGACTTTCTCCATCAAGGCCACAAAAGTCAGAAATTAACACTATTCGCGGTCAGAATGTCATTTTTAATAGGGTACATAAATAGATTGCATTCGCCATGTTGAATTTAATAAAATCGCGAAGTTTCGGGAGAACTGATTCAAATTCGATAAAATACAGCAATTCATTTTGAGATATTTGTAGGTGAAGAAATTTTGTTAACTGAGGGTGGGTGCGCTAAAAGTTTTGAGTTTTTTGTACCACGGTCTTCTGATCGTTTCTGTCACTGCTTTAAAATATCTTTATACCACTACCAGCATCCTCACGCAGTCTTCGACTGCCTGTTATTGTTACATGTACCATAGTTTGATGTGTCTTGATTCACTGTTGTTTCGGCAGCATTAATTTACTTTGTTTGGTTACTGTTATTTTTGTTGTGTTCTTTAAGAAACATTCCTGTTATGATCATAATTTCTCAGTATCATACTCGTATTTTATTATTTTTATTGCCTAATTCTCAGTTTTTGCCATCAAAGACGTACATTATTTCAGCAGCATGTACTTATTTCATGCTGTTCCTGTCATTCTGTTCTGTTCTCGACTACATTTACATATACCATTGCTGTTATATGATCATTTATTTCATAAATAATCATTTGTTACCATTATACTAGGTTTATCATTCTTATTGCCTAATAAAGATATGGCACAACGTTGGGAAACAGTCTACTTTATTGAAATATTTGTTATTACAAATTACATATAATCATTACACTCAGTTCCACACTCCAGATACTTTAAGCTGACTGAGCAATTTTGTAGGATTGTTTAGGTAACAACCAAGGGCAATCATTAACCAATCATTTGTTATGCTTCTTAACCAAGCAATCCTGTACACGAACAAATATCCGCGCATATTTTAAAGCAAATTAGAGGTACGAGGGAGACTTCCAATTTCTACAATCACAAGTGGCTTTCAGCCCTAGGCACACGTACGCATTGCGGACCTATTTTTTTTAATAATGCTACTTTGGTATAAATGCTTTGTTGTACTTTGCAGAAATAAATACAAAATATGGCATCACGTCAGAAGTCCATAACAAACTTCTGATTACGTGTACTTTTCTTCACCTAGCTTAATCTAATGAAGTGAAAAGCACCCTTTCCTTAATTTTTACACCAATAATTTTTTATACAGTCATAAATGTTCAGCGTTTTATTATAAATTGTTTACCGTGACTGGTATTACAACTGCATATACATGATATATGGTCCCTTTTTTCCCCACCCCTTCCCCACCTTTCCTTCCCGCTTTTATTTCGCCCAATCCTCCACAGGAGAAAGAAGGAGAGCTTGTTTACAGGCTAGACTACACAGCGGAATATATATTTTTAACTGACATTCACGGGAGACGGATCCAACGACGCCATCTAAGGCTTTGTGTACAGCCACCTCTCTCTGAAACGGGTACCTTCGGGACCGGCTCCAACTCAGTTCGTCTAAAAGAGATCTCCGTCTTATAGGGATTTTAACGTCGTTTCAAATTTTCCACTGAAGAAGGGACAAGAATTTGAACAAGGGTAAGAACTGGATAAAAAATATGAAACAAAGCGAAGCAACGCAACAGAAGAACTTTCCACCCGGATTTTATGCAACCATTTAACAACTCTCTCGAACGGTGGCTAACTGAAGTGAAACTTTATTACAAGTTCAGCCCAAAAGTTCTTCATTGAGAGCTTATGTTAAAATGATAAAAATAGTGCCTCGACCAATATTTCGAGAAGGAGGGTGCTATCTGGTCACGGTGGTTGTCGATTTCATGTGCCGGAAGTTACTCAAGTGTGAATTAATTATCTGCATACCGCAGGACAAAGGGCCGACAAATCTCATATGGCGGTTTTCGAAACGAAGATTCGCCGGCCGTATCGATTTATCTACCACTGCTGCTAAGCTTTAAGTTGATTTAAAGCAAAGTACTTCGTATTCCTGTTTACACTGATCAGTTAAGACTCAGGACTGTTTTCAAGAATGCATGGAAAAGAACTGTCACTTCAAGACGTGGAAATCAGTTACAAATGGCGCGTCAAGAAAATTGGATAACAGCTTCGCCGAGGGCTTAAGTTTTGTCGTAAATGAGGAAAACAGGATTTACAATGTATCAGCGAACACCACGGTAAGCAAGTCTATGTTTTTATTTTACTCAGTTGAAGTTCACATGGGGAAAATTAACCTTTGCGTGGAATGTTTACATAATGTTGATAAGATCAACAATGTCACGGTCGGTTAAATTAACGAATTTTAAGCAACTTTGAGATCTGAAAGCATCGCACTAAATCATTTCTCCAGGAAATCCTTTTAGTATCGAAAAGAACAATCATTTATCTGTCTAACACCAAATTTTCGGCCAATTATTTCGCTTCGCTCATACTTAAATAAAGCGATAAGTTTGACCTATTTCGAATTAAATCAAAAGTGTGTCGAATAAACTTAATTATATTTTGTAAATAAAAGGACTTTAAGAGCAGAAATTGCTTTCGACGTACTAATTTGATGTTATTCTTCGATATTAAATAGGTATTTTTCTTCCAGAGTGCTTTATTTTTCGACGCGAAGCTAACAAACTCGGCATAAATTTTGAGCTCCGAAAGCGTCAATTTTGCTGGATTTTAGAATTATCGATTTTCTCGAAAACAAATCGATATTTAGCCAAACAAAGTATACTGTGATTTATTTCATATTAAGACCTACCCATGGTAAGAGTATGAGCGAAATCCATTTAAGGACTCTTACCGACATATGTTTGACCGTAGGAAACCTGTGCTCTTAAAGTGTATCATTGTTTTGTCACGTTTTTGTTGACAGATATTGACGAATGCTCTGCCAATACTCACGACTGTGATTTGTTGGCGACTTGCACCAATTCTGATGGTTCTTTTACTTGCGCTTGTAATGACGGATACACCGGCGATGGCAAATTGTGTAACGGTGAGTTGAATCAGTTTTATATCTGAGTCATGTATATTTAAAGAATCTTTACCACAAGATGTCGTATGTTACTGCGGCGAGTAAGTTACGAATCAGAAGTTAATAATAGCTTTTATCTAAAAAGGCACTAGAAGTGTATGTTTAAGAGCGGTTTCCATTTCTTTTTCCGGGAACAAAACATTAGCACGTGGTATTTTTATATGAATTATAAATTATTTATTATAATTGGTTGACTCAGCAATAAGGGGAAAAAGTTGTTGTTGACTAATGAGGAGGAACCAAAATCAGCATTTTACTATCTAAGAAAGGGTCTAAATTTATGCCATTAAAATCCAAGAAAGAAACACGTAGTTACCTTTTTGAATATATATTTTCTTTTATTAATTGCTGAACCAGTTCGGCAATTCTGTTTCCATAAAAACTAAATTCCAACGAATGTGAGGGTTGAGAGAAACGTAATGAATTCACCCAACAGAAGTTGACCTTTCCATGGTTTGTTCCAGCTTGATAGCAAATACCACGTTTTGGAAAATACAGGTTAACTTCTGCCTCAGCTGTTAAGTTTTGAAATACATTTTTTTCTGTTAATGTGGCAGATATTGATGAGTGCGGTAACAATCAGGATACGTGTCATCCTTCTCTTGCCAACTGCTCCAACACTGAAGGGTCCTACGATTGCAAATGCCATCTTGGATACGTGGGAGATGGGAAAGACTGCACTGGTACATTCGTCACATTACTTCTCATTATGGATCCTATGTTTCCTATGTTTAGATCAATTTGATTAACAAGACATAAAACAGCAGGCAGTTCCCTTGTCGAAACGATCAAACCTTCGCAACCATATCAATGATAAACCATGACAGCATGTTCCAACTCCGCTTAGGGAAGTACAAATAACGCGCCGAACGAGTACAAATATCCATGACATTTGTACTCCGCAAGACTGGTTTCCAAGATTCCTTTTCGTCCTTTTATTCTTTCTGACCGGGTGAAAGATCCAAAAACGGTGACTTGCAAAAGTTGGATAATAAATGTCCTGTTAGACATTTAAGTGTATAGTATAGCTGTCTATTTTTATTCGTCATTTGTATTTTGTCTCGCTCCACGGACCCGTCAAAATACTGCAAGACTCGTAAAATTTACGGTGACACTGCACACAAAAATTTTAAATAGGTTGTATTATCTAACTAAGTTTTCAACATGTTCGCTGAACCACCAAAATATAGATGTGTTTATACTTCTCCAAGTCTTGCGGTTTTAGAAAGTAATGGAGACAATAGTGACAATGCACGTTTTGACTATGTTTAATAATTTAATTACAAGGAACATCAGTATTCAATATTAATATTAACATTTGCCATGTCATTTTATAATTAACATAAATACAGAAATTATTAATATTAAAGTCGCCATGGTATGTTCGATAACCGTAGGATAGTGTATTCAGGGATGTGAGTGCTCGCCTCCCACCAATTTGGCCAAGGTTCGAATTCCGCACCAGGTGTCATTTGTGGGCTAAGATAGTTGTTCGTTCTCGCCTTTGATTTCTTTCCTTCTTGCCTCCTTTTTCTGGCTTTCCTCCATCCATAAAAAACAGCACTTCTTCTTTCCGATTCGAGAGGCCCTGGTTTACCAGCCATAACATTGCTGTGTTTTGATTTAGTTATTTCATTTTATTTATTCTTTCTCTCGTCGACATGTTTATCGCTCTATCGGTTTATAACAGACGTGGATGAATGTCAAACGCAAGCACACGATTGTCATCAGGATTTTGGTGTCTGTTCAAACACCGAAGGATCATATACTTGTGAGTGCAAACCAGGATTCACTGGAGATGGCAAAAACTGTATAGGTATGTTTAATAATAATAATAATAATAATAATAATAATAATAATAATAATAACGACTTTATTACAGTGTATCCATTTGACATGGTTCTTCATCTGTTATATGCTAACTACAAAAATAACAATAAATAAATTTAAAAATTTAAATATTAAACAATAAAAAATAAATCTACATTATTTCTCTTTTAGCTTGACTTAACAAATATTTAAATGTGTCCTTTAATGTATGTTTGAGAACGCGTGCTTTCGTTATGGAGACAACGCAGTTTGATACGCATGTTAGTTATCTAGTCGAATTGGATTGTTTGACGGTAAGAAGAAAAAGATGGTTGTTGAAACATAATGAGACGATTTTGTAGAGTCAGCGTGCAACTATCTGTTACTAAATGTTTGATTCTGTTTTGCCAGCATTGGTTCAATTTAAAAAATTTAAAAGTTATTAAAGATCTTTGTTTATATCGTAAAGAGTGCTTCTAATTTGACGCTCGCATTATTACCGTTATTCAAGAAAAACTAGAAATATTTTCATTCATCACAATGCCATGCTTCGTTTTTCATTATTGTGTATATCAAAACTTATTTCATTTATAAATGCCCTTTTTCTTTCCATTTTTTAGACATTGATGAGTGTTACAATCATCAACATGTGTGTCATCCTCAGGCCTCCTGCTCCAACACAGAAGGGTCCTACAATTGCTATTGTGTTCCTGGATACATAGGAAATGGGATACACTGTGAAGGTGCTTTACTTTAGCCCAGACAGTCAGTAGCTCTTAAGCAAGGCAATCAAGGATTAATTTAAATGTATTAAAATATAACTGAGTTACATTAAGTAATAGCTGGTTCCCATCTTAAGTTTGAGAACTCAGAGGAGCATTTATACTGTCCAAGAAGTGTTCGCATAACATTTTCATACTTTTTAATATATGGGTTTGTTTCACTGTAGATCTAGACGAATGTACAAGTGGAAAACACAACTGTCATCAACTTGGTGTCTGTTCCAACAATATCGGCTCGTTCACATGTCACTGTCAGAGAGGATATACTGGAAATGGAGTTTTTTGTGAAGGTATTTTAGTGCTTCGACAAGATTTAATGACAGCATAAAGTACTACGTGTACTGTTCCTCATTTCATTTAGCAGTTTTTTGTGATGGTGGTATCGACGTAGGCCTGGTGGTACCTTATCTCAGAAAAAAAATTTGATAGCAATCCTATACCTGAACCATTTTAGTGCCATTTCAAGTTTAGTGCCTTTTTTATCCGGTTTATATAAAGAATATGGTACGACTTGAGACAAACCAACAGTAACTAGTTCAGTGGTACATCAAAAAAACTAGTCCTCGGTTGATGTAACACTTTTTTCTAGTGATCCATTGATATTGTAAGAATTTATTGATCACCTTTATTGATCACCTTTGAAAGTTAAAGCAATCGCATAATGTTCCTTTGCATTAACAGCTTGTCCTGAATATTCACGGTGCATCCAAATATCACCATATTTCTGCGAATGCTGGTGCAGATACTTCTACCCTGGACGTCCGGAAGTTGATGCATGCAAAAATCAAGGTAGGTTAACATTATGGAACCAAATTTCTAATGGCTTTGCATGTACAGCCGGAAAACGGAACTGCTAGCATTGCACAAAGTATTAATCTCGATCATTGCAATGCTGAAGAATCATCTCCCAAATAGCACGATTTTCAAAGCAAAACTCTTATAATTATTATGTTTCTTTCCGGGAAGCAATTCCCCCTTCTGTAAGGACATTTGAAATTCCGGACAACAAATGTCAATCCTGCCATAATTTTCGTAAATCCGAATGATAAAAAGGTGTTCATCGTAGTTGTTAACTGTTGATTGACCCTTTCAAAGAAGAATAATTAATTTCCATTTCGAGAAACGTCGCGCAGATTTCACTACAGGAAGGAAAAAAGGACTATCTGTTGCCATGAACCTAAATACCAATTCTCGCTGTATTTTGTTTCGTTTTTCAGAGGGTCTACTTGGTCATTTATATGAGGCGTCCATCCGTGAAACAGACACACAACCTGACAGTCCAATAGAGTTTAGACGTGATCAAACAAGAAGGCTAGTATCATCTTTTAACAGGGAAAGCATTGACTCAGGACGAGCTTTGTTCTATTGGAGAATACAACAACTAATGTTATCACCCTTTAACATTTCGGATAAGCCAGAGCTCTTAGTGCGTAACACTCTTGAACTTAATATAGGATCAAAGCTCCTGTTAGAAGGACTCAAACTTGTAATGTTTGAGCTTCATGTAACCGGAATTGAGCTGGCTGCTCGAGATTTTGCCTTTCTTCAGGTCGAAAAATCAGCGCTCGTAGCATTCATTGCGGGAGGAACTGAAGTTATCCGATCTATCAACAAGCCAATCTCTGTGGATGCCAGTTCTTCATACGACCCGGAAAATGAAGACGGATCTTCTCTAGGATTGAACTTTAATTGGTTTTGTTTCATAGCTGCGAACAAGAACGTCTTTGGTGTCAATAACACAATCACCAGTGTACTTGTCAATGGCTCAGGCAATGTACTTAATTCACTTGTTAACTCATCTCCTAATGGAACATTCTTCCAACTGCCAGACGACATATTTTTATATTCTCTTGAGAAACAAAAGGCGAATTTGGAATCAGGGAAACTGATGAGCAACGAGACATACTATGTATTGCTGACAATTCGCAAGGATTCCCGTACAGCGAGTTTTATGCAGGCTGTTCACATTCATGATGGAGACCTGAAAGACACTCGTATAATGTAAGTGTAATGTGAGTAGTATCATTGGAAATTTCACTGAAACAAGGTGCCCCAGACACGGCTTTAATGAAACAAATTCTACCCGTACCAGTGTTGTGTGGGGTTTCTAATTTAAAACTGTGTATTTTCACAATGCGACGAAGGCATTTCGCTTAATATTTCTTTGCTTCTTTCAGGTGCTTTCTGAACTGTGCTCCACCTGTCAAACCATCATCTCATATCTCCGTCAGAACTGACTGTAGCTCGCTTAGTTGTCCTAGTTCCCTTACATATCGATGGAAAATGTTCAGTAAAAACGGTAGTCATCCATATTCCAAATGGGTATCCATAAGAAATTTGTCAAATCTTTTGGCCACTAAAGTGGATTCAAGGAATCTAGTCATCAAGCAACAAAGGCTTGCACCTAGTTCGTCGTATCGGATCACAGTGGATGTTCTGTCGCCAAATGGTTCATACGGATGGGCAGCGTACCAGTTTGACACATCAGCTGCCCCATCAGGTGGAACTTGTCATGGAACACGACTCGATAAGGGAGCTGCTATAGGCTTTTGGCTCAACATAACCTGCCACGGATGGAAGGATGACAGTTTGCCTCTAAGATATGAGTTTTACCGAGAGCTAGAAGATGGAGCATTCGATATGTTGTCATATGGAGTTCGGTCCTACAGTATCGTTCATATTGCACCTTCAGTTGGAGAAGATGTCGTGCGTTTCAAAGTTGCTATTGTCAATTTCGTGGGAGTCGCAAGTGAAGAACTCCTGTCGATCAAGGTATGCCTTCTTTGGGTTTAGTAATGTTACAAAAGGGCATAAAGGTATCGTCACCGTGCAGCTATATCGGAGACAGTCAAATTTTTTATACGTATGTTCGTATTCGTCTCATAAAAAGGATTGTGCCGAAGAAAACATGCAACGGAATAAGCTAAAGCTGCTTCCTCGCATCCACCGAACCGTAACAACGAACAAAATTTTAGTTTATGAAGTAGTAATCTTAGTACATACATGACATACAAGTGGGAGACTCGGTGACCTTATCGTAAGCGTTTAATAACAGATCAAACTGTCCGGGTTCGAGTGCTGGCCGTGGTCATTGTGTTATGTTCTTTGGCAAAGACACTTTACTCTTTAATCGACACCAGACACTAGTGACCTTCAGATCGAAGTACGAATATCAGATCGACTACTTCAACGAATTTAGAATTTTTATCCCGTCACTTTCTCAGAGCCCTCACCCCGGCCGCTCTCTTGCTGACCATTTGGAAAGGAGACTATCGGTACGTGATAGTGTAAAAGGTGATAATCGACAGCATAGGCACAAGGTTTAAAAGTCGTTCTCGAACTCCGATCTGAAGGTCCCCAGTGAATACTTTTCAACAGAAAGTGCCATTCGATTTTATACACAAGCTCTGTCCTAAAATCTAAAGCGATGAGTACAAAGCATCTATTAAAAATAGACTTGCATGCATCTTTGTAACAGGTTGGTCATTTATAACTTCCTCAACCGCCCGCCCTTTCTTCTTTCACAGGTTAATCGATCATCCTTGACGCAAAACGAGGAGCTGCTTTACGTCCAAATAAAGCAAATCCTTACTGCAATGGATAATTATTTTTCTGTGGGACAAATTAATATGGCGATCCAAGAAGCAGATTCTCTCATGGCTCTTCTCAAGGCGGGTGACAATCGGATCGATGAAAAGTTTCTGCTTCACGTAAGTCTAAAGTAAACGATATCAGCCTTGTTCTCAATGGAACCGTTCTTCAAACGATATTTTTTATTCAAGCTACAGCAACGAACGTGGTCTAAAGCCTAACTAGCGAACAATCATTTTCACTTTACACCGTTTTAATTATTAAATATTCTTGTTCATGCAAAATGTTGAATAGAAATGTTTAAACTAGGTGGGTGGCAAACGAGCAGAATATCTGTGACAAGAATAGCATGCGTATCTGTTCTACCTGGACGTCCAATGAAGTCCTGCCTGAACACCAAAATTACTCTAATTATTGGAGATCACTCACTGGATAACCAGTTTTACAGAGAAAAAAAATAATTCAAAATTCCTGTCTGTGCCCATCCCTCCCCTTTTTTACTTACATGCCTTTTTTGGAAACTCTTCAGTGACTGTGATATAATTTCGATACCCTTAATACTGTGTTTCTATACGATATAGGCGAAAGACTACGCAATTTCCAAGATTTGCAATGTGAGGGTCGATAGCCTCGAGCGGTTAGTCCAGATTGCTGTTATTTTGGGCAAATCTACGGAAGATTCAGTCAATTTGTTTCACAATACGACGGTATGTAGGGATATTATTCTGTTGTTCTTTGACCAAACCTATTAGATCTCCACACTTGATAGAAGCATAAAAAAATCAATGAGTTTTAAGTTGAAAGCAGAAAACGAAACAATCTGGGGTAGTATTGCCTAACACGCTAGAAGAGATCTGCCTACATTATCCTCGTTCAGGCAAAATATCTGTAAGTTGGACTAACTTCATGCATGCTGACCGACGATCATTGTACCAATTGTGTATTCTGAATTTTTGATCATATTTTTACATGTTTTCGAACTATAAACTAATTTCATTTTTTTTGTTTTTTGTTATAATCGTTTAAATTGTTTTTAAAAGAGCTTAGATTTAGTGTGCCCATCCAGTGGTTATTTTTTGCTATTTCAGATTGACATTTAGATAAAGGCATTCATCCATTTGTTCATTCATGCATTCGTGAATAACCGTTTCTTGTTTTTGGTTCTAGTTTGCTGTTTTAGACAAACTACTGGAAATGACCACTCTGCTTTCACTGATGACTGAACGCCGGTCTGAAACTCGCCTTGTTGTTAATGCAGGCAGGTCGTTATTGTATTGTAACACCAACATCATAAAATATTCCTCTCTCAGAATTCTTATGTCTGGCAATTCCACCAACTACGATCAAGAAAACGAGGTATGTTATCATGTTTAAACTGACTTTTAATACTGTCAAAGATGATGTAGGTACTGTGTGTAACGTTCAGTAACGTAGTCAAACATCCGTACTTTGAGCCTATGCCTTCTTAGTAAACGTGTCCCCTTTGGAAACTTTTGGAAAGGTTCTAACAAATTTAGTGTTTCTGTATGATGTCAAATTGGGTTTTTTTGTAGATAATTATAGGGAAGAGAATTTCTGGCCTTTGCCAGAATCTGACAGAAAAGATTACCAACACACTTATCTCGCTAAAACTACCTGGCGAAGAATACAGTACGATAAAGAACAAGCACCAATCCATAATCTTGGGCAAGCAAGAGTCACACGAACTGAACCAGCTAACAATCCAGGAGGGAAACGCTAGCTTTGAACTTCCTTCTCTGGACGACATAGCTCTGCAAAAGATGCTTGGCAACATATCGGAGGTTGGAGTGGAGGTATGTATGTTAACAAAAAGGCATTATTAAATCTGAATATAACTGCGGTTTAAGTCAAGACAACATGTGTAATATTATGTCACATGGTAAACCTCTTCTTACTGACACAATTTAGATATATTCTTCATTTCCGGTACGCATTAATACACATTGGTAGAGAAAGTACAACGCAGTGCCCTGGCCAGGGCTCGAACAAGGACCACTCGATCCGAGATCCAGCGCACTAGCCATTAGGCCACCGCGCCTCACCTTCTCGTTGTTTGGACAGGCTTGCAATCGGTCCAGATGAAAGATTGGTTCAATTAACATTTCGTCCTGTTATAACTTCGTCCAAACAACATTTGGTCAAATAGATTGAATTTTCTCAGGAAGTACGTCTAAATAACGTTTGGTTCGTTCAACATTCGTTTACTTTTTGCTTCCTTTTAGATGATCGGCTACAACTTTAACCCTTACACATCACACAGTAGCAGCAAACGAATAAGATCGAAAGTTGTCAGTCTTGTTCTTAAAGATGACAATGGTAAAGCGTTGGATGTAACTGATCTACCGTCGGACATACAGATAAATATCCCAATATCTGAACATGGCCCGGGCAACGCTAGCCGCCGTGCTCGCCCAGATGACTTCCTCAATCCTGGAAGCATGCAATATCATGTAATCACCGCACATGAGGATAATACCACATTAAAATTGTCCATAACGATGAAAACACCAGCCTCTCTCACTGCCTACATAAAATTTGGCGAACATCCGACACAAACTTCATATGATGAGGTTATTGATTTATCCAAAGAAAATAAATTAAAAAGCTTGGCATCAGATTGTATAGCTACAGAAAAATGTTCTTACGACATTTTTATAAACGGCAACGTTTCAGGAAAATACTACATCGGTCTCTTAGGGAATAACGAAAACCGAACTGTTCATTCAAGGGGAAGGCGGTCTGTACTGTCAGAGGGAACATCGCAAGAGAGGTGTGTTAAATTTAAAGATCCTCCACCTACCATTCCCCCTCCAGCGGAGTACACCATCCTTGTACCACAGTACGATTCTAACAGCTCGGTTAACTACAGTTTACAAGTGGATACGATTTGGTGCGCGTACTGGTCTGATATTGAAGAGAGATGGACTAACGAAGGTTGCAAGGTAAGAAAGAGTTAATTACCTGTTATAAAGGATATATTAAATAATGCGAGGCAATGAAATGCGAGAAAAAGCCTTGGCAAAAAGGCGTCGTTAAGGAGCACTGTGAAAGACAGAAATATTTGAAAGGTCATTAATTTATAAACCTTTTGTCGTCAATAAAGTCCGCGTCGAAAGTGAAATACCCAAAGGTCATTTACTGGTTCAAGATAAAGCCATACGAGGAGCGTAAAAGACTGCCCGCAGGGCACATTCAAAACTCGATATCTCAGCATAAACGTATTCTTTTATTATTTATCAAACAGTTTTCGCCGGGATTCGTGTGTTGGTCAGTTGCTTTCAATTCTTGTTAACGGTTTTATTTTTTTTATCAGTTACGAAGTTTAAAAAAACGTCGTCTTGTTGATTTTGAGTTTTGTCGGTTGTTTTCGAAATGATGGGCAAAGTGAGCCGACAACTGCTGTCAAAGCTATCAGCAACTGCCAGTCCACTACTTTGTATTTCACTCTTAGTTAAAGAACCTTTCTATAACTGCAGGTTGGTCAAGAGTCAAACAGTTCGTCACTGACGTGTCTTTGTAACCACTTAACCGCATTTGGAGGAGACGTTCTTGTTGCACCAAACACCGTTGACTTCGAAATGGTCCAGCAAGCGTTTGACAATTTGGATCCAAAAACCCTGCTGGTCCTGATCACAGTGTGTTCTGTCTTCTTGGTCTACCTTGTTGTGTTGGTACTTTTACGTAGAGCCGACAATGAAGATGTTTTAAAGGTTTGTACTAAGAAGCTTACAGCAATAGGATATACATCCTAAGATAACGTTAGCATCCTTTACCTACCCAAGATGTCATGCATGCTAACATAGCATTGCAAAACGCTCATACAGGTCCTTGAAAGGCATGCATCACAAGGCGAAAATCTAAAACCGTTTAAGCACTAAAGTAGAGTTCATGCGACACTATTAAGCATTAAGTGAGTTATTGCCATAAACGTCAATAAAACGGGATGTAAAATATATATAACAGCGCACACGGCATCTTCTGTTATTGTACCACATCAACTTCACTCTGCAGTTTTATGTTCTTACAACATCGAAGCCGCACCAAAGGGGTTTTTGTGTTGGGTTCTTTTCTCTACCAATGAGAATAACTGGACAGCTTGACGAAAAGGCTGAGAAAAGTCTACGATGGACTACCATCCAATTTAGGGGGGGGGGGGCTAGCAATACTCACAGACGTTGAAAATGCAGGTATAGTAAGCTATCGAGGCTAAAACACTACTTCACTGACTTGCATCTGTTTGTAGGACAGTCCTCTCATTATACTGGAGGAGCATCAAAACGGTGAATACAAATACGAAGTATCCATAACAACCGGAGGATGGAAAAACTCGGGTACCACTGCTAATGTTTCCATGATCCTTCACGGTACAGAGAATACCAGCGGTATTATTGAGCTGACATATGACCACTCACGTGACAGGAAATTGTTCGCGCGAGGAAACACTGACAATTTTCTTGTTCACCTCAAGAAGCCGCTTGGCACAATGACCAGTGTGCAAATCGGCCATGACACTTCTGGTGACGACCCATCTTGGTTTCTCAGTGAGATTTTAATTGTGGACAATCAAACAGACGAACGGTGGATGTTTAGTTGCTACCGTTGGCTTGCTCTGGAAAGAGATGATGGCAATACCACCAGAGTATTTTATGCAGATAATTACCAAGAAGACGACGAATTCAAGAGGACCTTCAGTGCGCTGCGAAGGAATGGTTTCTCCGATGATCACTTATGGTTCTCAGTCATTAGAAAACAACCCAGAAATCATTTCACCCGTGTTCAAAGAGTCTCCTGTTGTTGGTGTCTTCTCATGTTATCGATGGTTACCTCTGCCATGTTTTACGAAACTGAGAGCACGACACAGCCGAAAATAAAGATTGGGCCTTTCGCAGTCACTTCGAGTCAACTAATTATCGCTTTGGAAAGTGCAATGATTGTTTTGCCTGCAAGTGTTCTTATCGTATTCTTGTTTCGCAAAAGCGAACCTAAACTAAACACTCAAGGAAGAAGGTACCATCTCGCCAAAACTGAAATAAAGCAACAGTGCGTTCTTCCTCATTTTTGTGCATACATTGCTTGGTTTCTCTGTGTCAGCACAGGTATCACTTCAGCCCTGTTTACAGTGTTTTACTCTCTCATGTGGGGAGGAGAGAAATCGGCTCGTTGGTTGACAACTGTAATGCTTTCATTGTCTGGGGATGTAATAATCTCTCAGCCAATCAAGATAATGTTGGTATCCGTCCTCATAGCTTCGCGGTGCGGGTGTGGTAAAAAGGCAACAAGGAAGTCCAAATTAGCAGAGGAACAAAATCCGAGACCATTACACATTGCAATGGATCTTTCATCGATAGACGTCGAACGTGCTAGAAAGTACAAAGTCAACGAGAGGAAGATGTATGCATATATGAGGGAACTCTTGTTTTCTCTTTTGTTCTTCGTGCTGCTTTTGATTGTCTGTTATGGAGACAAAAATGAACACAGATATAATCTAAATGCAGCCACAGAAAACGACTTCCAATATTTTGAAAATACGGGAAATTATAAGGTAAGCTCGGACATTCAATCTCGTCAGTAATTTGTTCAATTGCATTATTTTTCATTTATTAGTAAAAAAAATTGATGGGTAGGGTAATTTAACACTTTGCAAAGTTGTTTTTTAACCTGGAAAAAAGATGATGTCGATGACGATGATAGTAGTATAGTTGGAACCAGTTATGCCGTTTTTGGCGGTGGAATCTCATTAATAAGAGGCGGAATACACATCCACCAACACCACGACAATTCTATTGTTTTCCTCTACCGCCACCAGCACAGTTTTATTATTTCTACCACCTCCACCCCATTCTATTTTTTCTCCGCCACCACCACCAACACCACCCCAATTTTTCTGTCTTACACCGCCACCAAAACCAGAATTCCATTGTCTTACACCACCACCACCCCCACTACAATTCCCCTCTCTTAAAACCAAATCACCACTACCACAACAACATAAGAGTTCTTCCGTGTTAGTTTCGAGAGCTATCATATTTTTATTAATAAATGTGGATATTTTGCTAGGTTACCAATGTGACGCAATTTTGGGGATGGATGAAAAACGTTTTCGTACCAGCGATCTTTACGGCTGACTCGTACAAAGATCAAGAGGAGACAGCTTCAGAATACATTGGAAACAATCGTTCAATCCTGGTCGGCATGCCTCGTCTGAGACAACTCCGAGTCATGAAAAGTAAGGTTATTGCTTGTAAGAAACAAACTCGTCCTCAGGGTTTTCTCTTTTCAAAATGGAGGGCGAACACGCTCAACCCCTTAGCTATGGGAGACACGTGAAAGCCAGGCAATATAGCTAGGTTTAAATGCGGTAAACCTCCCACATATTGCTAGGATTAGATTTGTAGATGTGTGGGAATGTGTGTAAAGGAATACTGTATGCAAAGTTTCGTTGAGAAATCAGTTAGTAACACTGGCTACTTGAAAAAAAACGTCCAAATTCATACTCATGTGATATTGTTGTTTCCGCTTATTTCGCAGATTCCTGTGAAGTTCATGAATTCTTTAAAAGTATGATCACGACTTGTTACGATTTCTACTCCAAAAAAGAAGAGGAGAAAACAAATTGGATTGATTGGAGTGAGCTGAATAGATCCTCAATACTGTGTCCAGAAAATTGGGAGTACAACGACGACGGAAAACTCGGCGTTACCGATTCTTGGGGTCGTTTCGCGTTCTACAGTGGCGGTGGTTACATAGCCAATTTGGGATACAACAAACTAACGGCAAATAGAATTGTCGACGACTTGATAAAAAATGACTGGATTGATCGTCAAACCAGGGTTGTGCTGGTGGAGTTCTCACTGTATAACCCACCGAGTAATCTTCTTGCAGTGATGTCGTACTACTATGAGGTCCTTCCAGCGGGATTTGCTGGCACATTCAAGAGCTATGGAATTTTACCCCTCAGCGCAACGGATTCGCAAGCTCATAACACTTACTTGCTCTTTGCCTTTTTATTTGGCCTTCTTCTTGTTTGCTACTTTGTACTGGAATGCGTCAAACTTTTTCGCCAAAAGTGCTCTTATTTCAATTCAGTGTGGAACTGGTTGGACATGTTGCAAATACTAAGTGCTTCGTCAGCATTGTTCCTGCAATGGATGCGGTCAAAAGAGGCAGGGAAATCGTTTCACAAACTCAAAGAAAACCCTTTCATTCCCGTCAGCTTTCACCGAGCCCTATTTCTGTTTAACGCTGAAAACATCATGATTTGTGTAGCGTCTGTCATTGCTACCTTGCGCCTTCTGAAATGCTTTTATTTCAATCCTCAAGTTATTATTTTCTCGTGTACAATTCGCAGATCGTTTCAATCAGTAGTGTCGTTTTTCGTGGTGTTTATAGTAGTTGCCATTGCCCACGCCCTTTTAGGGGTGATTGCTTTCGGACACAGTGTTCTCATGTTTTCTTCCGTACCGGAGGCTATTTTCTCGCAGTTTCTTATGCTTCTGGGAAGCAATTTTCCAATACACGAGCTCAATGACACAAACCCCATTATAGGACGTCTGTTCTTTTTCACTTTTGTTTCCAGTACGACGATAATATTGGGCAACATGTTTATTGCTATCATGAATGATCACTATGTCATTTCGTGCGCAGACAAAGGAGAAGATGTTCAACTTGCAGAGTTCATTATCAATAGGATCCTGGAAACTTTATTTGGTCAGAAATCCAAAAGAACCCGAGCCTGGAACGAAAGCACGAACCACGAGCTTTTTGAGCCTGAAGAAGTCCCAGTGGGATGTTCGGAACGAGAACTCCCGGATGGCGCCTGGAACGAAAGCACGGGCGACAAGCTTTTTGAGCCAGAAGAGCTTTCAGTGGAATGTGTAGAACGAGAACTCCCGGATGGCGCCTCGTCGCCTGATTGGACACCAGTCATGTATCGCAGCTGTACTCACAAAATAAGCAGTGCTGAGCTTCCCTTCGAGATATACAGCAGCGCCAGTTCCAAAGAGTATGCTGTCTGGGAAACGTACCGACCAGAACACCTACTTATTAAGAGTTCCACAGAAAAAACAGGATTTACCGGTATTAATTTGAATCGGCTGCCTAGTCGCACTGTGCCCTTTAAACCGCAATACATAGCGACAGAGTGGAATACACTGAGTGGTGGGGATGATGATGATGATGATGATGATGATGATGATGATGATGATGATGATGATGATGACGATGACGACGACGACGTCGATGATGACGATGACGACGTCGATGTTGACGATGACGACGTCGATGATGATGATGATGATGATGATGATGATAATGACATTGGCGACGATGGCGATGACGAAGATATCGAGGACGGAACTGACAAAGAAGAACTTGATGATGTTGAGGAAGAAAAATTTTGGAAGAAACTTTTTACCGTTTTCTTACATGAACGCTAGAAATTGCACTGAAAGCACTGCACATTAATTTCGTACTGTGGTAGATGACAAGCATTCCGATTAAGGCGGGGGTACACCTGAAGGCCGCTTAACCACTGTTTAATTTGGGTTTAATGCGAATATCCCGTTAGCGTTTCAAGCAATCCAAAAACTCTCTGCTCGTTACACGGATCTATGTTTTGGGTGATTTTTAGGAATCTTTAGTAGATGGACACCAAAACAGTCCCCTGACAACCTGGGTCGCTCTTAAGGTTCGTTTACACAGGCGATTTTTGTCGCGCCGAAGTTGCATCAAGTTTCGAACCGAACAGGTTCGAAACTCCTGCGATATCGCGGCAACTTGATGCAACTTCGGCGCGACAAAAATTGCATTGAGTTGCGCAACAAAAATCGCCTGTGTAAACGGGCCTTTACGTGGGGGTCAGCTGTCTGGTGGTGGTCCATTTTTTTGATCTCTTCTTTAAACCTCATAAAATGTCACTCAAATTCATGTTTACCCCGCCTCAATAACGTCTCAAGCCTAGAATTTTTCACCTTTTTACTAAAGCTTGACAAGATCTCTTGTGACTACACAAGATCGCCTTTTAAAATGATAATACCTTGACGAAAATTCAAATGGAAAACACGATGTGCATAAGTTCTTACAAATATTTCGTACCACCCCTTCTACCTTTGATTTTTCTCTCTTTTTTTGTATATTTGTAATATATGTCAAGCGTCTTTCGGTTTTTCAGCAAACGCCTGAAACAGGCTAGGGGCACTTTCCATTTGTCAGAACTGGCCGGCCGGTCCGGTAGTTTTGAATGTGAAATGGGCATTTTCCATGCGATTTTCCCACAAATCCACCATAACAATTTATAATATTTATGTATTGACTGATTTGACAGGACAAATCTGACCAACAACGAAATTCTGTTATCGAATATACCCGGTCTGGCCGGCCAGTTCTGACAAATGGAAAGCGTCCTAGGTTTAATAATATTTATGAAATGGTTAAAAGACTATGTCAATTTTTTTTATGTATGTCAGTTTTAGTCCTGTTATCGATCGATATTTGGATTCAAAATAACCTTTTTAAAAAAAAACGGTATCCAAAAGACTTGTTAACCAGCGTCTCCGAAAACCGGCATTTGAACCTGACTCGTCCCCAGTCGTCTTTTGAGTCCGTCTTGAGTCGACTCCTGAACACGGAGAGAATCATGCATAAGAGACGACTGGGGACGAGTCAGCATTTGAACGGTGAAATGCGTTGCCGTCAGGAGAACCACAAATACAGCAAACTTAATATATCACAGCCTAATATATCACAGTGCAATATCGTAAATATTTGTCCAGTTACTTGTTCTCTATCGAATGGAGTTGGATATTAAAAGATGACATGAAAGTGAATATATGAAATGTGTGTTAAAAGTTGTTATGTATTTAAAGCGATGATATACCGTATTTTCTTGAAATAAACGCCACCGGCGTTTATTTCAAACCGTGAACCGGGCGTTTAATTGACTCCTGCAGTTTAATCGAACCCGATTTTCGTTACAAAACGGTTTTTTGTTCATTATTTATGACAAATATGCATCTGGCTAAGATACCTACAGCTTATTATACTTCAAATAAATACCTGAGGAGCTTTTTTTTAACTCTACCTTGGAGACCCGGCGTTTAATCGAGAAAATATGGTATGTTGAACTTTGGCCACGTTCCGGCTTGGAGTGCTCGATATAATCTATTTTCATTGGCCTAAAAAAAATCTGTTCTCCTTGTAAGGCCGTCTCACTAATTACAAAGCCGGATTTTCGTTTACCCCAACAAGAGGAAGTGTGGTCCGCTAGGTTATACAGCTTTCTGTCAACGAAGCTCTATCAGATAGCTGTATACCACCTCTCCCATATAGAGACAGGGGAGAGAAGGAATACCCTGGGAGAAAGTGTTTATATGGTGCATTAATAACGTTATTTTAAGCGGAAAATGGCTTGTAAAATACTTTTCTGTCAGCTAAACGGAAAATTGACAAACTGTGAAATATACTGTATTATAATGACATGATAGTCTATGACATGATAATCAGTCGAAATCAGACTAAACCGGAAATTTCCGTGGGCCGAATTGAATTGACCGGTGACGCGTTGTACGTCTTACCACTAAGGCCGGACAATAACTTTCTACTTATATTATATATACTTGAACAAAAATACCGTGTTATTTATATATTACGAATGTCAGCCAAGCGGGGCAATATCAAACAAATTTAAATTCATGATCAATAAGGGAAACATGTTTCTCGTTCGTGTTTTGTTTTGTGGCAAGTTTCAAGTTCAAGTTTCATAATTTTCAACTGAGAGTGGTGAATCAAATTATTATGTCGATGTTTTCACGAAAATTGCTAGTATTGCTTATAATTTTAATATCTGGATTAGGATATTTATTACATTTCGTAAGCGCCGATCTTCACAACATACATAAAGGAAGACAGCAGCAGTTGTTAGAAAGAACTTTGAAATCGCTGAACAAAGTTGTGGACTTTTATGGAAGAGAGTTCAGAAAGTTCAATATCGACGGCATTTTTGGTCTTCAAGCGCTTGATGGTGAGTTATGTGTTAGTTTTTTTTAGACTGAAGTTTGTTTATTGAAATTAGAATAGACCATATCTAAACAAAATGCCTTCACGGCATGGGATGCATTTAATAGTTTTTCTAGCACAACAGACGCCATTACATCTGATTATACAGTTAGTTTCACACGCTATATATACTCGAAATCAAATATAAGCATTTAAAAAAATGCCCAATTTTAAGATTAAAGGCCGCGATAAGTTTAACCCCTTGGTTGGATTGATCGTTCGAAAACCATACAGACCGTCAAGTCAATACAGAGGGTCTCTATACCTTTTGCTTGGCAGAATCCGCTTTAAGATATCTAAGCCTTTTTTTCACGAATCACAGAAAAAAAAAATGAAATTCATGTTAAAATACAGAAGATGAATTGATAAATCACGCTCGCGGATACTGTTTATTTAAAACCTTGAGATCACGCTTCACGCCATACTCAGCCGGAAAATATCACGTGACACGTGAGGGTAGTGATAACGTAGGCTTTTGAGTAAGAGTTTTAGTTCGACATTGCATAGCGTTTATCTTTGTACAAAAAGAAGTGCTAGATATATTATCTCCGTCAAGATGCAATGAATTGGAGAAATTCGGGTCAATTTTTGCCCAGGAGTAGATGTCTTTAATAAACTTATATACGGAGATGGCTCCAGTCGATATTTACCCCGATATTGAGCGCTTTCCATTTGTACGGAGAAACCAGTTGTTTCGGTGAAAAATCAAATGCAACAGTCCTTCCCACTATACAAAGTTTTCGGAAAGAAGGAATACCTTCAGAGGTATTGCTGTTTTCTCGTTTATACCAGAATGCTCCGGAGCAATACCACTAGCTTTCTTTTCACTGTTGAAATGCTTCCGTTGTTTTCTAAAGGAATTCTTCAAGATCTACTAATCAAAGTGCAAACAAATCAGATTCAAATGTTCAGCGAAACATTCCGATCGCTTAATCAGCTACACAACAAAGCGACCCTTGTTGCCAGCCAAGCACAGCCATTCCTAAACGCCTCGGATCCAGACTACTACAGACTCGGCTTCGTAGCGAGGCACGCCTGGCATTTCACGAGAGAGTTTAGAAATCTGGACACCAGCCTCTCTCGGCTTATCCCCCAAGAAAGTGGAAACTTTGTGTCTGCTATGATGACTATGGACCAGTGCATCTCGGATTTAATTGGTGACCAGAGGACTGGTGCGGCACCTTGCAGAATTACTGACAAATGCTGGAAGTTCATTCGCAGTGAGAACACAACTGGATACATGACGACTCATCAAGCTCTTTATTTTATGGTTGGGGAGGTGAAAGGTAATTTGTTCTCAATTTAACTCGCCATCAAACAAAGAACGGTCAATTAATTTTTTAATACATTAATTTGTCCCCAATACCGCTTTTCCCCCTTTTAGCCGGCTGAGCCTGGGGCACAAGGAACAAGTGGCTCTAGGGACAAACGATTTGATTGGCCGGATTTTTTACAAAAGAGAATTTAAATCAGCCAATCAAATCAACCGTAGTAAAATCCCTTACAACAGAGGGCTTTTGAAACGTTTGATATGATTTGCTAAATTTAAATCAAATCATGTGACCCCTAAGCGGCTAAGCCACTGTTCCTTGTGCCCCAGGCTCTGCAGGCTAAGAGGGACAAGCGGATCTGGGGACGAGAATGATGTTGATCTCGACCTTTGGCTAATTATGACCGATTCACACACTTAGACTGTCGACAGATTGGACCAAATCTGAAAAGAAAATGAATGCGTCCCGAGGAGTGCGCAGAAAAAAATTAGCCCGATTTACATTACATCATCTTGATTTGGAAAAATCTAATTTACATTTACTTTCTACACACTAATTTACATATGCGATTTTACATTACCTTATCTAGAATTTTACCACAGTCCTATAACATTGTTTGGACAGTATGTAGGGCGCTTACCACTAGTCAGAACTAGCTGGCCAGACCGGTATATTTAAGAACAGAATTCCGTTGTTAGTAAGATTTGTCCTGCGGTCCAATCAGTCAATGCATAAATATTATACTTTGTTGTCGTGGATTTTGGCAAAAATCTCGTGAAAAAAGCCCATTTCGCATTCAAAACCACCGGACCGGCTGGCCAGTTCTGACTAATAGTAAGCGCCGTAGTTAGCATTATACTACATTGACTGGTCTGGTTAGGTAGTTCGATTCCTTAGAGACCTTGACAACATTACAAAGAAAAGTCATTAATGTTTCATTCCACGTCGTTTTAGCGTTTAAACGTTTTAAAAGCGCTAGTTTTAAGCTATTGTGGGTTTTTTGTTGTTGTTTTTTTTTGTTTCGAGTTTTCTCAAACTTTCATTAGTGTTCCCATAATTGCATAAAAATAAAGAAATAAAGATTCTCATTTCTTTTATGAAATAGACGCGCGAACTGAGTTAGTTTCTGACATTTGTTATCTTTTCAAATGGATGCAGGTTGTGAAGCCAATATCACAGAAAGACTATTTAAATCACACAGAGAAGGAGCAGAAATTATCGAGAATATTTTTGAATCACTTTGCGCCAGTATCTATAAACAAGTTAAAAGAAAAGAACTCATCCTCCGCATACAGCGAACGTCACGTGACACTGGTGACCAGGACCTTTACATGGAACAATGCTACGTCTGTGGAATCCTGGGATACCAGAAGTTTCTCTCACTTGACAGGCTGTCAGTTATCTTGGATTGGCAGCTGCCACTTGGTTGCTATGGCAGCAATGAATATTTGCAAGACGAAGATCGAGAAAAGGAAGACAGTGTTAAGGACGGGGAGGACTGGGACTTCAGCGAGCTTGCTGATAAAAGGTGAAAAGCATTTATTAAATGTATCGGTCAAAGGGCGTTGTCACGTGTAAAGAATGGCTCTTAATGAAAAATAAAGATTAGAAAAAGCAAAGAAACACGAAATCACAGAGAGGTGAGGTTAATAAAATTTGAACTTGATTTTGGATGTGGTCCATTATATCGGAAATCCTTTCTGTTTGTAATGCAGGACCTGGTTGGAGAATAAAAAGAACTTTTTCACACAGTCAAAGTTTTTTATTCTAAATTTTAATACATTATTCTTGTTTCGGTTTTGTTTTTGCTTAACTATCTCCGGTAAACTGGGCCGTTGCATTAAAGACAATAACAGGAATTTAACAACCCTCGATAATTTCCCTTCCCGGACAACTTCTTATGTCACAGGTTGCAGTAACCTATTCTCTAATTGCAGGTTAAGGACGAGAGATCTCAGCCAAAGGAGGACGAGGCAAGCAGCCAATGTTTTGCCTGGTACGTTTTCGATATCTCTTCACTTATTATTTTCTCCTCATACAGAAATAACACACACAGAGGAGGAAGACCAACATACTTCTGACTGGGTGTCTTTACCTTTAAAGCTTCACGATTTATTCGAATATACTTAATTTAATTCCAGTAGCCTTACTCTAGCTTAGCTAAGTCGCGATTTTCTTGCAAGTGCAGGCGCAAGTTTCTAATTACTCATGCATAATCGGTGTTTACATGTTTTTGTAAGTTTTTTTATTTGCTGATAAATTTGAAAAGCCATTACATTTAGAACCATAAGACGCAAACATGGTTGCCTTAATTGTTCAAAAATTTACAAAGAACTAATAACGGAGAGAGATTCAATGTAAATGTAGACTCTTAGAGGATTAGAGTCCTAGAATTATTCGGCAACATTTCGAAACCTCAGTTCGAGAACTCATCGCTATATGCATTGTCCTGTCTACTGAGCTTAGCTTAGCTTAGCCATTAGCTCCATCAAGAGCCGAGGTCAAATGGCGTATTTGACTCCTTGTAAACAGCTAGGATCTAACTACATGTGCTGTCTTTCTTACTCAGGAGGGTGCGAGAGACACATAACAGGGGTAGCTACAGGTCTTCTCGGGGTCTACCTGAAGTGGCTTTTGGCAGTACCATCTCTAGAAAACATTCTGATGTGACTTTTTATAAGGATACAGCATATATCGCTTCCACTGTGTTTAAAAGTGATTCATTGGCAAGGAGACTTCCGGCAAGCTCTCATGTTAGCCGATGAACTTCCTACTGAAGGCTCTAAAGACTCAATCCCGTTACTGCGGCCACAGTTGGGCTATAGCAGCGTGGTGGCATTTGTTACAGGATGGTCGTACTAATGACGACTACATGTTTCTTAAAAATAACAAACCGAGTGTAAAGCACTGGCATACGTACGCGTTTGATTTATGGTCTCCATCTCCCATCATTGCTTCTGGCTTCAGCATAATTTGGAACACCGCAACTTTTATTAGGCTAAGTAAAATAACCTCGCTAATATCGAAACCTCCATAAAAGGAACAAAATCTTCCATTTTCTAAGAAGAACCCATGGACGGCAGGGGCGGATACATGGGGGGGGGAGGGGGTGGATATCCACCCCCCTTTTTTCAGTAAAAAAATCGAAATGTCACTTTATTTGAAATAGAAAATAAATAAAGAAAAAAAAAAGATCTCGCTCATGTCTGGTTGTTGTTACGCCACGTTTCGCCGTCTGCCGCCACTTAGGGTTAGGGTTAGGGTTAGGCTTTAATGGTCTGCCATCCACCCCCCCCCCCCCCCCCCTTTTGAAATCCTGGATCCGCCCCTGGACGGTCTCTTTTCATTCAGGTGGTTTTCTGCTTTCCGAAGAAATTCTTCCAAACACGTTCTTCCAAGAACCAGTTATCCAATATAGTCCATGGGCCCGAGCACATTTTGGTACCATTCAAAGGGACAAATTATGAGTGGTATCAGATTAAAGTGCATCAGAAGGAGTTTCAAAATTGAGCTGATAGCAATCACGAAAGAGTAGCTTAATAGGATTTTTTAAGAGTATAAAATTCTCCTTCTGCATGAAAACGAGGCTAAAGTTGTAATACAATTTAAAACTCTTATTATGGTCTATTTTTGCTCAATTTCATCTTGCAGTATTGGAAACATGATTATTAACTAGTTCTCTCAATAAATTGGTAAAAGTTTGAATTAATCACTAAAACAGAACAAAATACTGTTTGAAGGTCCTGAATTGCATTCTGGGTAAATCCAAGATGGCGGCGGCTTTGCCTTAGGAAGGTGTGCGGTTATTTTGGTCTAAATATTTCGATTTAAATCCCCAGAAAAGGACAAAGACATCTCTTAAAAAAGATTAACATTGTATTAAAAACTTTAGAAAACTATTTTTGGCAATTTTGAAGGAATCTAAAAGAGAATTATTTATACAATTAACTTACAATATCAGTCCAGAAATATTTCGCGAGGCGCGAAAGGGTATCAATGTTGTTCTGATTTTTGAAATAAACATTTGTTTCGCAGACGTTATTTAGCTCGGTACTGGTTTCCTGATGTTTGGGCACTGCTGTCTTTTTTCGGAAAAGCTAACAACTATGTTGGAAAACACAGTTTGTTCTCTACAGTCGTACGCAAATAATTCAAAACTGTTTGCGCGCGCCAAGATGCCCGCCAAGATGGCACGTGCGCGTGTTGAAAGATGACAGAAAAAAGGAATCGTGGTTGTTGCCAAGAGAAACAAGCGCTTTAAATTGAAAGATATTACATTGCGCTGTCCGGAAATACTTCATTACTAAACCTCATTGCACCATGGAACAAGGACGTCTTGAATTGAATGGGCTGAGGCATCAGAGGTACAGTTAGTCTCTGTTGTGGTATGGGACCTGAAAGCGATTTTTCCTAAAGGATTCAGTGAATATGTCTCCCGCATTCCCAATGAAAACGTCTTTGGGGCATTTACGGCAGAAGATGTAATATATCGCTGATATTTCCTGTAATCAAGTTTGATTGGCTAATGCGAGGACAGGTGCGCAGAATAGGGAAAGGAACCTGGTTGGTGGGGTGGGAGAACGCGTGGCGAACTCAAAGAATGTCAATATAACCACGGAAGAGTCGTCACTGACTGACCAAAATGATAAAAATGCGTCGTAAAATATGGAAGACAGATGCGTCCTTTGTAGGCGGTAGTCACCGCACCTCAGCTTTTACCTTAAAATCCTCTGTACATCGGAGAAACACCATTCAGCTTCAGTGGGGTGAAAAATCAACCCCTTACATGTCATTTATTGCAGTGATGACAACAGCGACGATTTAAAAGCACCACAATAAATGGAGACTGAATTGTAATCAGTCCTCAATATTGCTGGAGAAAGGGAAATTCCTTCTATGTTTTATCACCGCAAATGTTGCCGTTAATGCGGGAATTAGATAAGCTCCGAAATAGAGGCGAGGCGGTTAAAACCCCACCGAAAAAGAAGATCTTCAAATGCGAAAACACAATCTATGATTAGAAAAAAAATGTAATTAGAAAAGCATATATATGAAACGTTCCAAAAAATATAGAGCCTTTCAAATTTTCGAGCAGACGAAACTGTCGAAAGACTGTACGCTCTCATTGTGAGCAAAGTTGTCGAAGCTGAGGAGGCAGCTAATAGTTACTCCTGCATATCGAGTACAATGCTTGACTTTTTGAAGAATTTAAGATTTTTAAAGTTACAATTAAATTAAAAGATGTAATTTTGTCGGCACGCGTTCATTTGGTGTCACACAGATCAAAGACTCCACTACTAAAAAGCACATTTAACAGAGCTGAAACAAGAATTCGGGAGTGTAATGCACTTTGAGAACTTGCTTAACATTGTCATCATCCGGTCATTATCTGTCCTTTTCGCGATTGGCGACGCAAAAGGCCTCCAACTCTCCTCGAACTGTTTGTAATTGACTACAGCTGGCCAGAGGTACAACATATTCTTTACCATCAATTATCACAATAAGGGAGCAGCACCTAATGCAACAGTATCGATGAAATTAAGGAACCTAGTTAGTACATTTGATATGCAATTATTTCACAAGAAGCTGTTCAAATAACATGACCGCACAGCCTATTCACTAGGCATTCTCAGCTCATTAGCAGTGACACCTTTAAAGAACGCCTGGCATGGGGACAAGGCTGGTCGGGTCACCCTAGCCGTGAGAGCTGTGCAAAAATGTAGTCAATGTTTCAGAAGAACTTGAGTTACATTCTGATAATTGGAAGTGTAAACCGCCCAGGAGGGAGCTATATGTCCTTCTCCCAATTAGGAAATTAAAACGGCACTTTGTCTCCACAAATCCTGTCCTGACTCAAGAAAATAAAAAACCACTACCTCAGAATAACACCTCCCTTGCCTTTCTGGAATGTCCTACAGGGTAAGTGGTATCGCTGTCCAAGCCTGACACTTTGGAACCCATCTCCCTCAGTGACAGTGGCTAAATTAGCAAGAGACACTTTAACCATTGCAAAAATCCCTGTATACAATGCTGTGGAGGGGGACAGGAAGGCAGGAGCCCGGGAGAAAAGGGGCGGGAAGCGGGAGGAGAGAGGGCGGGAGGCGGGATTCTTAAGGTGTTGGGACCCGGGAGAAAACGAGTGAAATTTCGTAACATTTCATTATATTCCGCAATGGGCATGGAACAAACAGGAGAGAACAGCTATGGAAAGGGGCGGGAGGCGGGAGTAAATGGTACGGGAAGCGGGAGTAAAAGGTACGGGAGGCGGGAGGTTCAGACCCCCCTGTCCCCCCCTAATGCTGGTTTAGCGCTGTAATCCTCGAGTAAGAAAATTATGGAATAATATTGAACAGACGATAGAGCAAGCATAGAAAGAAAAGTTGCTTTGAATTTAACTGCACCTTGGTGCAAAAGTGAGAAAAGCAGAACGTAAGTAGTTGGGCTGGGTTGACTAATATATCAGTCCGCGAGGAGGAAGTGCCCAAAAACAATGTGGTCAATGTGCCCGCCGCTGATAAGCCACAATTTTTGAAGTTCCTGTTCTTGAGCTCTTCGGAAGATTTTTTCTTCAAAGACGTCAATTTATTTATTTTAAGAACGGAATGAAGTTGAGTACGAAAAGACTAGACAGCTTTAAGTTCTATGATGTTCTAATTTTTCAGAAAGGGAACAGCGACAATTTCTCAGTCAGAATCGTTAACCGTTGTTTCTTAGTCAGAACCGGCATTCAAGCCTGAATGCCGTCTCGTTCCGAATATTTTGTGAGATACACTACCACATTTCACAGGTTTCGAAAGTTTGGCAAACACGCTGTAAGTTGCTCGTGTCGACTCGTGGTGTTTTCTTCTCAGTTAAGTTGTTCTCTTCTGTCTAAAGAACTTCGGAATTTATTTAATTATGATCTCGAGTTGTATCCAGTTTCCATGCTTTCACTGAAAACGACTTTTATCATTTCTCGTAGAAATAATAGACCCGTCATAACATGGTCATATCAATGTTATAGAAACTGTTTGTTCGTATGAAAAACGTCCTTGAAAACTATTGGTTTATGGTAAGTAGGCAAAATTTGTGTTTGATCGAGCCAAGTGACCCATCAGGCCGGAGCTTGTCCCGGTATCTGTAGCACAAATGCTATCCCCTGGATGGGATGCTAATCCATCGCAGGGCTATCCCCCTGCGGTAACTTCGCCAGTACCATTTATACACATGGGTGGAGAGAGGAATTGGTTTGTAGAACAGGTCGAATAAAAGCTCTGTGGCATTCTTTACAACCGAGTTATTAAGACAATAATTTTGAGACAAAACAGTGTTTAGTATGCAGCCTTAATGTTTGTTTCCCTCTTAAATTTGGGGCACAAATAGGGCGGCCAAACAAATGCGTATCATCAGTCGAGAAAATTCTTCCATTAATATTATTCACAATAAAAGTGTAAAATAGCGTTCTCTGGTTTAAAAAGTTAAGAAAAAATATGAGCTTTCGGCTATTTTACTATAGCCTTTGACGAATGTAAAAAAGATAAAGCGCGTGGTTGGAAATATATACAAGGGAGGGTGTGAAAATAATTAAAAAAAAACTAAAATACAATAGAAGTGTAAAAAGCTAAAAAAGGACAAAAAAAGACAAATTAAGAATTACAATAAGATAGAATATTGTCTTGGTAACGGTTTGGAGTTATTGTCTGCGCCGACAGTTTTGGCAGTGTGCCAAGATTCTAGTGACATTCGTCAAAGGCTATAGTAAAATAGCCGAAAGCTCATATTTTTTCTTAACTTTTTAAACCAGAGAACGCTATTTTACACTTTTATTATGTCTCATCCTGGTTGCAGTTCAATTTTTAATATTATTCACCTTCACTTAAAATTATTTTAGATATTACTTTGTAATTGATATCGCTTCTGTAATTGAACAACACAATGAAGAATACACGTTTTCTGTGACAATTAAGAAACACGTTCATCCGGGACATCGCAAATGTCAAAATGCTTTATCCTCTAAACAAAGCACTGAATCGATATCAAATTTACAAGATTTTTATGTTCTTTATGTCAAGAATATGTAGAAAGAAAGAGTTTATAGGATACACCGGCAAGATTTGTAATTTGAATGACGTTAGATAAAAACCTCCACGCGCTTTAGTCAAATGAGGCCGCCTCTCGCGCGCATCTGTTGGCTCAAAATGCTTTCATTTTTATAAAAAAAACCCTTATTAACCTCAAATACTCTGTCCGTATTGTAAAATACAAATCCTTGTTTTTTTCTCCCTGATTTATTTAAAAACTTGGTCCACATTTTGAAATTCTAACATCAATCTCGATATATGAGAGGTCTAAATTGCAATCCGGCTTTGTTGCCATGGAAACCATACAGAGAAAAACCCTTAAGTGCGGCCAAAGCCCTTGACTAGCATCAGCTGCCTTTGCTGTACTTTGTCAGGCCTCTCTCACAACATTTACGTGCTTGAAGTTTCGATAAAGTGATTATTCATTACCCTTCGAGCATTAAAATGCAACATTGATTTTGGAAAGATGACGTCAGAAATCACGTGATTTCAGCAAGAAAGCTACTCTTTTGGAATTGCTATCACATACCAAAATGAACTAGAATGTTCAAGGATTCGAAAAATATATGATAGCATTTGTCCCTCTGAATGGTACCAAATGCCTAATTTTGGGGTCTGGGCCCATGGACTAATAGGTTACCCTATAAGTCAGAGACTACTTTTCCCTTACTTTCATCTTGTAAATAATTATTTTTAATACTTAGCATGTCTTTTAACTTAGTAGAGCTTCGTAAATTTTGTCTCAGGAAATTTCAACGCGTTGTAGGCAACGTTAATTAACAAGCGCTTCCTTATTGACTCTTTTATACACTTTCTTTTCTTTTCTACGATCTTGTTTTCATTTCTAGTTTAAATAAAAGAGGGGGAACGAGAGAAACACTTTGGAATGATTTAACTTTTATTTGTCTTTTTCTTGCATTATATTACCACTGCATTATTAAGACACCCGAATTTACTCAATCTCAATACCCCAGCGTATTTGTTTTTTGTTTTTGTTTTTGTTTTTCAGCTACTTATTTTGCTGGATGAAAAGACGCCACAATCTGAAAAATAAAATAAAAAAGTTGCAATTATCAAGGGCAGGCAACTTAGATGTAACCTTCCTTAAGGCCTGGCAAGACGAGGAGACATGTTTCCGGAAACATTCGTAGCGCGCATGTCAGTTCCTCAATGTTTGGGAAGCATTATTTCCAGTGTCAATTTTTTGGCTAGGCCCTGACCTGTTTACGATTTTAAGCGTTAAAACACTCTCGTCCCTTCTTCACAATGTCAACAGTAACTTCTTTTGCTGTTTATAATGCTTCGATAAAACGCAACAGCTAAAATGATGACAGATATTTTGGAAAAGTACACGAGATTCGGTCAGTCGGTATTATAAAGGGTCCGATACAGTTTCCGCTCTTTTGCGGCCCGTTCGCAAGACCTCTCCTTCTTAATGATAAATGGAAAAATAAATTTCCTTGTGGTGCGTGGCACTTGTAAAAGTTTAAAGTAAAATAAAGTTCTGACTAAATGAGTAGAAAGTGCCTTTAAAACAGTTCAAAGTTCCATACGTTTCGGGCTCAGCCCTTCATCAGTGGAAAGTCAAGATTTCAGATGAACTGAAATCGAGATTAACTGCTTTGAAATCACCACTGAAATCTTGACTTTCCACTGATGAAGGGCTGAGCCCGAAACGTATGGAAGTTTGAACTGTTTTCAAGGCACTTTCTATTCATATTATAGTGAGAACTTTATTTTACCGGTACTTTGTGCCTCTCATTCTTATGTATTTCCAGGCCTCTTTTTGTTAACAATGGCCTCGGCCTGTGACGGATGAGAACTACTGGGACTGGTACTCGCTTACATGTAATTTATGCAGCGCCAGCAGGCAGTGCCTGCGGCATTTGTATTGTTATATGCGCGCGCATGTTTTCGCGCCACATGTTCTGTATGTGTTATATGTCCGCCATCTTGGTTGCATTAAACACTGCTGTTGAAGTTCTTTCGTTGTGACGTGCGTTCTTGTCTCTTAAACATTGGCGTGGTGGCAGCGGCGATTAATCCACGTCCTCAAGAGCCTGAGTGTCGTCTCGCTGGTCCAAGCAACAACGAGTCTACCTATCCTATGGTCGAGTGAACTCTGAACAGCCGTCTCATCGTAAGGAAAGTATAACTTCACTGTTCCTTACTGTTACTGTGTTAAACATGCATTCAAATAGAGCCCCGAAACAGTGGTCCCTAACAAAGAACGAAAGTATCACATCATTTGAAGCCTGGCGCCAGAATCTTCAGTATTCCCTGTCTTTAGACGCTAATTTCGCCCCGTTTTTAGCAGACAATTTTACATGGCAGAAAAAGTCGTCCACTGCCCCCAATAGAGGGCTCTCTACCGATGGGGAAGACGTCCCATCAACTCGCCGACGTACCGCCGCACAGAAGAACGTACACCTTGAACTCATGTTAGGTCAGATAGCAAATTTTTGCCCCGTTATTTCACGCAATACCATTGTGAAGAATACCACTTCAGTCAAGTCCATTTGGCAAGCAATAAGGTCCCACTTTGGCTTTCAGTCCACGGGTGCTCATTTTCTAGATTTCTCTAACATTAAACTCGAAGTTGATGAACGCCCTGAAGACTTGTTTCAACGGTTAATGTCCTTCACTGAAGATAATTTGCTTGTTGCAAATGGCAACATAACCCACCATGGGGAAGTCATTACTTTTGATGAGGAACTGTCACCCACACTTGAGAATTTCGTGGTTTTAACCTGGCTAAGACTCATTCATAACGATCTACCTGCCCTTGTCAAGCAGCGCTACGGAACTGATTTAAGATCAAGAACACTTGCTTCCCTAAAACCTGAAATCTCGCAGGCGCTAGACTCTCTTCTCGATGAGATTCACTCCAACGCCGACACCAAAGTTCTCCGAACCACTGCTTCGCGGTTCAGGCAGCCACCTCCTCGCCCCTCCGTTAAGTCTTCTGCACAACCATGGCCTCCGAGGCGACCAAGGTCCTGTCCTTTATGTAAACAAGCTGGTCGCAACGACCAGCACTTCTTAAGTGCATGCTCATATTTACCTCCGGAGGACCGTACTTACCTTTCTCGTTCTCGCCTTACCTCTACCCTTGACGACGAGGACCCTGACTACTCATACTATGTGCCCTCAGCCTTCCCTGACGAGGACGACCCCCCTCCACACACTACCGCTCGTACAGTTTCACGCCGTGTCAGCACTAAACAGTCACCCCACTTTAAGGCTTTTTACAAACAGCATCCACTCCGACTGACCCTAGACACAGGTGCAGAGACTAGTATGATCAAGTCATCCGTGGCCCGTTCAATTGGTGCAACCATTGTAAAGTCTTCCCAGCAAGCTTTACAAGCCGACGGCATGACTCCCTTAGCTGTAGCCGGGGAAACTCACCTCATCTTATCCCGAGCAGACAAACAACTCGGTCTTGACGCCCTCGTTGTTGACGACTTAGACGTAGACGTCCTGGCTGGCACACCCGTCCTTATTGCTAACGACATCACCGTCCGTCCCGCTTTGTGCCAAGTACGTATTCAGGACTCTGAGGTCATACATTATGACCCCGATAGTGATTCAACTGGTTCTCATGCTGTGCGACGTGCACAAAGTTACGTCCTACGCGCTTCCTCCTCCGCAACCGTTGTTTGGCCTGGTGAATACTTGGAACTGGACGTCCCCTCCGACCTAGGTGACGATTGCGTACTAGCACTTCAACCGCGCACAGACACCCCAATATCGAAACACACCAAACCCACCTGCATTTGGCCTGAACCTCAAGTTGTAGAAGCAGTCGGATCCAAAATCCGCTTAACCAACACTTCCAACGAGCCGAAAGCCATATGTCGCCACGAGCACCTCAGCGAGATTCTACCCACAGCAGAAACACCGTCACCGACCCCCAACCCAGCACCCACCACTAAGTCTATTCCAGTGAAGCCACACAGTCTACCTCCCTTCTCGTCTTCCGTGTCCTTAGACCCCGACAAGTTGCTGCCAGATGAAACCCGTCTCAAGTTTCAACAGCTGCTGCAGTCATACGACAGAGTCTTCAACCCCGACATAGCCGGTTACAATGGTGCTGCTGGTCCCATCCAAGCAACTGTGAATATAGGCCCCGTACAGCCCCCACAACGGAAAGGCCGCGTACCTCAGTACTCTCGCAACCAACTGGTAGAACTCCAAGCTAAGTTTGACGAGCTGGAACAGGCCCAGGTCTTCCGTCGCCCCGAGGATCTGGGCATAACCGTTGAGTATCTTAATCCTTCATTTCTTGTAAAAAAGCCTTCAGGTGGTCACCGACTCGTGACCGCATTTGCCGACGTAGCACGCTACAGTAAACCGCAGCCATCTCTAATGCCAGACGTCGACACAACCCTGCGCACTATCACACCATGGCGCTACATGATCCAAACTGATCTCACCCGAGCATTCTACCAGATACCTCTCTCCCAGTCTTCTCTAAAGTACTGTGGTGTAGCCACCCCCTTCCGTGGAATCCGTGTATACACAAGATCAGCAATGGGGATGCCTGGCTCCGAGACCGCACTCGAGGAAATGATGTGTCGTGTTCTGGGTGACTTAATTCAAGAAGGCTGCGTGGCTAAGCTCGCAGACGACCTGTACTGTGGCGGCGATACACCCGAAACCCTCTTGACCAACTGGAGACGGGTACTGGAGGCGCTTGATCGTTGTAACCTCCGTTTGTCCCCTACGAAGACTGTCATCTGTCCAAAGTCTACCACCATCCTTGGCTGGATCTGGTCTCAAGGCCGTCTATCAGCCAGCCCTCATCGTATTGCCGTCTTGCAATCATGCCCTCCTCCCCAAAGTGTGAAAGGCCTACGTTCCTTCATTGGAGCCTATAAAGTCCTCAGTCGCGTACTCCCAAACTGCTCGGACATAGTGGACCCCCTCGAGAGCACCCTCACGGGCCTCCAGTCTAACGACAAGCTGCTTTGGGATGAGAACCTCACCTTCAGGTTCAAGCGTGCTCAAGAGTATCTGTCCAAACACAAATCCATAGTCCTACCACGTCCTTCTGACACTCTTTGGATAGTCACCGATGGCTCAGTCACCAAGAGAGGCCTTGGTGCTACATTGTATGTTACCCGTGAAAGTCATCTTTCCCTTGCTGGCTTCTACAGCGCCAAGTTGCGGAAACACCAAGTCACCTGGCTCCCCTGCGAGGTCGAAGCATTATCTATTGCTGCTGCTGTCAAACACTTCGCTCCATTCATCATTCAGTCGCAACAGCCTACGACTGTATTAACTGACAGCAAACCGTGCGTTCAAGCAATCGAAAAGTTATGTCGCGGTGAATTCTCGGCCAGCCCCCGAGTAACTTCCTTCCTCACGACTGTAAGCCGTTACCAAGTCAGTCTTCAACATTTGGCTGGTAAGGCCAACCTTCCGTCTGACTTCACCAGTCGCAATGCCCCCGACTGCAGTGAGCCTAAATGCCAAATTTGCACCTTCGTCCACGAAATGGAAGACTCAGTCGTGCGTAGCGTTTCGATTCAGGACATTCTCGACAAGAAGTCCAACCTCCCGTTCACCACAAGGTCAGCATGGCTACAGATCCAGAACGACTGCCCCGACCTCCGAAGGGTGCATGCCCACCTCAAACAAGGCACTCGCCCGTCAAAGAAGATCACCAATATTCGCGACGTTAAGCGGTATCTCAGCTGCACCTCCATTGCTCGTGACGGAGTCCTCGTAGTCAAACACTCCAAGCCATTCGTTCCTGTTTCCGAAGCAATTGTTGTGCCCCGTTCTGTACTGGATGGTCTTCTAACTGCCCTCCACATCAAACTAAACCATCCTTCCCGCCATCAGCTCCAAATGGTGTTCCAACGACAGTTCTTTGCGCTTGACATGAGCGACGCCATTTCCTGCGTTACATCTGCCTGCCACACGTGCGCTTCACTCCAGTCGTTTCCGAGCACCTTGGTATCCCAATCCTCTGATGACCCTCCCGAAGTGATAGGAATCTCCTTTGCCGCTGACGTAATCAAGCGCCACCGTCAGTTCATCCTTGTTCTTAGAGAATGCTCCACGTCACTTACTGCATCTTGCTTGATACCGGACGAAAAGCATGACACTCTACGCGATGCCCTCACAAAACTAATCGTCGGTTTACACCCTCTTGATGGTCCTAGAGCTGTTATACGTGTTGATCCTGCTCCTGGTTTTTCATCCCTGAGCAACAACGACTCACTTGAACATTTGAACGTCTCAATCGATGTCGGCCGTATTAAGAATAAGAACCACAACCCTGTCGCCGAGAAGGCAGTCCGCGAACTTGAAGAAGAGCTCCTCCGACAAGAACCAGGTGGAGGACCAGTAGGCGAAGTTGGCCTCGCTCTGGCTACCGCACGTCTTAACTCCCGCCTTCGTTTCTCGGGTCTTTCTTCTCTCGAGTTGTGGACCCAACGCAACCAATTCACCCATGAGCAGTTGCCCTTGTCTGATTACCAACTCATACTCGATAGGCACAAACATCGCTCTACTAACCACGCCTATAGCGAGAAGTCCAAGAACCCCCGCGGTCTTGTCGCAAACACGCCACCTCTACAAGTTGGAGATATTGTCTACCTCTTCTCTGATAAGGACAAGTCACGCGCTCGTGATCGCTATGTCGTTGTCTCCATCGACACCCCTTGGTGTTTTGTAAAGAAGTTTCGTGGCTCACAACTCAGAGCCACTTCTTACAAAGTCAAGCTGTCCGAGTGCTATTCCGTTCCCTCTTCCATCATTGTGCCCAGCCTCCCAGGTCCTTCAGCCCCTCCAGACATGGACGTCGAGCCTCCAGTAACTCCTGCGGTGTCCCCAGCCCCGGTACATCCTGTGTTATCTCCCCCTGCACCTCCAGAACTCATCACCATTCCGTCTGACGAGGAACAAGTCCCGTCCTTCACCAGTGATGACACACCACTTGATACCACCAGTCGCTCACCTTCCCCAGTCGCCGTACAAGACGAGTCAAGCACAAGTGTTGCAGCCACAGATCAACCATTGTTGTCTCCTCCCAACTTTCCTGATCACCCAGCTTCAAGACCTCAAAGGCAGCACAGACCTCCTTCACACTTGCAGGACTATGTTAGATTTTAACCTGCGTGTGGTACCTTTAGATCCACAGTTTAGTTTTAGGTTTACACTTTCACAAGGTACTACTAGAGACTGAGACATTTGGTTAGTCTGTCTTAATTGACATGCAGTTTTCTTCGTTTAAGTTCATATTTTTTATTGCCCATGTATTTCAAGCCTGTGTACAACTACAGTTTGTCAGTTCGCTACCATTTAAAGGAGAGAAGAGGTTGCGCCAGCAGGCAGTGCCTGCGGCATTTGTATTGTTATATGCGCGCGCATGTTTTCGCGCCACATGTTCTGTATGTGTTATATGTCCGCCATCTTGGTTGCATTAAACACTGCTGTTGAAGTTCTTTCGTTGTGACGTGCGTTCTTGTCTCTTAAACATTGGCGCAGGATGTATGAAACTGATTGAGTGGTGTGCTGCGACTTCAAATTAACTGCTTTGAAATAACCATGGAGTATTTATTCATTGCCTTTTGAAGAGTATTGAATATTGACAACAACACGTGTAAATACTTGTCGGAAAGCCACGCTTTTGTGCTTTAGAAGTGCAGAGCGGGTTTGGCGGGTGACCACAAGAGCGCGGAAAATGATTCTCGTAAAATCGTGTTCACGGCTAACGCTTTTGCTTGTTTTGTGTTTGGGATCAGCGCTTCCTTATGATCAAAGAAGTGAGGATTTGAAAGAAGAAGTCATTTCTTCTTTGAACAGAGTTCTCGACTTTTTCAAACGAGACTACAGGAGTATAAACTTGGATGGTATCTTTGGCCTGCGAGTCGCTCAAGGTAATCTTCGATACGTATACTTTGTTTATTTCGTATCAGTTTAGTTAAACAAGTTAATATTTCATTTTGATATCTTTCAAGGAAGTACGGAAGTCGGCTATCTTGAAGTCCGCAGAAATATCAAATTCTAGGAAGTAATTATTAAGTCTTAAAAGTCGAGTTAACGGCTTAACTTCGCAAAGCTAGACGACCGGAGTTCATTGAGAAATAGAATTCTACGAAATGCAGAACGTAGATTCAGCTCGATGTTAAACTTTAATTCACGTGTATTTTCTTTTTCCAGTTTCTTTGTATTCTGTCATGTATAGAGCTTTGACGAACAAAACGTTTGAAATTCATGCGTAAAATGTTTTTTCATTTGAAATTTCAAAGGCGTACAAAATTATAGACATGTTTTTTCGTCACGGTTCTATAAGTTTAGGGCACGTATTAAAGTACAGAAGCCTACCTCAAATATTCGGATTTAGTGTGAAAGTTTAGTGAACAGTCACGTTTAATATCCTTTCAAATTAATTTGTAGATAACTACAAACAATAGACCTGGTATATAAGCGCTCTCGCACCACAAAGAAGAACTTCGAATTAATTCAGTTCCTAATAAAAGCTAGCTGAGATTTTCGGAACGGCAACAGAAGCTCGTATAAAATTCGAGTTGTAAATAGTGTTTGCAAGCGTGTAGCCGTCTATTTTCTCTCCCTTTTCTGGGGGAAGGAAATAAGGGACGTCTTAAGGCAAGCTACAAAATGCCTGCTACTTTATATTGTGCATATAAAAAATTTGAACACATATGAACCTTGTTAGCTTGTACAAATGTAAGCCATTAATGTGATACTGGAAAACAGAAAAGTGATATTCCATTGATTCGTGGTGGGTGCCCCTGATAATTTTGTTTCATTAGAAAAGATCATTTGTACATTGTAATAAAGCCTCAAATATATAAATCCACTTCTTTCCTCTTTTTTCGATCCTTGAAACAGAAAAAAAGGAAATGACTTCAATGCGAACCAAGTTTAAACAGCTTGACGTCTAAAGTAAATAAGCACAGAGTCTCTAGATCTTTTATTGAATACAAATACAAAGATATCAGATTTGATATTATGCAATAGCTAAAAGCTGAGATGACCCAATTTGTTTATTTTTATTAATTCAGCTGGATAGTTCCTGCAACAAATGTCATCTTTGATTGATAGCGGCTCATTTTATTGTCTTTTTTTTTATAATATACTTTCATTTCTTTCATGGCTGACAATGATTAGTAAAAAAATTCCATATCACCTGCAGGGTGATATGGCATTTGTTTACTTTTGTTTAACAATGCCATATCACTTGGCATTGTTCCTAATGCTTATGAAACACAAAATTAAGCAAATCATACAATTTTGTTAAAAAAAAAACTGAAAAAATAAAGAAAAATGTCAAAATTGGTGATTTTTTGGCCAGACCTGCTTGTAATCATGACATTACCATGGCAACATGAAAAATCATGGACACATGGTTGACTTTTTAAAATTTCCCAAGGGATGAATAAACAGCTACTGAGGCACTGTTTACACGGACACGGTTTCATTTGTAACCGCATCGAAAGCGATGCGGTTACGTCTTTCGTTTACACGGCACTGATCGAGACCACTACTGTAACCGGGTCGTTTTGAAAACACTGTCAAAAGTGGAGCGTTTTCAAAACGATACGGTTTCGTTGTCGTGTAAACGGTCAAAAACGGCAAAACCGCATCGATTTGAAAACGGCCATGTATTTTGGCACGAACTGGCTGGCTTGCGAAGGGTAAACATGGTGAAACACGCATAGAGAGCAGCGCTTGCTTATACAATCACATTCGAAAACAGTCGGAAAATCGTTATATAGGCTCCGTGTAAACACTTTGAAACCGTGTCGTTTTCGATGCGGTTTCGAGGTCATGAAACCGTGTCGATTGATAACCGTGTCCGTGTAAACGTAGCCTGAGAGTTTCAGCATTATAGAGTAAATCCTCTTCAAAGTTTCGAAAAAGAAAAACTTCAATAGGGGGGCGGGGTAACTCGACCCTTCAAGGGAAATTGAAAAAGGTTCGAGTTTTCAGGAGTTAGAGTTATCAAGAATAAAATCAGTAAAAAGATTACCTAAAGGCAAATTGAAAAAGGTTTGAGTTAGCAGAAGGTCCGAGTAACTGAGGGTTTGAGTTATCAGGATTCAACTGTATGTTCAATATATACTCTTTTTTCATGCCGTTCATAGGAGCTTTCCTCACAATCATTAATGAGGTAAAAGATGGCCAACTAACTGTTGAGGACAGTGTGCTGAAACATATAAAAGGACTTTATAATAAAGCATCTATCATCGCTCAAGATGCACTGCCATTTCTTCAAGAATCGTCATCAGAATACTTCATGAAATTTAAGAAACAAGTGTCTTATCCTTGGTCAAACTTTAAACCTTTTACGAACAAAAAGCTATCAAGACGACAATACCACCCTGAAAACAGAAGAAATGTGATCAGCTTTGATGAGAACACCAGTGACCAGTGTATGACGGAGCTAACTGGTACGGGTTCTGAGGGCGCTCAGCCATGCCATGTATCTGATAAATGTTGGGGAATGATATCAGCCGAGGGAGCACAGGGCTACACCTTAACACACCAAGCTCTGTTTTTTCAGCTAGGAGAGACCCAAGGTAGGTTTAAGATTCATGTGGATTACTTCACTAGAAGGTTTAGTTTATCAAGTTTAATAAGCATAAAAAGACTGGATTGGATTGGATTGGATAATCTTTATTTAAAAACACGGTCAAATTCATCAGCTACAATACAACAATCTAATTATGAATATATAATATATACAAGAAAGAGGGGAAATATAAAAATATATATACATATCTAAAAAGCTGCTTTCCACGAATGCCATGCCCTAGAGAACTCATTCAATTAGTTTTTTGAATTGCCCAAGGGACTCTGCTTGTCTTACGTTAATAGGAAGACTGTTGTACAAGATGGCGCCACTATATGTAAAGCTGTTTTTGTAATAGCTAGTGCGCGGTAATACAACATTGAGTTTGTTTTCAGAGTCCCTTAGGTTGTACACAGTTTCTTGTTTTTCAAATTTAGAGGATAGGTAACTATTCTGGAGCCAACCTGTGCAGAGACCTGTAAACCATCGTGGCTCTTTGAATTTGCTGCTGGCGAGCTAGATTTTTCCATCCTAGAATAATAGACCAAAAGCTTGTTTTGTGCCATGATAATATAAAGCCCTACCCTCCCCCTATGTTAAAATGTTTAAGTGTGGTCCCCTGGTCATACATTGTAGGTTAAAACAATGTTTTGTTTAGTAAAATTCCACCACCCATAATAACAACCATCCAAGTGTATTTTTTTCCTTAGTGGCCATTTGGCCACCGACTGCTCAAGTTTGGTCGCCAGTAAAAAATTTTAGTCGCTAAATTAAGCTCACACTTTTAATCCTTCTCAATTTTAGCCGCCAGGCCGACGACTTTGGTTACAATTTAGTCACCAGCACCAAAATGGTCTTAACTTGTAGGGTTGAATAACTTTTGGCATTGTTGGGGGGTGTTACACTTTTGTACTAAGACCAATTTTTTTCGGTTGAAACAGCTGTACATGTGTTACAGCTGATGAGTGTGTTCCCCAATTGCAGGTTGTACTCCAGTGTTCGTGAAGCGTCTAGTAAAATCGAATATCCAGGGCGGACTAGAAGAAATTTACCATCGTATTTGCTCCAACATGTATCCTGAAATGACAGCAACTGAGCAGAAGAGAACACTAGAAACGAGTAACTACCAGAGGGATTTGTACATGGAGCAAGCTATGGTGTGTGGATCCTTGGGTTATGGTGACTTTTTGTCAACTGAACGGTTGAGAAAGATCCTGAGTTGGCAGAGAAATGATGGCTGCTTCGGCAAGAAAGGGGATGTTCACCAAGATGATGATGATGATGATGATGAAACGGAGCAGTTTTCAGAGAATAATGCTGACGATGTGGGAGGGCAACAGAGTGAGTTTATTGACAAGAGTGATACAGATGAAACTGAAAAGAGAGACGTGAAATCGCCATTTGGAAACGTGAAGAAAAGCCTTGAAAATGAATATTCACAAATACTAAGGTAGGAAGAAAAGTGGCCAGTTAGAAGGCATGGTAAATTTTGGAGTGTGGTTGTGTGCACAACTTCAAGTCCTGAAATCCTCATTGCATCTCAATCCTAACATACCATATTTTCTCAAGTAATATCTTAGCCAAGGGTGATATATTTTATTTTTTACACCAATAAAAGGGGGTGATTATTCGAGAGAAGGCAATTTTTTTAATAATCGAAAGGCTTGCCCTTTTTTTCGACGTTTTTGCTTGTTTACAAGCTAAAAACGTAGAATAGGGGTTATGTGAACAAAATTTGGAACCACATATTTGTAAACTCTCAAGGGACTTTTTTAATTTCTCAAGGGACTGTTTTAATTTCTCAAGGGATTACTTTCCGCTGTGGGTGATCACTTGCGATCTCGTGAAAAAAACGTGACTTGTCACATTTACAAACGTTATATAACAATTTTAAAAGTGACATGTCAGCTTTCTTATCTCAACGCACGTGTGTCTGAAAGGCGATCTATAAAAAGCGTCGCACAAACAATGGATTGCGTAACTAAAACACGAATAAATAATCACTAGCACTTACATCGTTTAAAAATTACAAACGTCAAAAATAAACCATACCAAAAAACTCGCTCTTTTCAAAGATATTATTGAAGTTAAAACAAATGCAAGAGATGGGGGCTTCTTTTAGCTTAGGAGCGGTTAAAAATTAGGCCAAATTTGGTCGCTACATGCAAGCGCAACTCTATTTCGTCATCAGCGTAGGTCGTTAGGGACGTGACCTCGCGTTGACAGGGAATGACAGCAATGTTGCATGAATCGGCTTTACAACATGCGATCGTATCTACGCAGTTCGAGTGGAATTTCAGTCAAAGACAGCAAAATTCTTTCGTATTTCATCTTCAAATATAATTCGAAAGCATTCACTGTATATATGGCTTTTGTTTAATCCTGGGTCTTGATATCCGACCCTCGCAGAGCCTAGACAAAACGCAGCTTGAGTGTAACGATTTGTTTATGCCGCAATTTAATATATGCGCAATGTTTTCTCCGACAGTAGTCGGAAATATCCGTATTTTTTTCGTGCTTTTTCGTGGAGCAATCGTAACGTTACGGCCTTGAACACATTGAACAGCGGTCTACCTATAATAATTCAAATATGGCGTCGCAAAAACAAAGCGCCAAACGCATATTTTGCTGTTTCATTTGCTAATTTCGCTGCCGTAATCGACTGCCTCAAAAGGTCCTTGCAATTTTAAAGTATAGAATTGTCAGATCTCGGTGAAACTTGCACTGTTTATTTGTGTAATGTTAAGGAATATGTGTATAAATACCCGGCGCGGACGAGCCATTATTGACAACATTATATGGCTGCATTTCCTCCGCGAAGATAGGAAATTGTTAAACTAAACTACAAAGAAACTGTAATGATAAGTTCGAAGAACAATGCACAGGATAAACCTTCGACTCATACTTCATGCAAAAACGTCGATATCTCGAAGAGACTTTGATTAAAAAAATTGCTGGCTGGAATTCGTGCTGTTTATGTTTTTTTTGTGTGGCTCCATTCAATCATATTAAATAATCACATTACATCAACCACGCTGAACACAGACTTTCAAAGTGTTCTAAACTTGTCTTTTTTGACTAATTTTCAGTGTCATTTCAGCGTCAAAGCGAAACTCATTCCTATCCCATTTGCAAATTTTATTTGACAGGTAGAGGTAAAAGAAAGGGGAGGTAGAGAGAGAAAGGCCGTTTTCTATTTAGAAAGGGGTGGGGATGATCATTCAAGGGAGGCGATAATTTCAAATATTTTCGCTTAAGGAGGGGATTAGTCGACGGATGACTTCTTTATTTGAGGAAATATGGTATACATATAAGTTGTCAGTTTTTAACCAACTAGATATGGATCCACTGTTATTGGATGTAGCTTACAAGACTTATAATTTTCATTTGTAATTAGGAAGCCATTGGGTATGAGGACCATGCGAACACTGTTGGTAGAGAAGGAACTTGAAGGTACGTGAACATACAGTCTCTTGATTGATCGTTTGAATCATAAAGATGGCATTAAGATTAGGTTCAAACAATGACTCAAAGGGTTATCCTTGTCTTCATTCAAGGTTTTAGGCCATTTTACCCACTTTTGATTTTTCACTCCTCACTTGCCAATCTCTAAGTCAGATAAAGGTAAAGGTGAAGTATGTGTCTGAGCCAAGTGGCCCATACAGCTGGAGCTTAATCCCGGTTTCTGTAGCATTAAGTGACTAGGAGTATTGCTACTCCGACTTGATGGGATGCTAGTTCAACGCAGGGTTACCCCCAGCCATAAATTCGCCGGTACCCATTTATACAGCTATCTTATTGTTACTAATTTTTGCGGGACTTAATTTTCACGATTTTAAAGCCCCGCGAAAATTTATTTCAAACATTTTCTATAATTTGTATTTTTATGTTAATTACGTATTTTTGGCCAATTCACGAAAATTAAGTCCCACGAAATATGCCCGCTCCATTTTCGCGAAATTAAGTTCCCGCGAAAATAAGTAACAATAAGGTATGTGAAGAGAGGCACTGTGAGAGTAAAGTGTCTTGCCCAAGAACACAATGCAGCGCCCTGGCCAGGGCTTGAACCGGGGCCATTCAGCTCGGAGTTAAGCGCGCTAACCATAAAGCCACAGCGCCTTCCCATGTCAGATAAAGTACTAGGCTTGATTTCTGCCATTCTCTTGAGTCTGGTGTCCATTCCTCTGAGCCCAGAAGAGACTCACTCGGGGCAGGAGCATGATGTCATTTTTCTGAACAGCAGCTAGTAATTGAGCCTAAGAAAGTAGAAAGTGAAAATTCTGTGTTTGAGCCTGAAAGCCCACCTGCACTTTTCTCTGGTTTGCATGGCATGAAGCAACTAGCTAAGAGTATTTACCCCTAGCCAGCATTTTTATTTGTTGGTACCCATTTTCACTCCTGGGTTAAGAAAAGCCCTGTGAGAGTAAGATATCTAGCCCAAGATCACAAATTATGCATTGACTCAGCCAGGCTTGAGCCTACACCACTTAATATGGGATTCAGCTTGCTAATCATTAGGCCACCATGCCTTCCACAAGAAAGTACTCCAGAGAGTGCTTAATCATTTATAAAATTAATAAGAAGTCTTTTTATGATCTTTTTAATGATTTTAGCCGTGGAATTTCATTAAACAATTTAATTCACCTGGCACTACAGTCTGCAAGGAAGAAAACAATGTGTTTATTTATTTATTTTTTCAGATGGGTGTCTGTCACATGTCACAGGCGTGGCTACTGGGTTACTGGGGGTGTACTTGCGCTGGCTGCTGTACACTTACAAGCAACCATCGCAGAAGCACAAGGAAATGGATACAGAGAAATCACTTCAGAGCCAGGAAAAAGAGGTGTTTATCAATGACAACTTGGTTGACGCTATTGCAATGAAAGAGAACCAGCTGGCACATCAGAAGAAAATGAAACAAGATCAAATGCAGACTGCACATCTTAGGCAAATGCGCCGAGCAGCAATGCTGGAGCCAAGTGGATTACTCATGGAAACGAAAGTGGATGGGAGGGGAGGGGAGGGCTCTGCTGCACAGAGGGTGATTGTGTTTGGAAGTATTTTTCTTCTTTTAGTGGTATTATTTGTGAAGGGATTTAACAGAATGCCAACTATGGTCAAGATGTTTACTCGTATGAAGAAAAGCACCCATGTTATTTAGTACTGGCATCTTTGATCAATGCATTTGAATTAATATGTACTTTCTTGAGTACATAAAATGCAAGAATTGAGCCCAAATAAGTGAAAATTAACTTATATTGTACAGCTTGAAGGAGTATTCTGTCGATTATCTTCGTAATCTTTATAAAGCTAAAGATTTGACATGAAATTATTTTTAAAAATTATAGTCTTGAAAGAATAGTATCCAAAAAACAGTCAAAAGTAAATTTCTTGGTTTCTTTATTCAGGACAGAACGTCTTTGTCAAGTCGACTCAACAGACTCCTACAGCATGATTTTATGAGTAGGAAGAAAGTAAAATTAGACTTGTTTGGAACAAAGTCAAAATCTATTTCAAACACCAACTCAATGCAGAAAATGCATGCCTGAGATAATAGAGCAAGCAATTTTGCAACTGAGTGAAATGAAATTAAGAAATCAGAAGTTGTCAGGCTCTGTACATGTTCTTGGAAGGAAGACTAAAAACATGAAGTTAACTTCTTGCCTTTTTCCTGCCGTACTTGTCTTTAATTTAATTGTTTGTTTAAGTTCTCCTTTCTGATTGATTCATTGGGTCCTTTTGCAACATAGTGATTGGCTAGGATTGAATGCTTTCAATTGATTTCAATTTGGTTTTGTGACAGCTTGACAACTCTGCTGTAGCAAGCTGTAATTTGCATTTTGATGAGAGGTGGCTGCATTTGCATGGCCATGTAGAATTTAACGTGATGCGTGATATTTTTTATTTGCTTGATCGAATATATACATGAAATTGTGAATTGAACATCGAAAATATAAAAAAAAAATCAGAATTGTTTTTTCTTCACCTCATTTTAGCCATCCGACCACATGAAATTTCATTTCAGGTTGGGTCAAAAACTGTACAATGTTGGTCCCAGGGCTAGTGGAATTGTAACCTGCAATCAGGCTGCAAAGACGAGAGAGGTAGTAGCAGGGAGGGAGGGCATGCATTTAGGTTAGTGGAAATGTGACCTCAAAACAAGTATTTCCTCGAACACAAAACAAACAAAAAAGGGATTTATAATGTGACAGTGTGTAATTCTATTTACATATTTTCATTCACAGTTTGTTTAGAACAAAACAACACAACAAAGGGAGACAGGGAAACCCAGCAAAAAAGCATTAATGTTTTAGCGTCACGGCTCGTCTAGCTACAGTTCCCCATTTCTGCAGTTTCTGACCCAATTGGAAATAAAATTTAACACTTTTAGTTTAGGATGGCTAAAACGTATTGGAGAAGAAAACAATTTGGATTTTTTTCAATGTTCACATTAGGATCCCATGTTGATTCGATGAAGCCAATTAAAAAACATATCTGCTACATACTCTTTTAAAAGAAACCAGTATCCCTTCTACTAGACCATTGCAGTTTTCTTCCCCCTAGGATTTTGCGGGGGGGGGGGGTGGGGAAGGGGTACTCCCTATAATGGCCTATACCGGGAGGCTCCGCCAAAGGGGTACCTTTTTCAGGCTTCAGGTATATAAAGGGGTAGTGATTTCACAAGTTTAGGTATACGAAAGGGTATGGGAATCTGTCATTTAGGCTTTTAAGAGGGCATTAATTTTAATTAAAATATTTCGAACAGTTGCAATTTATGGCTGTATTTTTTTTAAATTCTTTAAGCGCTACATGAAATTGACAAGAAAGTGTCGTGTTCTAAGTCTATGCCAGGTCTTTCAGGTATATGAAAGGGGTCCCTTTTTTAAGTAAAAGGTATATGGAAAGGGTTCAATATCTGCTAAAATAGTATATAAAAAGGTAAGGGGTTAGAGCTTGGAGTGGAGCCTCCCCGTATAGAACTTTTTTGGGTACCCCCTTGGGGATTTTGTTGGGACACCCTTACAATTCACCAGAACATGGCACAGTAAGTCTGGCTCATGCTTGAACCCAAGTTGGCCCTCTCATGAATTACATTCTGACTGGCAGGACTGAAAACTTAAATTCTGACAACTCGCCGGGCCTGCCATGAGATGTTGTTTAACAATACTAAGGCATAATTTTATATTGTATGTTTAGGGGTTTATATAATATTTTGGGAATGAGAATATTCTCTAGCCATGGTATTTTCTGAGATAAAAATAGATGTAGATACTGTAGTCCTTTATAGAAGTAAAGATATTATAATTATTTTTGTTAATAATTTCATTACAACTTTGTCAGTACTTTTAATAGATTGTAATTACCGGTACTTATCTACACTATGAATGAAGTCAGGGAAAATGATGACTGGATTCTGTATACAAGAAAGTTCTTTTTTAATGATAAATATATCGATAATTAAATATTATATATTTATTACAAACAATATTGTTCTTGAAATGATTCATATATGAACTGCGGATGTATATGAAAGTGATAAATGATCATCGCAGTGAATGGTGACGGGGGAGTGTGGCTTCAATAGCTCAGTTGGTAGAGCATCGCACCGGTATCGCGGAGGTCACGGGTTCGAATCCTGTTGAAGCCCAGAATTTTTTTTTCAGGCTTCTTTATTTCCAATTGCTTAAATTGGAAATTCACTGCGATGATCATTTATCACTTTAATATTGTTCTTGTTACAATATGCATATTCACGTTTGCATAATTTGTTATACCCCACCCAGGACAATTTATCCATACTAGTAGCATGCTAAGTAATAGCCCATTTTTGGTGTGAAAACACGACAAGGGAGGGTTCTTCGAGCAACGAATGTGCCTTTAGTAAATAACAGTGATTTGTGAAGACAAATGAACCACTGTATTGGTTTAGCCCAACCCATGCCCAACCCACCTTAGCCTCCCACACAGTCGTTCTTAGGGGCGATCGTGTTACACTCCTCGATCGCCCCTAAGAACGACTGCGTGGGAGGCTAAGCCCACCTCACCACTCCTCAGCAAGGAGTTACAGGTCGTGGCAGTATTTATCTTTCTCTCTTCAACCCTGTAGTCATTTCCCAATAAAATTTGTTGTCATCAGGGGGGCTAAGTGATGGTGGTTCGTAAAAGGGGGGTGGGGGTAGAGGAATAGCAAACTTTTCGTCGTTTGGGCGCTCTATATTAGCAAGGGGGTAGCCTGCGTAGCAGGCGTCTGTAGTTTTTAGCGCGTTTAAAAGAGTCGCGTTTTATTATTGCACGCTAGAAACTATACGGCGCCTGCTACGCAGGCTAGCAAGGGGGTGAATACTCCCCGTCACCTTCCCCCTTCAAGACCTATCACGGATCGACTTGAACACTGGAAAAGTTAACTCCTGTGAGATACATGAGGAGAAAAGTGAAAAGAAGGCGCGAAAAGGAGTTTTCGATTTTGGTATTGTATTTGGTCATTTTTAGAATTTGACGTTAAGAATCAGTGGAGAGACACCAAAACAGTCCCCTGACAACCTGGAGTGCTCTTGCGTGGGGGTTAACTCATCTGGTGGCGTTCCAAAACTAATATTCTTTCTTCTATCCCTTTTTAAACTTCTTTAAAGAAATAAAAAAAAAATCATTCAAATTCAAACTGCGCTTTGTGGGTGCGGTTCGATTTTTATTTTCACCCCTAACAGGGTACAAATTCTGTCTGACAAGCTATTCTTTTCGCTATTTTTTGTCCATCTTAATAGCCTAAAAGGTGCCAAAAGAGCATTAACGGTGCTCATTTGGATTTAACCACACGGTCACTTCCGTGTCACTTTCCTTATCACTTTCAATATCAATTTCAGGTGATTTCTTTAAAAAGAAACTTGAAAAACGCACCTGAGTGTATTATTGTTGCTTGAGTAATATAAGCACGCGGGGATTTTAAAGAACACTCGTGAAAAGTATCTAGGGAAGCACGAGGCGCAGCCGAGCGAGTGCATATGGCAGTCTATTTCTTTTCCTAAGTTTCTCTTTTGGCGCGAAAAGAAAGTGAAATGCCGGATTTACATGCAGGTGTAGAAAAAGCTGAGTAGCTGCTGAGGTGTTTCTTCAGGTGATCCAAGAAGGGACTTGTCCCGGAAACCTGTCCCCTGTGTGTACTGTAGCTGTAAAGTGATAAAGTCAAATCAATCACAGTTCAAATCTATCACCGTGTGCCGTCGAGTCCACTGATCTCCTCGTGTAAACACGTCACTGCAAGGGTTTCGCGTCCCCGGGACAAGGCCCCCTTATGCATGCTGACCTACATACTTTCTGGGTCAATAAAACCACCACAAATTGTTCTAGAGCATTTCATTTATTTTTGTCGAACAAACTTGCAACCCCAAGTATTACCAAATGAAAGATTTTTTTTTAAAGTGTTGTATGTGTTTGAAATAAAAGTTTATTTAAAAAAAATCAAATGAAAGCTTTGCACGATGTGTTTTGCAAGTCATTCTTCTTGCGCATGTGTTATCTGTACGTGCCGTCCGCCTTTGGGACTTTCCCCGAGTCAATAGAGAATAACAATAAGATACATTAGAATGTGAAAGAACACACTTTAGCAACGTTACCGAACGAGAACGAACACGTATCTGATGAATTTGCATAATCTACAGAACTCAAAAGTTGATTAGGACTATGTTTCTGCAAGCAAAGCTAAGTGTAATTGGTTGGCCAGGATTCCCTCTAGCTGGATTCATCGATTCCTACATTCCTCGCTACCGACTTTCCATGCCCCCAATGCCAACCAAATACTAATTAAATTTAGGTTGAAACTGTGTATTAGATTGTGCATCATCATTTAGCTGCATATGAGCGTCATCTCAGAAAAAGGCCTTCAGCTTGCGGTGATGAGCTGTGTTCTAACCCATCACTCAATACGATAAATTGAAAGAAACGATCTTGGTACGAGACTATCAGGCGGTCATTCAAGGTCACCTGGCGGTCTCGTACCATATATCAGGCAACATTATTGTATCAACTATATTTATGCCTATTTACGCTATAAATATAAATGCAATATTCGCCTTAGACTTTCTCAAAGTCCGTTTCGACTTAACCCCATGCCAAGCTAAGTCTATATTATATTCGCCTTAATCTACCGCACCCAACTGAGATCCCCCACCACAAACCTCTTCTGCATAAGATACCTGCTGCATCGCGGTTTAATTAGTACGTTTTACAACGAAGAGTTGCTGTGTATATATTTTACTTTTCGTAGGAAATTTATGTTTAAGAAAATTAATCATAGAAGTTATACTTTTACATCACGAAGGAATGGTTGATTCTGGCAGAACTAGCTGGAACCGATCTAAAACAAAAACTGAAATTGAGGTGTTCGCCGATTTTATAATTTGAAACGCCAGTTACATGTAGCAAAACTACTTGTTTATTTTAAGATTCCCTATGATTCTCACGTTTCTATCACGAGGATTTTTGCAAATTTGATATTGCCTATTCTCAGCAATTACGATTGTAAATTTCTCCCAGGTAAATACATTGTGTCATAATTTTAACGATGAAATCATGTCTTCAGTTCGATTACAAAAAATAGCTGATACGAGAGAAAAAGCCCTTGAAAATATTTTCTTTATTGGGGGATTTTAATCACTAGAAAAACTTGAACAGACGTGTCCTAAAATGGTATGGGAGTTGTTTCTCCCCCAGCAGAAAAAAAACCCTTTTGCTTCTATTATTGGTTAGAAAAACCCTACCTCTCTATTCAATTTGACGGAAATCGAAAACAGCACAAAGTAGAAATACGTGGTCACAATTTCGACAAAGAGGTTTATTTACGCAACCACGCAATTTGTGCACTACTCGAGCGTCAGCAAGAACAATATCTGCTTACGACTTAAACGGATTGCGAAAGTTCGAGTTCGCGTTTTAGGGGAATCCCCTAATTAATTATTCAAGAGCACCTGACATTCATCACATTCCTGCACGAGTACGAAAGTCACCTCGGGGACCCCGGGAAGGTCCCTTGATTCTTAGAAAAGGACATCGCTGATTGGCTAATGTTTCGCCAAAATCGTTTCTTATTGGTTAATTTTTTACTATCACGTGATTAGGGAAATTTCCCTTGGCAAAACCACAATCGTATATTAGCGACGATCCGCCATGTTGTTGGCGTTTTCACAGAACTACGTGTAGTTTGACGGAGGAAGAGTTTATTTCACGAGACGATTTAAATTACGTTTGTACCTTTGAGAAGTTAAGCGAATTTATTTTAAAGTTATCGCAAAGAATTTCTCCTAAAGAAATGGATTCAACTGGTGGACAGCGAAAGCTCGTTCCGCGAGGAGCGATTCCAAGAGGGATGTTACGGGAGGAGCTTTCTTCTTTTGCTCAAAGAAAAGGAAAGGAGGTCTCGGCTAGCATACAGTGTGATTCTGGGTTTGGTGACGATGAAGAGCTTCGTTCTCAAAGTATGGAATGCGAGGACAAGGAAATACGGAGCGTGGAGGAACAGACTCAAAACTTAACCATCGACGACCCCGACACGAACACAAGACACCCTCCTTCCCTCGATTCAAACGGACAAGGACTTTCACAAAATGAAGAACTTTTTCTTAATTATGCCCAGCGGAACGATGTAAGATATTTATTAGCTCAAGAACACGCAAGAAGGCTGTTATTTCTACAAGACGATGATGGAGACACGTAAGTTTTCAAATAAAAAGGAAAACCTTTATAATAGTGTTCCATAGATGCAAGATGTACGTGTTGGTTCGCCTGTTCCCAACAGCCCCTTCTGATGACCTTTGCTTTGAAGTAAACCGCGTTGTCGTTTTCTCGTTCCTTAGTTTTCATTATGATCAGAAAATGTTTTTAAAGTTGTAACTGTGTTAGTACTAAACGTGAACGAGAAGAGAATACGTTTTTTTAAAAAAAGCCTTTTATTTTCGTCTATACGCTAAATTGAGTCGACCCCGTGTTTATAGTAACGATGTAAATTTCCACTGCCTCGAATGAAAAAAATTATGCTTCTTTGATTTAGCGTCGACGCTGTCTTGAAATCTTTCCCCTGTGGCTTTATTTATCATAGCAGAATTTTAAAACTTCCTATGTCATCTTTTATAAATCGCAACCATTTTATGAAACAGTATTTTCATTCCAAGAAAAGTTGGATGCTGATATTAATCTTGTCGACTTGCGCAGGCAGAGACCGATTCTCATATTGATTTTTTTTTGTTTTTCGTTTTTAGGGCTCTTCATTTATCGATTATAAACATGAAGCCTATGGAAACAGACGCAATCATTTCTGTCGCACCTTGCAGAGAATGCCTCGACATGTACAACTTTCTGAAACAGGTAAACTCAAACGAAAACAACAAAATATTTGTCATATTTTGGCATGGATTTGGCTACATGAGAGTGTAGCGATCTCAAAATCGAACGCTAAACAGGCGGTTAAATTATTATTTTACTAGTTTCAGCGGATGCTACGTGAATTTTTTTCAAGAGAATACCGTTTTCTGTTTGATTGTTTTTAGACACCGCTTCATCTGGCGACCATCACCCGCCAACCCGCTGCAATCCGCAGATTACTTGAGGCAGGCGCTTCGCCGGACATTCCTGACCGTAATGGAAGAACAGCTTTACATTTAGCGTGCGAGCAAGGAGACTTCGATTGCGTAAAAGAAATTGTGAGACCGCTAAACGATAAAAGATGGGGTGATGATATGAAAGTGAGAGTTTACAACATGCTACACGAGCGAGACTACAATGGTATGTAACAAATATAGCCATTTTAGTATCAAAGTAGTAAAAGTTCGGTTTTCTTTTCAACTAGGAAAAACGTTCGGTTTCTCGCGCCCACGCCGTAGTTTCGATTGATGACTCCAAAATCACGGGGGTTTCCCTTGCAATTAGACATTCTAAAGGGTAAAAAATGTGCTGTGAAAGCACTAGTTGTTTCCGTTTGTTAGACAATTGTTTTAGCGGGGGTTTCCCCCCAGATCAGAAAGGAAAATATGCTTAGAAGCAGTTTCGTTTTGTGAATTCTTCCCCTTCAGGTGACCCTAATTGATTGATGTTGTTTTTCATTTTACAAATGTCAAACATTGACAAGAGTATAAGTGACAAGATAAAGGAAAATCATTAACTTCCTTATACACTGTAGTTTCTTGATGTCCCACTAAATTCTTAGAATTAACATTGACAACATTAATACAATGAATTGATGGCAAACAGGAAAGAGAATTAATAGTTTGATCAAGGGAATTAAAAAGGCCATGGTCATTTGAAGCAAGATTGTTATACAAAGTTATGAATTTTTTCATTTTTGGGTGCAGATACAACTGTGATTTGGCCATCACACAAGTTTTCAGTTGATCAGTATAATTTAGTATAATATTCTTTGATGGGCCATGTTTTTCATAGTCTGATTTTTTCCCTAGGATTTACTGCTCTTCACAAGGCTGTGTTTGTGAACAGTGTTCAAATTGTGAATTACCTGGTGTCTCTTGGAGCTAATGTTAATATGCAGGTATGTTTTTTTACTTCAAAATTGTTTTTTTAGTCTGTTTTGAAATGACAGGTATTGGCAAAAGGTGTGTAACTTGAGCTTGAGTTGAAACACAAAGATATGAATTACAGCTGAATCCTGATAACTCGAACCATCAGTAACTCGAACTCCCGCTAACTCAAATCTTTTTCGATTCCCCTCCATGTCATTTTCTTACTAATTTTACCCTCGATAACTCAAAGTCCCGATATCTTGAACCTTTTTCGATTTCCCTTGAAGGTTCGAGTTATCGGGATTCGACTGTAATACGATTTAAGTTTACCATCAAACTGAACAATTTGCTGTGATCTCTTTCATAGGATGGCAAAAGTGGGCGTTCTGCACTTCATCATGCAGTAGAGGCAGGCAACCTTTCCATGATCAACTGCCTTCTGTACCAGTGCGACGCAGATGCAGATGCCATGACATTCGATGAAATCACACCGCTGCATATTGCTGCTGGGCGAGGCATGGAATCTGTAGTAGCTCTGCTGCTAGCTGGAGGTGCTGACCCAAGGATGACCAACTACGAGGGCGAATCACCAGTGGATGTTGCCACATCACCTCAGGTGATTAATAAAGAAGCCCTTTATTTCAAATCTTTCAGGTGAAGAAAAATGTCACTCAGTTGCAACAAGTTTTAAGCAAGCCTACTTTCAGTTTCATATAATTACCAAGACAAACATATTTAGAATTGTTTACTTTTTGCGACTGTTTTGAAGGCTGCATACATGATTAAATTTTTATATAACAGAAGACCCTTACAGTTAATTACATTTGTCTTCATTCGGAATAGAACCCTGGTTGCCAATATACATGTACATTTAACATTTTGTGAACTGGACGTTATTTTACTTCTTTAAATAGTCGACTATGTATTCTGTATGTTTTCTCATCATTGTGCTTTTGTTGTTCCCGTCTTACAGATATCTGAGATGCTAAAGTTCAATTCATGAGTGACTTTGAGATGAAGTTCCAATAACATCGAATTTGAATTTAATAACACAGAGATTATTTTCAACATACTCTGGTGTAAAACTATACATCGTTTAGTCTACAGTCTACTGATAGCTTAGACCTAGATCCATACACAAATATGTAAATAGCAATCCAAGTCGTAAATGCTTTGTTAAATTTAGATAAGAAATGAAATCATGTTCCCTGAAGGAGCACTGCAGACAAAAAGTTGTGGTAGGAGACCTTTGCCAAGAAGGATTACCACCGAAAATACAGTTTCCTACACTGTTTGGGTTTCTTAAAGTTTATATAGTAATTTTACCATTGAATACTCACATTTTTTACTTAAACTTTGGTGATGTGAAACCACATTATTCTTCTTGTTTGTTTAATGGAAGTTATGTATTGCGTTAGTTTCTCTGTTATTGTAGTTCTTCATACTGTCTAGTGTTTTTTTGTATTGTTGAAAGGGTTAACTTTGTCACCAAAAATACAGAAAATAATAACTGTTCAAGTGTGCCTTTTATGTAGAAATTTAGAACTTAACTTTAAGCGACTAAATGTGTTTTTGGCATATTTTTTTTAAAAAAAAATAATAATATTATACAGTTTGCAATGTAGTACAAATGTAAATGCAAATACCTACACACTTGATGAATGTAAATTGCTCAAAATGCTGCAAACAAGACACAGATGCTGTTACTGGTAATTCCAAGAAATGTTTCCATGGTTTTTCTGAAAATAATGTCATAGTTAACAGTCACAAGAAAAATGCTTCTTACCTTCATAGTGAGTCTGTCATGTTTTCAGAACTTATTTTACAAAACAATGTTAGAGAAAATGCATATTATGGTTTCCTTCAGGGAAGGCTACTTTAGTTTATTATTAATATTAAAGTTGCATGATTTAATTCAAGTTGTTTGTGTGTCATATTGAGAAACTATCTACCCTGCGAGACGTATCTGTTCTATCCTACTAAGTGTTCTAGTTGTTCTGTAAAATTTAAAATCTGTGGGGTTGTCACAATTGCAATCCCAGAAAATCATGAATTAAGGAATAAAGTACTATACATACCAGGAAAAACCCTTGGTATTTGATTAAGACCTTTGGGATCGGACTTCAACAAAGTTTAGTTTGTTTGTTTTGAGAGGCAGCAACTTCACAAATATTACTGTTACTTGCCTGGTTTACAATAAAGTTTCGAACGTTTTCAGACATTTTTGAGCTTCTTAGAGAAGTTTTCAATTGAGTGTCGTAAAACCCAAAGGAAAGTGATGACTGACCAATCACAGGGGACCCAGTAAACCAATCAAAACTCAAGGCAAATACATGTAGCAGGCAGGAAGCGCAGGAAAACGTGCAGAAGCGAGTCGTAATTGGTGTTGGTTTTAGTTCCGATTGGCTGAGAAAGTGGCAATTTTTAAACCAATAACTAAGCGGTTAGCGTAGTAATGTAAAACCAAAGCAAACGCAAATTACTTTCAACACCCAAGTGAAAACCACCCTAATCCCCTAGTTAAAGTAAAGATAAAATCACTTGCAGTCTCGAGGCTCGGGTTTCTGCAGCACATAGCCAGCATAGCTTGGCGTTCTAGTCAGTCGGTGAGAGCGAGAATTCGCGCGCGCGAGCAAAGCGACGGCGGAAGGCAGAAGGAAAGAAAGAACGCGTTCGTGGGGGGGGGGGGGGGGGGGGGGGCGGATGGGGAGGGAGTGGCTCACCCCATTCTCTTCCCCAGAGCTAACGATCCCTTACCCTCCTTACTTCCGTTAATTTGGAGAAGCATGTTATTGAAAAGACTTTCTTGGGTACTTGTGCTCAGTGCCTTCGGCAGGCAGTTGCAGTCATAGTCCTCTCTTACAAGAAGTGTTGCATGACAACCTGAAGGTGGCCTCGGCCCAAAGTTTCTGTTTGAATACATACTTACTTCTATTTTTTTTTTGAGCAATGAACCGTCTGACCTGCCCTTCAGACGGTAGTCTCCTTCGACTACCGTCCTACGTACTTGCCCGTCTGTAGCTGTAGCCTGCATGCAGAACTCTGCAGGCTACCCGTCTGAATTTTGGGTGCGATAAAGGAGAATTCAAGTCTGCATACACGACAGAACGGACTCTATTGAGCGCGGGCTCAAGCTTTCTGATGCAAGAGGGAAACCAAAGAATTATGGAAATTATCTTAGAAATTTATTTATCTGGATGCCGGTAGTGTATGTTGCTTCCAATTCTCCCAAAGAGAGGAAAGGTTTTTGTGTTTCCTACAATTTTCAGGAGTGTTAGGAATATATTTTTAAGCATGGCTGCCTCAAATGATGAAAGTAACAAGGAAAACATGGCCGATGGAGAAGTCGAACAAATCGTGACAATGGAAAAAGTTGTTGCAGCGGACAACAAGGGAATCGACTATAACAAGCTGATCAGTGAGTTGTTGCTCCTGTTTTTGTTTCTGTTCTTTACTTACATAATGCCTGTGCTTGACGCGAAGTCCTCTACTGGTAGACTACTTTATGCTCACACGTGGGATCAGGCCGGTAAATGAGATCGATAAATCGATAAAATCGATAGACTTACTTAATCCTTTTGGGAGAGCTAGTGTTGTCTGTCCTTTGCCCAAATTAGCAAAAATATCGAAAAAAAATCGATAAAAGGATTTGTTGTGAGTAATCGATAATTGTCGATTTTCCAATTATCAATATCGATTTTATCCATGAGATATTTCACATTATTATATAGAATACAGTGCTTTAGCGAGTGGTAGCAAATCGAGAAAAATGGTATCCACACATGTGTGGATATCAATGGTATCCACACATGTGTGGATATCATTTTTGACCAATCATCTCGCAGTTTGCCACGTTTCATAGCTCAATGAGCCAAAGTTTATCGATATTAAGTCGAAACATCTTTGGATCTCTTCCTCGGCAATCTTCGGTTAGCTTCGGAAATCTTCGGAAATTTTCGGAAAATGTTCGGAAACATTCGTACGACCTTCAGACAACATTTTGAAAATCTTCGGAAATCTTCAGAAAATCCTCGGAAATCTTCGGAAAATCGCCAAAAACATCGTAATTAGTTGGTCTATATAATAAACAGAATATTACATGGTTGCTTGGAGATATGAAATTTATCTTCTCGTGTTCAAAACCGATATCTCACTCGTTCGCTGCGCTCACTCGTGAGATATAGATTTGAATACTCGAAGATAAATTTCATATCTCCGCGCAACCATGTAATATCCTCTATTAAAGTCATGAAGGGAAACGTTGTGGAACAAATGAACGATGTAATCTTATTACAACTTTCAGACCAGTTCTGACAAGTTTGCCTACTATTAGTATAATTATCCACCTCAGTGTTGGTGACTATTTACCTCCACTTCGGCGAATAATTGTTAAATACTGTATTTCCATGTTTGAATAGTAAAGTAAAATCCACTACATTTGAATTGTCAATCATGCAATGTTTACATAACCGTCACCTGACAAAGCAGCTGAAGTTTGCTCTTTAAGGGCCTGTTTCTGGAATGAGTTTGTTCTGGAATGAAGTTCGTTCTTCATTCACTTGACAGAGTTGACCGGCTCAACCTAAGGTGTTTTCACGCGCGTGGCTTTTGTTGCTTGATCAAAAACAAAGATGGCGCAGGTTTCGTACAAACATGTTATTGTGCCCATTAATGGCCATATTTGCAATTTTAACAAGCAATTTGACCATAGGGCTGCTTCTTTGGGCTTAACAGGAAATGCTATTACGTTACGTTTCTTTGCTCTGAGTTCAAACTGTGGCCTCTGTATGCTGTTTCCCCTGGGGGGGGGGGGGTGGACTCGCATATGAAAGTGATAGGGATGCTCGTCGTCTCACTTAGGGGTGTAAATTATGGATTTTTGGGCTTGCTTAGGGTGTTCCGGGCAAAACGCCCCCCCCCCCCCCCCCGGGCTGTGTGATGTGGTTTAATCTTGGAACGGAATTCGTTTTGTGTTTACATAATACCAGAATGAAACGTCATTCCAAAACAAAAATTTCATTTCGGAATGAAAACTGTAATGAACTCATTCCAGAATGACTTGACTTTCGACTCAGTATCATGTAAACAGATACAGCCTGGAAATATATGGGGATGGAATGAACTCGTTCTGGAATGAAAGTCATTCCGGAACAATGTTAACAGGCCCTTAGAGAGCCAAAAGAGTCAAAAGAATAAAGATAATTGGCATATCCATCACCTCCTTCTTTGAGGTTTTATCCACCATTTATAAAACAATCTTGACCATTCTTTTGCTGCTATGTAATCCACAGGACAGTTTGGTTGTTCAAAGTTGGAAGAGCGACACAAGGAAAGGATTCAAATATTGACAGGAAAACCACCTCACCATTTGCTAAGAAGAGGGGTGTTCTTCTCTCACAGGTGAATTTTATATCTAGCAGTGTCGAGAGAGTTTTACAGTACTTAACAGTACATTTGGAAGCATTGGGATTCCCCCTTAAAAATTTTCCTTACACATTTCAAGAGTATTATCATGACTATTATCAACGAGTAATATTACCATATTTACAATTTTAATACATTTTGCAGGAGATTGGCTATGAGTACAATAAAAGAAAATAATCAATTAGGGGATATGTTGAGGTCCTGTTAGGGTGAAATTCTGACAAACAATATGGCATTGAAACAGCGTTATTGAGGCCAATGCAGTAACACTGAATGTCAAGACTTGTGTTGAAATTTCAACAGCAAAGTGCAGACCTTTCAAAATTGCAACATGAAAGGGGTTGACTGAGTTCCGACAGGGGACTTACATACACCCCTTACAGCATTTCAATATTGTCTTTAGTTAGTCTATTTCCAAATTCTCAATGTCACTTATCCTTATGTAAGGAAATGTTTGGCATGGGATTTGGAAGTGTTAAATAATATTTATTTGTTTGTAGGGATCTTGACTATGTCCTGGATATGTATGAAAAAGGAAAGCCATTTTACTTGTATACTGGAAGAGGTCCATCTTCAGAAGCAATGCACATGGGACATCTGATTCCTTTTATTTTTACAAAGTAAGTTACTACTATTATAAAACCATGAAACCACCTCCATGATTTTGATATATCTTGATATATCTTGTAAATGTACTTTTATAAGTAATTTTTCTTACTTTTATTTTTGTTTGTGATTTCATTAATATATTGTTATCAGAAATAATGAAGGGCTCGCTGCAAAAAGGGCAGTAGTGATTTTCCCTTGAAATGAACATTATTGAAACAGCTCCAAATTTCGCATGCAGATTTGTTTACGTGTGCCTAACACTGTCCTGTGTTTCATTTCGTTGTTCTTTCCTTCGTTTTCGAAAAATAACGTATGCAAAAAAAAAGATTTTGTAACTAACATTGTCCACAGTAATCCAGCACTAGACATTTTTCCATGCATCGCGTGTGCAAATCTTGCCTCGAGGCACTTTATTACAGTTGTCCGGGATGTAAAAACAGCTTTTCAGAAACCAACTTTGCTGACCGCCATGTTTCTCATATTAAGTTTGCTCCCAGGCGGTGGCAGCGAGGGACTGGGACTCGCTATTCTATTGTGACGTCTTAAGTCACATGTTAGTGGTTCAAGTACAGAAAACAAAAATGGCGCCTTTCTTGGGAAAATAAACTACTGGTTCGTTTGAGCGCTAGTGCGTCCGCTTGCGGTTGAAGGACATCATTGTCTGCCCGTGTCTCCCTCGGGTCGCGGCGGCTGCGCGGGGGTGTGCGGGCCGGTGGGCCAGTGTAGTCTACATCTGGGCTTGTCAGCGTGGTTTTGCAGTGTCCCTGGGTGCGCTGCCAGTTCCGGTGACCTGGTTTGCTTCGCGGGCACCTTCCCTTGCTTTTTTCTGTGCCTCTTCATCTCAATCATTCAATCGATTTATGCGAGCGAAAACCTCAGAAGCTTATCTTGTTTTTGCGGGATTTTGTAGATGTGCGATAATGTAAGGAGTGGAGATAGAAGTGAAAGCAAGCCAGCGGCACTTAACTGAAAGCAAAGCTAGTATAAAGTGAAGACACCAGCAAACGTATTCAATTAATCAGTCTATCACAACAATCAATCTTTATTTCACTTTCACCTCAAATTACAGCTAACGGTAACAGATTAAAATAGTCTTTGCCCGAAACAACAAAATGCAGCTAACCGCAAGCAGACTGCAGTGAAAGCTAGCCGCAAGCAAACTGGCGTGACAGCTTACTGCACGAAAAGCGCGATCTAAGTGTTAAGGCTGACTCTGATCCTAAACTTAACTTGAAACGCTAACGACCTTGCTAACCCTAACCCTTATCCTTGGGGTTAAGCTTTTTCGTTAGGGTTAGGCCCTTTAACCCTAAATTTGAATGAAACCCTAGCGTCAAACCTTAACCCTAACCCTTGGGGTTAGGGTTAAGCTTTTTCGCTAGGGTTAAGCTTTTGCGTTAGGGTTAAGCTTTTGCGTTAGGGTTAAGCTTTTGCGTTAGGGCTAAGGCTGAAGCCCTAGCTTGAATCTCTAACCCCAACCCTAGGCCTTGGGGATAGCTTTTGCGTTAGGGCTAGGCCTGTAATCCCAAAACTTTAGCTGGTTCCATTGTCTTGAGGAACAAAAGGTTTCCTTTGTTTATCGTTTGTGAAAGAAAAGACCTCAAGATGCCGCCAGCAAAAACCTTGTCTTTTGCATGTGTTATTTTTCGAAAACGAAGGAAAGACCAGCGAAATAAAACGCAGGACAATGTTAAGCACACGTAAACAAACTCACATGCAAAATTTGGAGTTGTTTTGTCCATGTTTGCTTTTGGCCAAAATCACTACCGCCCTTTTTGCAGCGAGCCCTTCAATTACAACTTAGAATAAACTGTAACTCAAATTGAACATACATTGTAGTTCTTTAGTGCAAAGCTACTATTAACTAAATAACCATTGGTAAATAATCAAATTTATTGACCTCTTGTTGCTGCTGATGTACAAAATATTTATTAATGTTGTAAAATTTTTAAAGGTACATCAGATCTGTATACGTAGTGTCTTTTATCTGGGGGGAGGGGAAGTTCTTGTTATTTATCACAGTTTCCTACTCTCCCACCAATGCTCATTTGCTCATCACCAGCCTTTAATGATACAACAGCTGCAAATGAAAGAAAATTCTTATCTGCATACCAGAGTTAGCTGCTTTCTGTTGGTTTTAACTGACCATTTGATAGTTCTCACAATTTCATGTTGTATTTCCTTTATGTTGTGTCTCCAATTAGCAGCAATTCTAAATACCCCTGAGACACTTTAATAAATGGTTTGGTGGTGATGTTGTTGTTATAAGACTCTCACACTAACTATCAGCTGAGTGACATCATAAGCCCACTCTCTTGCTCTCCTCTTACTACCTATCCCGGAAATATCAGATAACTTCATCACATTCTGAACTTCAGGTTATATTATCTTGAGCAGGGATGGCGCAGTGGTGATAGCACTCACCTCCCACCAAAGTGGCCCGGGTATCGATTCCCAGACCCAGCGTCATTTGTGGGTTAAGATTGTTGTTGGTTCTCGTCCTCGCTCAAAGGGTTTTTCTCCGGGTTCTCCGGGTTTCCTCCCTCCGCAAAAATCAACACTGCTGAACTCCAATTCGATCAGGAACAGTGGACTAAGAGCCACCCTGTGGAAGTGCCACTGCAAATTCCCTATATTTATTCATTATTTATTTCAGATACCTACAGGATGCATTCAATGTACCCTTAGTGATCCAACTGACAGATGATGAAAAGTTCTTTCTAAAAGACTTGGAATGTGAAGAAGCTCACAGGCTGGCGTATGAAAATGCCAAAGATATTATAGCTTGTGGCTTTGATGTAAAGAAGACTTTTATCTTCTCTGATATTGATTACATAGGGTAAGAATGAATCAACTTTTAAAATTAAAACTCTAAAGGATATAATGATATTATTACCCCTCTTTTTACACCCTCACAAAAGGACACCTTTTTGGTCCTGTCCCCTCATTTAGTAAATCCCAAAACAGACACCCCTAAAAGGAAGGGAGCCGGCCCGATGGTGTCCATCTTAGAGAGAGTTTATGTATTAAATACAGTGGAACCCTTCATAAGTGGGCTGTACCCTTGCGACCAAAAACATGTGTGCTTAGGAGAGGTGTCTGCTTATGGGAGGTTAAAAAATTAGTGTTTGAATGTGGTTGGGACAAAGGCATTGTATCGTGATGTTGATTAGCTGATTTAATTTTCTGTGAAAGGTGAATTTAATCATTATTAGTCTTCATGATCCGTGATCTAAAGGTTTTTCGTGACCTGTGAGGAACTTCATAATCGCGATTACCATTTCCCGTGTTTTGAGTCGTAGGACCTCTGGAAGATTATGAAGACTAAAACACCAAATGTGACCTCCATACAATTATCCAGTCTTGTAAGGCAGCAGCATACTAACATGAATGATAATGGAGGCATGGATTCATGACAATATGCAGCCTTTCTTTTGCCTTTCTCGATTAGCTTTCTTCAAACATCCTCCTTTCCACTTTTCTTAACGTAGGTCAGGATAAAGGAAATCAATGTTCATTCATTTTGATCTCCATGATCCGTGATTCTTTTTTTTCTACCAGTGAACCATTCCATAAACCCTCCCTGTTGACCCCATATTTGGTGTACATGTAAATGTAGCATGTTGTGTTTTTTAAATATGACTTCGTCCTGTGTCTTGGACAAGATACACTGGATTTATGGATGCAAAGGTGCAAAACATTTCAGGCTCAGTGCTTTCTTATATCAACTTTCAGAAGCAGCTCAGAATTTTATAAGAACATTATCAAGATACAGAGATGTGTGACATACAACCAAGTAAAGGGCATCTTTGGATTTGGCGAGAGCGACTGTATAGGTATGTAAAGAAAGAAGAAAAGTTGGCATACTGCAAGTGGGTTGGCACGCATCTTGACTGTGATAAGAAGTCTTGATTGGTTGAGTCGACTTGAGCGTTGACAAGTCATGATAAAACGAAGAAATGTTGATGATCTGAGGTGAAATATACGCAATCAATCAATTTCACCCACTCTTATACACAGGGCCTGGATACGCAACATGTCACCTGCAGACCAGAACCAAAACCTAATCAGAGGCGGCGGAGCAGTTTAGAACGTGGGGTGGGGGTGGGGGGCGGGACTAAGACTGTCCCAAAAATACTCGGTAGGTTTTCATATTTGGGGCAACTTTTTTCCATTCTAGCAACTTTTTGTTTTCTGAACATTTTCTAGACCAAAGATTCCCCAGTTGTTGTTCGAAGGCCATTAGGACATTTCCCAAAATTTCCTTTGGGGAGGCTATAGCCCGGGCCCTGCCACCCCTTGTTGCTGCATATGCTTACTTAATATCAAGACAGCTCTCTTTACAACAATCATTCAAGTATCTGTTAAGAACACTCTAACTTCTTAAAAAAAAAAAAAAAAAAAAAAAAAAAAAAAAAAAAAAAAAAAAAAAAAAAAAAAAAAAAAGGGGGGGAAAAAATTAAATCCAAAAAAATTTTTAAAAAAAAAGGAAAAAAAAATTAAAAAAAAAAAAAAAAAAAAACAAATAACAAAACCAATGCACCTTAGGGGTTAAAGGGTTAAGTGAAACCCTGTAAATCTGGCACTAATATTTAATTACTTACTGGTATTTCAGGTAAAATAGCTTTTCCTGCCATCCAAGCTGCACCGGCCTTTAGTCATTCTTTTCCTCACACTTTTGGAAGCAGAAAAGATGTACCATGTCTTATTCCATGTGCAATAGATCAGGTAAGAGTCTAATTGGCAGGTTTCTTAATGCTTTTTAAATTTTTTTTGGGAAATTTAAAAAAAAAAAATTTTAAAAAAAATATTTTTTAAAAAAAAAATTTCCAGTTTTTCACTAGCCAAAGCTAGAGGAAATAAACCGGAGCAAAAAAATTTAATAGCCTTTGGAGTTGGCACAGTTAGTCTCGAGCCCTGTAATGCGACACTTTACAGACCAGTATGAACCAATCATCATCATCATTTCATCATCATCATTTCCTTTCCTTTAACTTAGAAACAGGGCTTTTTTCTCAAGGCCAATAGCACTTAATTTTTTTTTTCTTACACATCTAGGACCCATACTTCAGAATGACTCGTGATGTAGCTCCACGACTTGGTTGTCCAAAGCCGTCTCTGATATTTTCCACATTCTTCCCTGCTCTGCAAGGTGCGAAAACAAAAATGAGCTCCAGTGACCCCACTTCTTCAATCTTCCTCACTGATTCCCAGGCTCAGATTAAAAAGAAGGTATGAATACAAATATTGTTATTAATTTTAATTTAATCCATTTTCAGGGGGGGCCGGGGGCCCGGCTCTGCACAATATTATAAACTAAAGAGACATTCAAACCAAAAAAAACAAAGTTCGAGGAAGCCCCCCAACTAGAATGGGAACATCAGAACCATACATGTCTGGATCCACCGCTGTAAATGTTATATTGTTTATCCTTGTGCACATAAAGAGAATATTACTGCCATTTGAGGTAAATTTCCTCAGAATACCAGTAATTAGAGGTAAACGGATAATAAATTATCTTATTTTTATTGTTTTGCAGGTAAATAAGTATGCTTTTTCTGGTGGTCGCGATACTGTGGAAGATCACAGGAAATATGGTGGAGATGTGACAGTAGATATTGCTTATCAGTATCTAACTTTCTTCTTGGAGGATGATGAAAAACTTGCACAAATAAAAGAGGTTTGTTCTTTACATTCTTTAAGATCAATCTTACAAAGTGCTGTTAACAACTTTGTTCTACCACAGGTTGCCAAAGCTTAAGATGCGACTGAAAATAAATAAAATGATCTGAAATTATCTAATGTTTATCGTTTTATCAATCTTATATTACATATTCATGTAAGCTTTGTTCTACGTGTGAAAATTAGCATAACTGATGGTATGCTAATTCTAAAATTGCTCTCAACTATCAAAGCGAAGCGAAAGGTTGAACACTTGAGCCGTCAGAATGCTGACCCGTCTTCATGAAATGAGCTGTAATTCTCAAAGTTTACCATTTTTCACCCAAAGTGCCTCAAATTCAAAGGCTTCGATAGTCACTCTATACATACATGCCAAAAAAGTACCCAATATTACATCTTTTCCCCGGTAAAACGACAATATTCCAGTGGTAAACCTCTACGAACCATCCGCGGCCCAAGCTCTTCTGCATTTAATCATGCAATTTGGAACCACAAAAGCCACTTTCTAGGGGAGGTGTATGGAATGTCGAATGCATCACATGATGACAGGCTCATATTCATAAGCTCAAGAATGAGGTGTAAACAAACAAAATTCCGTACACCTCCCCTAGAAAGTGGCTTTTGTGGTTCCATGTATTTCGGCATGTATGTATAGAGTGACTATCCAAGGCTTTTGAATTTGAGGCGCTTTGGGTGAAAAATGGTAAACTTTGAGAATTACAGCTCATTTCATGAAGACGGGTCGGCATTCTGACGGCTCAAGTGTTCGACCTTTTGCTTCGCTTTGATAGTTGAGAGCAATTTTAGAATTAGCATATCATCAGTTATGCTAATTTTCAATGTAGAACAAAGCTGACATGAATATGTAATCTAAGATTGATAAAACAATAAACATTAGATAATTTCAGATAATTTTGTTTATTTTCAGTCGCATCTTAAGCTTTGGCTACCTGTGGTTCTACATTGCCTGTTTTAAAACATTGCAGTGTGGAGACCTAATGGTTAACATGTTAGGTTTCTGATGGAGTGGTCTGGTTTTGAGCCCTGGGTGGGGTCATTTTGTTGCATTTTTGGGCAAGACACTTAATTCTCACAATGCTTCTCTTCATCCAGGAGTATAAATAGGCGCAAACCTCCTTTTCTGTCTTCCTGCCTGAAGTGAGAAAGGGGCAGGAAGAAATAAATGTTGTTTTTGATGGTCTCAATGCTTTGGTTGTAAATACATGTAAGTAAGTATTTTCTCATGTGATTGTAACATATCACATTTCTTATCTTATCCCAGGACTATTCCAGTGGCAAGATGCTATCCGGAGAAATCAAGAAAGAACTCATTTCCATTCTGCAGCCGTTAGTTGCACAACACCAAGAAAGAAGAAAACAAGTCACAGATGAAATTGTAAAAGAATTTATGACTCCAAGAAAATTAGAATTCCCAGGACTTAACTCCTAAACAAAAACCTGACAATAAACTATCAGTAATAAAAATTTCAACTAAATGCAAATATCACATCCAGGGATAGATTCTATCCTCAAGGTAAAAAAAATAGCTCAAGTACATAGACCTCTCTCGGAGTACACTCAATTCTTTCTCTGCTCAGGAAATGTCGGATTGGGGTGTGACCAGAAAATTCCATTTATTATACATTAGAATTACTTTGAAACATGTGATTGGTCGAGAGCATTCAGTCAATATACAGTAGCATGTGAACTTGACATGATAACCCAATATCTGCAGCAGATATTGGGTTATCATGTCGAGTTCAAAGTCCACCTAGTTTCCAAGCCCCTCGTCCGTGTAGTGCTGTCAAACTTTTGAAAATATGGATGCGTGATTCGCCTCCGTTTCCGAAGAGGAATTGAAAGTTTTGATCGAGAATAAAGATTCTAAAAACACCAAGAGAACAACAATAACAAGTGTAAAAATCCTGAATGATTATTTGAGGGGGAAGAACCTGGAGGAACCACAAGATAAAACCGCTTTGGCCAATGTTCTGACGAAGTTTTACGCCGTATACGTATAATAAAACGATTATTGAATTCGGTTTTCGCATGATATCGTGAATTATCAAAACCTCGTGTCTGTGTTATCTGCCTCAGCTTTCAGCTTCGGCAGATAACACAGACCTCGGTTTTGATAATTCACGATATCATGCTCAACCTCATCCAATAATTGCTTAGTAAATGACCCATTTCTACAGAGATCTGTGTTGTGGATGAATAGTTGTTACTTGTGTGCAAAAAATGGAAATTATGTCTGAAAATGGTACAGTTGAACCTCCCTTGAGTGGACACCCTTGGGACCTGAAAGTGTTTGCTTAGGAGTCCCCCTGCCCATTGCCCAAGAACACAGTCATTTGAGCTAAGACAAAGTTTTTTATAGCGGAGCTCCCAGCGGCCCGAAGGGCCGCAGAGCAGAGCCCCATACCCATAGAAAATTAACAGACCCGTGCTTTTGGTTTTTCATGGTCATCATTGGCTAGCGGTATGGTTCGCGGGCGCGTACGACGTACATACGTCGTGCAACATGGCGGCCATACCCCAGAAATAGGATTAAGGTTATGGTTAACGTCAGCTTACATGTTTGATATTGGACATCCATGTCATGGTCTATTGACAGCTGTCAAAACAAGGTTTCCGCTGACCAGTATCACATGACCATATCGCGGGCTCACATACAGAACTCATCGAGGTCGAATGTTTTTTCGAAGTTTACCGCTGACCGAGTAATGGTTTATATAGGATCGCGGGCTCAAGTGATATTTTTTTCTGTTATCGGTCAGTAAATTCGGATTTTCGAAAAGGGCGAAGTAAATAACTGGGGAGCTCCGCTTTTAGGCTTGGCTAAATCTATTTAATACACAGCTTGGCATGATATAGCTATTTTTAGTGTAGTCACCCAACACTCCTTGGGAGGAGCATTGCTTGACTACACTAAAAAATTCTGCAAGGAAGACTTAGCATGATGTTCCTGTTATTTTTAAGACCCTGGTTGGTGGTCCAGCCATGATTCAGACCTGCACTACCTGCTGTGTTGAAGGCAGGCTCCTAGCTAAGCTAACCTGACATGGTTTTTGATGTTCTGAACAATTCATGTTACTTTCATCAAAACACCACTTGCCGAGAAGGTAAAAATACATGAATAACAAAATCCCTTTTGTTATCAATGATTTAAATTTCTCTATTCCATCAACCAAACATTTATTAATATTAACCATAATCAAGTAACAACAGCTGGATCATTATCAACTGTGACTGGGTTACAAACAGTAATTGCGGGCCCAAGAGAGGCCCGCAACCCTAATCTTGACAGTGACCAGCGGATAGCGTTTTACGCGTGCGCGCCACGTTTATAAACCAGGACCGAACCGGAAGTTGAAATTTTTGTTCTTCCACTAAGCACGATCGGAATGCGAAAATGTGTTAATCACAACAGTTTGTCGTAACACCGGAAGAGAAAAATCTGTTCTCCAAGAGCGATATTTTAAAAACAGCTTGTCACATTAGATAAACCTTCTGTGACATTGAAGGCGTTATGTGTTGCTTTTGAGAACATTTGCTGTGATTGTATCACAGATAAACCACGGTAAAGCGAATGATTCCAACAACGGTTATTGTCGAGAAATTCGTTATAACACTGACAACATAGCAAGTTTACCGACTGAGAAAAATCACATCTAAATTCACACTGCACCGCGTGCGAAAAATCCTTGCGTGACGCGTTACTCAGAATAATTGTCTATTGTCCATTTGATCATTTCAGTCCTCCTTGTTCAGTCGTTTATTTATAATTATCGGCACTGCCTACCAGTACCTTGTCTAAGTGCGTCAAGGCCCGCACTTTCTAACCTGTGGTTACCACTAGTATGTAAGCTGATTAGACATGTAGTCTGTAATATGACACCTTACAAACAGGCAGGCTTTTAGCCAGGAGGGAGTCCAGGAGTCCTATGGACGGCCACTTTTCAGAGAAAATTAATATGAATAACTGTATACAGAGGTTTTTTGAGCAAATTTGGAAATCTTTAGATACCTTTGCACTCATAACTGCAGAAAAACACCTTGCATGCTCCTCAGGCCCTCCTATGGGGACAAAGTCAGGCCTTATGAAAATTTTGGACTCCCCCTGGCTAAAAGCCTGCAAACAGGTCCCACAGCCTGCTTTTCTTTACCTTTTGGTCAGCACCAAGAGTGCAGACTCTGAATTGAAAGTCTGCAATATTATTAATTTTGCGAACTTCTGGTCATTGATGCTTAAATTTGATTGGTTTTCAATCAAAAAAGGGGAACTCTGTGCATGCTCAAAAAAGTCAAACTTGGCTACAGTCCTTGTCCTTAGTGCCAATTCAACCAAATAAAAAGTGGGCAGAGATTGAGGAGCTGATCACTGAGTAAAGCTCAAAAATTATTAAAATTCAATTATATAAATGATAACATGAACAAACCTAAGAGATAAGCACTGAGTCTATGTAAGTTTTCTGTGTGATCTGTTAAGTCGGGTGCATGACTTCGACAAATTTATGAGACAGTCTTTGGGCATTAGGTCATCCAGGCTATTTGTAAAGTTACCAAAACCAGACATCTAGGGTAAAAGCTGAGTGACGTTTCAAGTGTATATAAAGGGCTAATGCTGGAAACTTAAAGGAGAAAACAGGGCATAAAATACAGTCCAGTATCCTGCAATGGGAAGTGTTTTCACATACAAAATTAACATGCTTTTATTTTTTATATATATTTTTCCATTTTTTTAAAAATTATGAAGGGGTTGCTGTATTTAATGATTCCTTTACATCCCTCCTCTCTTCTAAATGGTGTTCACCAACAGGGTGAAGAAACAAAAGTTATTGTGTATTATTCTATGTAATATGCTAGCCATATAACACTATCCATAGGGTGGGGTAGCAGCTCCCACAATAAAGGTCTCAGATGAATGGCTTGGTACCCCTTGAGAGAACAGTAGAACAAGCTACACGAATAATGCCCCTAGGCCTAGTCCCAAAAATAATGGCAACTGCTTATCACTGAAGACCAGTAAATTAAATTATTGTAGGCTTGCAGGAGCTGCTACACCACTAGATCCATGGGCATCCATCCATATTGTTTTTTTACAAAGGATTGAAACTAACAGAGGAATGTTTCATCAGTCTTTACATGTGTCTGTTGTTGAGGATGCAAGAAGTGCTGGTCAGCAAGCAACTTCACTTTTGTGATCTCCTTCCTGTGATTTCTCAAAACTTTCTTGTTCCTCTGGTGCCTCTTGTGACTTCTGATTCAAACAGTCATTAATTTGACCAATAAGCTCTGCACTGATGTGATTCTCAAACAACACAAGTTCCTGCAGTTTGGTGGGGTAATTAGCAATGACGGCAAAAAACATTTCTCCTCCCTTTTCGCCTACACCGCAGCCTTCTAAATCAACTCTCTCTAGTGATGAGCTTGCTGCCAGGGCAACAGAAAGTACACCAGCCCCAAAATCACCAATGTTGTTATAGTCAAGATAAAGACTGTGCAGCTGTGAATTTGCAGCAATGGCAATGGCAAGCTGCGTCCAACCTTGTGGAGAAACATCCTGGTTTGCTGACAATGTAAGTTCTACAAGACCCCTTCTTCCTTCGCTGGAGGGAAGAAGGGTGCAGATTTGTCTGATGCCATCATCTCCAAGTTGACAGTCGCCAAAGTCCATAGACTGAAGCTTTGGATGTGCTTGAAGTGCCGGCATAAGGCATTCTAGGCCTTCATCGCCAAGAGCTGTACCATGCAAGCTGAAATAGAATAAATGAGATTTTCAAATTCCAATGGCATGGAAGTTGTGATCAAAGTTGAAGTATTTTTATTCTCAATAGAGGTTGAAAACTTTTCAAAGGATAACTCTGCAACTGAAAGATTTTTATGCATATCTGGCCTAATGGTCAGCAGGGCTGTCATTAAGGGCCGTAACCCGTAACACCTGTTACGGCTGAGCTCACTCAATGTTACGGGTGAAAATGTTGATTTGTGTTACTTTATACTTGCATTCAGAACGAATTGCTACGGGTGATAATTTCAATGTTTTGGCTGCATAAAAACTTAATGACAGCCCTGGTCAGTGTGCTGGACTTCGGATAGAGCAGTCTGAGTTCAGGGTAATTTTGTTACAGCGCAGCTGCTGTTACCGGCGTCAGCCAGACAAAGTTAACCAGTGGCCATTTCAATGGCTGAAGTAAATAACTGGCACGCAATGCATGCAGAAGCGATGACGTTTTACAAAGGGTAAATATTTTTAGGAAATTTGTCAAAAATTAACGTAATTTAAAGTTTAGTGGAACACCGCTTTACGGCACCCGCTTAATACGCGGAACAGTTTTGTTTGTCCATTCATTTTCTCTAACATTAAGTTAATAACAGACAATGGACACGTTTTTCTGTGACTCAAGTGAAACGCTCTCATACAAAGTTTACCTCGCTTTACGGATACTTTTCGGTCACTGCCTATATTATCTTTGCACCATACATTTTTCCATTTGTAATGGTTGTGTGCTTATTGCAATTGTACATCTGTCTGTTTACTGAATCTAATAGAATTTGCCAAATATAATTTGTCTCTTTCGTTCATATCTTTTATTAGTCCTTTTTAACTTCCCAGGAGTATTTTGCTTTGTGTTCTTCGCGGCGATTTCTTGTTGTGCTAAACTTAATCTTTGTTCTCTCTGTAGTTAGTTCCCAGTCCTATTCGGTTGTTCGAACGAGAACGACAGAACCAATCCAAGGGCTCCGGCATAAAGCTCGACTACGTCATCGTTTAAAAATGTTGGAATCTATTGTTCCTGTTCTGTTTTGTGATTGGTTACCTTTGTCTGGGTGATCCTGGTAACAGACTTCAACTCAACACATACTTCAACTATATAATAATAATAATAATAATAATAATAATAATAATAATAATAATAATAATAATAATAATAATAACAAACTCGATATAACGAAACCTCGTTATAGCGAACATATTTTGCCAGTCCCTTGGCCCTTCGTTATATCGAGGTTCCACTGTAGTGCGCAAATTTCATAAAAATTTATGTTTAAACTACAAAATTACAAGATAAAAAATAAAATAAAAAAGCTAAAATTACAATTAAAGGTAAACTTAAAAATACTGCATGGTTAAAAATCTCTTTATGGGGTTACATGCAGCTACAGCAATCAATAACATTGCACATCAGAAGTCTTTTAAAACGATACTGCAAATGCTGTAAGATGCAAAACAATGTTTATAGTTTGGGGTAAAAAAAAGAAGTCCATCTTTGAAAGGAAATCAGTTAGAAATATAAGTCAATGGAGATTGACTCAAGGTAAGCTCATCAATGAAGGCTAAATTGAACATATTGTTCAATTTTCATTGAATACTTACAATAAAGCACTAAGACTTTTATTAGCCACCAATGCCTCAGAAAGCCACTTGATTCTGTGCTTGCCATTACAGATTCCCAGGTTCAAATTAAGCTGAGCCAAAGATTCGCATTCTTTCAAACTTTCCATCAACCTCTTGAAATCTTCGTCATGAATGCGACAGCCTCGCAAAGACAGAATTCGAATGCTGTTGTCATTTAGGGAATCGCAGATTCCCTTGACTTCTGCCTCTCTAAGCTCTTCACCAGTTATCTGTAGCGTTCCTAAAAGCATAGCTGTTTGTCTGATGGAGAATATACACAGGTATCAGGGAAAGTATTCCAGCAAATTCGTCTTCCTTCACAAACTTCCTAATTCAATCGCCATAGTTACCGTCCATTTGCAAATCGCTGCAAGCGAAGACAGGCGTCGCGGACGTCGCGATCAAAAAATTTGAGCAGGAACTGGGTCCTAGCACAGGTAGCCCAACTTTGCATTGAAAGCAGTTTGTTTCAGGGGACAGCCACATGGAAGGGGCGGGATGTTCGTCGTTTCCCTTTGGGGGTCTATATTACGGATTTTGGTCTCACTTAGTGTATTCAGGACAAAATGTCAATATTTCTAGCCGGCAAGGTCTTGCTTAGAATAAAACAATAATGGCGGCGCACGTTCAGGCACAGAAATGGTCGACAATAGAAAGCAAGGGACCGCGGACGAAAATGCTGTTACAGAGAATGTTTTTTACCGGCAAATGATACCCTTTTCTAAACCAAAAATCCCTGATTTCTTTACCCTATCCCAGACTAAACTCCTTGAGAACCATACCCTTCACACATATATGAGAGTGCCCCCACCCCCTCCCCAGTCGCTGACTGACTGTCTTACTCACTCACTGACTGATCAACTATTTTATTCTTTGCCTTTACCGGTAACCTTTATCCATTTCACTGGATTTTTTGTTTGATTTCTACTGTAGTGTAATTTTAAACCTGAGTAAATTTCTTGCGCAAAATGTTAATAAAGAAAATGTTATGGACCGTTTATGTAACCGGTTTTGTAATTCAAAAAAGTTGAAATGGCACAAGCCGTCTTTATTAATTTTATCTTACGATCACAGTAAAATTACGCCATAGTGGAATCGAAAACAGTTCTGAATTATCCTTTGGGTTATGCTTGGCTTGAAAATATATCAGTGACTATTTCTTTATGTAGTTAATAAAATATGAGCGGGAGATCTGTATGGGTGTTTACAATGGCGAGCCGATCTCAGACTGGACGCGAATATTTTATTCTACTTGTGAAATGAAAACAATAAATGAATGCAAAGTATTGTTATGCGAATCAGTAGAGATCTGTATCAAAAGTTAATGAATACTTATTAGCTGAGCAGGAGTTTGTATCAAAAGTTAATTCTATTGTTTGATTTGTATTGGGGTTTACAGTTGTGTACATGTGACCTGAATACTGTGCTGGGATTGGTTTGCATCCTCATGAATAGTTAATGAATTTTACAATGTCTGGTTAGAGTGAATATAATTTTTTTTCAACACACTGTGCTTCTATTTAATTTTTCCATTATTAAGGTAAAAGTAAGGGCACTGAGATCACCTATACAAGCGAGGGTAGTTTCAACTCTTTATCGTTTGTTTGTTTGTTCCTCATTTATTAGTTTACATCAAACTTTCAAAAGTATTATGTTGTCCGAGCGACGATCACAGGATAGACGTCGACATCAACCGAGGAGGCTGGGAACGAGGAAGCATTCTTACGCCAGCTTGATGGCATTTTGAGTGTATCGTTGCTATGTGTGCGTGTCATCAAGTCCACAACTTGTAATGTTTGCGGCGGCAAAAGATACCTCTCGGTGAAGCAACTTCACTGACCAAAACTGTGGTCTTAATTTCTTGGTTTTTTGACCGAAAACGTGAGTTGCTCATGCAGTTTCCCGGGTCAGTTTGCAGGATGAATTCGTTGACATTTTTTAACACCCTCAGGGACCTTGTATGTAGAAATACATCTTTCACTATGCTGGGTTAAAATATCCAATGCTGGGTCTTTTCTGTGCTGTCACAAAGTCTGATCATAAGTTTCCGGCTTATAGCACCAAAATCAAGGCATTTACTTTCATTCTGGCCATTTTCCAACATAATAAGGCCATCAACATGTTTCCATTTCTATAATAAAAGACAAATATAAGTACAGTGAACGATTCCATATTAGTTAACAAATAAAGAAGACAGCCACCTTTTGTACTGTCATAGACTTCTTCTGTAGACTTCTTAACCCATTGACTCCTGGTGATTTACCAAAAAACCGCAGTTTTTAGGTGTTTTTGACCTTTTAAGGTCTATTATAAGCTAAAATAGCTCCAAATCACTCAAAACGGCCCTTGAAATGCAAAATGCATCCTTGTTTTTTACCAGAACCACGTTTAGCAACTTTTTAGTTCGTGCATGCGCACAAATAAAAATTTCGAGATTTTGAGTTTTTGGACGATAAACCATCCTACCACTTTAGGCTTTTCGTTTTTCGTTTTTCTCTTCTTTCTTTCTTTTTTCTGCAGTGTTTGGCCTTCTATCTCACTAGCTTTCTAGCGAGGCAAGAACTACTTACCATGGACAAGCAAAGGGTGGAAAGGGGAAATTTTTCTCTGAGTTTTTCACTAAAATTGTGAAGTGTTTTGGTGCATATTTCAAGCTCCATCAATTTAATCACGCTGGTTTAGGTATCGTTGGAAAGGTCTTGTTCTGCTTCAAAATTTGAGTATAGATGTCGCCTTTCTGGGTGAAAGGTGATGACTTCACAAGCGGGACAAATGCCCGGATCCTTTACGGCCGGTTTATGCTGGTTCAGGAGTCAATGGGTTAAGCGTGCTCAAATCCCTGGAGAGTTTTCTGACAGCATATAAAAACTTGGCTTAGGCTACTTGGCTTTGTACACTTCAAGATACTTTAACTATGATAATTATGTATTACCACACATGAAAAAAATGCTTTTTGAACTGTGCTTTATATAATTTATACTCTGTAAAAAATAGCTTTTTAGTAAATTATTAGAGCACATGTAGAATCCAAAATGACTGTAGCATCATACTTTATGATGTTTGAACTAACAATGGACACTTCTCACCTGTTGGCTGTCACTGTCATTACAAACTGCTGTTCTTACTGGATTTCCCTCTGAACTACCAACAGACCATAAGCACAGGTGTATGACTTTGTTTTCAATGAGGCCACTAGATGAATTGAAACTGCTGAAGCCCCAAGCCTATTAAAGAGATTATTGGATTACTGATTAGGCACTCTTAATAAAACAAAATACAATACAATACAATAAATTTCATTTAAATTCGGATTTACAGAGTAGCAAAAAGATGCTAATTTCTCTGAATAAAAACAAAACCAACAAGAAAAAAAAAGACACTCAATGGTAGGAAAAAAACCCAGGGGGGGGGGGGTACTCGGGGTTGTAAGTGACGGAGATGATCGAAGGATTTTTTTGGGTTTCAAAATTTTCGATTCCGGGATTTTTTTGGGTAAGAAAATTTGGCATGTATTTTTTTGATTTGAGTAGGGATGTTTTTGGGTATTCAAAACAATCTGAAGATTTGTGGTAGTGCCTTGGCTGCATATTTCTGTGAATAAAGTACAGACAAACGTGTTTTACTGAGGGGTAAATTTTTGATCTAGGGATTTTGTTGGGTTATGTTGGAAGCCCTCCGGATTTTTTTGGGTCTTGAATTTTGCCCCCATTGGATCATCCCAGTCATTTGAAATCCCGAGTACCCCCCTGGGGCAAAACCCTTATTGGAAAGAGGGCCCTTATTGAAAGCTGATGAGGGTTGCTCAATCAAATTATGTTGGTGGTACAAATGTATAAGGAGAGCATGATAGAAGTGAAATGCAAGAAATGTTAACTCAGATACAGGATACTCTAGGCACTGTGTAGCATGCATCCCCCCTCCCCTCTTTCCTCTCAGGAGTTTACAAAACCAACAGCAGGTTGGCTTGGTATTGCTCTTGGTTGCTTCTGTCCCAGGCTGCATTCTACGTAGGTTACGCTGAAGATCTTCAGCATGGACTTCAAAATTGCGTGGCGTACCGGTGTACGATAGTTGGCACCTTTAAACTGGCGTACAGATGACTTATTTCAGGTATAATAAAGGACCTTGGCATAGACCTATAAGATAACTTGGTGTATCTTCGGCATGGCATGTACTCAGAATGCACACTGGCTTCTGTCATAAGAATCAGTCTACCATCAATATTTAGCTCTTTATCACTTGACAGCCTTGAGCACTTAACCATAACATAAGGGCATTTGTCACTTAGAATGGAGCATCAGTGTTATGGCCTTGGTCACAGCAGTTAAGAATCAAGCATTCTGACTATATATATCTTTTAAAAATATTTTTACAAAAAATGTTTCACAGTTCACCTGATTTCCACCTTGCCCATGACAATTATATAATTCTACGTCCCTGCCTACTGGTTGTTCCATTGAATCAACGCACATTCCATTTGCACTTGACTTCACCTCATTTTTCCTACATATTAAATGAAAAAAAAAAAAATGAACTAATTACCTTTGTTCAGTTCCTATTTTCAAGGAAACAGTGACACTATAACTATTTTTTTCCTGCATGAAAAATACTTTGAATTCATAGGCCCGCAATTCGTAGCTCTTTGCACACACTGCTGGCCTATCATACTAGCTTTATTCATGTAGGTATGCAATGCATGCTGGGTGTTATGCAGCTGCAGCACTTTATAATACTGTAACACGAGCCTGTTAGAATACCGTAAAGTTCTGAAAGTGGCGAAAAGAAAGAAAATAAGTATGAAAGTAATACACTTTTAATGTCTAGGAAAGCAGCTCAATGCCCTTGCTTAATAGCTTGTACTTCTACCAGCAGCTTTTCAAGACCTCAAGTGTGCATTACTTTCTCATAGCACATGGAAAACCATCTTCTATTTGGTAAACAGAGAATTCAGACTAGAAGTTACCCTCTTTAAATTGGATGCTATGCATAAGCAGAAATTTATCGATGTGCAATTTGATCGTAAATTTGAGAAGGAAATGTTGGGGAGAGAGAAGAAATGTAGGTCAAATGTATCAGAGATAACATAATGGGCCAGTATACACCTCTCTGGTAGAGATCGAGTGGATGCCTTAGAGAGAGTTCCCTGTATACTGCAATCATGGCAATATGCATTCATTTGGTTGTAAAAAGTATGCGTTCGAGCCTATTGGGTCATCAGGCCATAGCTTATCCCCATTTCAGTAGCATAAAGCAACTGGGAGTATTTCTACCTTCCCCCTGGATGGGACGCTAGTCCATGGCAGGGTTACCCCCAGCAACAAATTGGCTGGTATCCATTTATACACCTGGGTGGAGAGAGGCACTATGAGAGTAAAGTGTCTTGCCCAAGAACACAATGCAGTGCCCGTCCAGGGCTCGAACCCAGACCACTCAATCCAGAGTCCAGTGCACTAACCTTTAGACCACCACCCCTCCCACATTTATTTTGGTCACTAGGGTTAAATTGCAGTGCATTTGTACCTTAGTAGTGCACTTGGTGCTGCTTCTTGTTCATTTGCCACATCCTCTTGAAGTACACTCGATGCTGCTGCTTGTTCTGTTCTTTCATCCTTAACTGTAGGAGTCATTCCTCCATGTAAGGCATGCAGAGCCTGCATGGCTCTATAACGTCTTTCTGAAAATTCTGTTTCTAAGTCACTGATCTTGCGATCCAAACTAGACAGCGTCAAGTTGATCTTTTCGTGGAGAGTCTTTATTACATCAGTTGCAGAACTCTTGTCTTCACTTACTTTGGAGCTATGACAAAGGAAACTTAAGTTATTTTGGAACTATGGTGCAATCAAGGTTCAGGCCCCTCATTATAACCCTGGAGGTGTTGGACAGGGCCAATTTAGATGGTAATTTTTTTGTTCACAAATGCACCACTGATGTTCACAACACAATATGGAAGTTTGATACATGCCAGCATGAAGTTCATGTATAATTCAGGAGATATGATCAGATATGGCAGGACTAGCATAATTTTTAGTCAAGAAATTTATAAAAGTTAAACTTAAACTACAGTTGAATCCCGATAACTTGAACCCTCAATAACTCAAACCTCCCGCTAACTCAAACCTTTTGTTATTCCCCATTTTTCTTACTAATGTTACCCTCGATAACTCAAACTCCTGATAATTCGAACGTTTTTCTATTTAACTTGAAGGTTCAAGTTATCGGGATTCAACTGTATTTTGATATTTCCAAGAGGGAATTTAATTTCAAAGAAGAGATTTCTGCTTTAGCGATATTAAACTAATATTAAAGTTGACAAAAATAGTTTTATTGTTATACCGTAGAATTCCGGTTATAAGCCCTGGGCTTATACAACTTTGTAAGGGATTTTCGGTGGGCTTATAAGCGGAGGGGCTTATATCCGGGAGGGCTTATAAGCGGAATGAAAAAAACGTTTCGAAACGAGCCACGGGAGTGTTTATATTACATGAAATTTTGGCGACACTTTAATTTAGCGATATTAGCGATTTTTCAAAAAATCGCCAAATTAAAATGCACCAAAATTAAGTGTCGCTAAATTTAAATCATCGCTAAATTAAAGTGAGTATAATATGAAATTCCGCCATCTGGTCCGTTTCACACGATCACGCTATTTACGGTCGATTATGACGTGTATCGGATGTCTACGTGTATACATTTCAGTAATCTGGTCATTTCAACTTCACAACTGAAACGGACTTTTCGAATTCGCTTGAAAAGAAAAAGTTTCAGCTTGTGAAATCGCTAAAATTAAGTGACTTATGTTGCAAAATTTACGAAAAATCGCTAAATTAAAGTGTCGCTAAATACGGATTTTTCAAAATCGCAAAATTAACGTGACGCCAAAATTTCATGTAATAAGGGGTATGTTCTTTAGTTAAAAACGCATAATATTAAGCAACATTTAGCCCTATTTAGTACTGTCAGGATGATGAACGTATAACTGGGGGGGCTTATAAGCAGGGGTGGGGGGCTTATAACCGGAATTTTACGGTATTTTGTTACTTAATACCTTAAATCATCAATTTGCTCTTGAAGGGAGGTCAGTGCTTCCAGCTAAAATAGTAATAATGATATCAATTAATAAAACAACATACATTTCCAGGCTCATTGGCTTGTTGTAATAGTCTGTCTTCATGCCTGTGTGGCTTTATATCAGGCCAGCACATGTGCAGTCTGTACTGAACATGAAGAAACTAGGACCATGATTTGGTTCCCCACCCCCACCCCCCAGAAAAGGCACCCCTTTCGTATACCTTTTACTGAAAAAAGGTACACCTTTCATATACCGAAAAGACACGAAATATGCCTAAAACAGGAAGTCTTGATTCCACTTTTATGTAGCATTTTATTTATTTTTAATAAATTTAAATGATACAGCCATAAGGTGCATCTGTTCAAAATAATCTTATTGAAGGCCTTTTTATATATCAAAATTATTGATATCCATTCCCTTTCATATACCTAAACTTGTAAAATGCATATACCTTTCATATACCTGAAGCATGAAAAAGGTACTTCCTTTTGGGCGGAGCCTCCCCGTATAGGCCATTTATTGGGAGTAACATCACACACTGACAAAGGGTACAAAATGGTAGACTATTATGGATAAGTCATGCAATTCATTTCTCTGCCATTTTATTTTCAGCTCAACCTTTTTTGCTTTACATGTATCCATGGGTTGGGTGGTGGGACGAGATCATATACATGGACGGATATTGGCAAAAAGGCACCTGATATGCTGATGTCTGATCCCTGGGGAGGCACTCCCCTATATGGCCTATACGGGGACGTGCCGCTGGATAGGGTATCGTTTTTGACTCCTCCAGTCCTGAACAGGGTATATAATTTCATGCTCTTCTGTCCTAAACAGGGCCTGAACCTGTCCTAGACAGGGTATGGCTGAAAGACTGCCGCCAAGTGTTTACATTTTTTTCGCTTTCGCTTTAATGAAAAGTATATTTTTATATGCTGGGATAGGTGTTCGCGTTTCAAAGCGTCGATCATCGCGTACAGGACGCAGTCACAATAAAGCGTAAATGATTGTCGTTGTTGTCCTTTGTCCTAAATAGGGTCTTAAAATAGGGGGTGTTGTCCTACACAGGGTAGCTATTTTAAGTTTTTATTGTCCTAAACAGGGTCAGGGTTTCAAACCCCCAGCGGCACCCCTATACCTAAACTTAGGTCAAGTACCCCCCCCCCCCGGGTCTGATCTCGTCTGTGACTCTAATTGTGAAGGGCATTGAGCTTTGGGAAATGCACTATACAAGTACCATTACATTTATATCTACATCATTTAACTTTTCTGAAACTTTGCAGCTGGACATGAGTGAAAAACTAACTCAGATTTGTTTAATATTTAAATTTATTTTTGGCCTATTTTTATTTTTATTGTTTTTAATTTTTTAGTAAATTCAATTCTATTGTGATTCTCTTTACTTTTATTCTTTTGTCGATTGTTATTTGATGGTATGGTATTTTAAGAAAGGTGTCTGTTTTGAAGTATCTGAAGTATTTTTGTTAAAATAATTCCGGAAATTAGAGGCTATGATTATGCACAGGTCCATAAGCGCTCAACTAACCTGTAGTTTCGTTGATTCGTATCTTCTCCTCAAGAACAGTGTCCCTGACACAAAGAAAATAGCAGCCCATGTCACAACAAACAGATAAAGCACGAATTTCTTCCGCATGTTCCCAGAGCATAAGCTAAATGGCGAACAGCCTGTCGACTTTGAAGTGGAGACCATCTCGAATTCGTGCTGGTCTAATGTTTGACACGTAGCGCTTGATTTTGTCGGTTAAAATAAACATCACATCCTTTCTGTTGTATTGATGTTGATATAGTAAAAACTTGCGTGGTTGCAAGAATCGTATATCTCCTTAGCTACATCGAGGCCGCCGCAAAACACAAAGGGTTCGTAGTACGTAGTTTGATGAAGAACGTCTGTGTGTACATTTCTTGTTTACAAAATAGCTGGTGTCTGAAACAGAAAACACCAGAAGTCGTCATGGATGCTTGAACTTTGCTGCGTGATTCGTGCTGTTATCATTACTGTAAGCAACACCTGAGTAAACATGCGAAATCTAAAAGACTTTCACCAAAACCCCAACCACGAAAGGTCATGAAAGCTCTCCAGAACCTCTTCAGCACTTCAGCACTGATACAAAGTGGTCTGTCTGGGGAAGGGTGAGGAAACTTTTTCTTTCATGACAGCGAGGCTGAGGTCTGGGAACTAGAGAGATTGAGTTCAAGATGGCGGAGGATTCACTTATCTCTTGACATGATATTATCCGGAAATAATATCCTGGAATGGCGCAAATGGATGACCATTGGGTCCGACTGTTCAATGTATCGGACCCGAGAAGAGCTTATGCCGGTCATACTTTGTATAAAGTCACTTCCAAGGTAACGAAACCCAACAATTTTCTCCTTCATAATTTGACTATTTTACGTCATACCAGCTATTAGCGTTCAATATATTACAATCTCATACCAATTCAAATACTGATATTGCACCAAATATTTTAGAAGACATTCGCGCTTAAATACTTTAAGTACGCATTGTCTACGCGCATTTCCTTGGATAGAATTTTTACGATCTTTTAGCCGTGTTATAAGTTAAGCGTAAGCCGCTTTCAAATAAATTTCAACCTTTTTTTCTTTCAATCGATGTCAATGTTGTTAGCCGAGCGGGCACTTTATTGATCCAGGTGTCAAATGTCTTAAAATAGCTCTTCTTGTGAACTGTATTTGTTATCGCACTCACAGCTGCATGATAGTGTGGGCTAGCCTTGTGGACTTATCAGACCGATACAGGTTTCTTTTATTTTAATAAGGACGTACATGTACCCTTAGTAGATAAAACAACTGTCTTAACTTGTACACGCACAGGTTTCAAGCTCTCAATATTAAAGTTCATGTCTAATGTTCGTTTTTTTAGGAAACAGTGTTATGGTTTTATTAGTGTTGAAAATTACAATAATTTCTTTTTTTATAGGTTTTTCAGAAGGAGTTTCCTGAGGGAGCAACTGAGGTTTGTTTGTTAAAGAAAAGTAACATCTGTTTCAATCCAATGGATTGGAGGAGCCAAGCGTTTTTTTCCATTACATTGCTGAGTTGCAGCTGACGTCACTGCGACCATGCTGGTGGACAAGAACAAAGCATTTCCCTCCCCTGGGAACTAACTCTTTTATCATGCAAATTCTGCGAAAAAAATTTTATTGTCTTGTCCACCAATATGGCCGCGTTGTCATGTGGTTGCAACCCGGCAATTGCTACGTGGCAGGTTAAGCAGTTTTCATTTGAATGTCGTAAAACCAAAAGCAAAGTAATTACTCTGGCCAATCACAAACTGACACAGACTTTCCACAGAGCCAATCAAAACTCGAAGCAGATACATGTCGCAAGCACGAAGCACGGGAAAACACTCGTGAGCAAGTCACGATTGGTTTTGGTTTTAGTTTTGATTGGCTAAGACAGTGGCGCGAGATTTTTAAACCAATAACCAAGCGTAGTAATGCAAAACAAAAGTAAACACGAATTACTTTCGACACTCAAGTGAAAACTGCTCTATAATTTTTCTGCAGGTTGCAGGCAATATGTATAGTTACTTCATATTTACTTCATTAAGCACTGGTACCGCCCTGATGGGTATTCTGGCTTGTCTGATCCTTAGGATTGGAGCAGGCCTTACTTACCTCTATCCTATACAGGGGTCTTAAAATGTTTTGAAGTAGGCTTCAGCAATTGGAAGAGTAGGCAGCTGTGTCACCAAGCTTGTTTGTCACAAGATGATTTCTATAACCAGAGTAACCAGCGACATACATTCAAGTAGCTGGTGGAACTTTAGTGGTTGCCAGCTTGTTTTAAAAACCCTGCATATGGGTTGTAGCTAATGGCTGTGTTTTTGACATACATGAAAAATTTTAACAATTAGACTACAACTGTATGCCCAAACCATACTTTTCTATGAGCAAATAGTTATCAAGATTCAGCTGAGTTGGTAATCTCTTACATAAACCAAATGTTTCTGTTTTAGTGTACACATAAATGTAGCATGTTCCAGGCTCTCACTTTGTGGGGAAGAGCAGAAAAAGTGGGCAAGCAAGGAAAACACGTTCCCCAGCCTCGTCTTTTTCTCGCTCGCCCGCTTTTTTCGTTCTTCCCCACAAACCGAGAGCCTGGAACAGGCTTGTGCACACATGAAAGATACAACAGCCCATAACCTATAATTTTTAATAATTTTCCCTTTAAAAGCAATATCTACTTGATTGTGTTTTTTTAGTGAATAGTCAGTAATCAAAGAATTAATCAGGTTCGCATATTTCCAGTAGACCATGTCAAATATCTGTCAGTCCCCATGACATAAACATCTTATTCAATAAACTTCCACCACTAATGTAAGAATTGTACTAGTTAAAATGTTCATTTATTTCCACTGTATTAGAATTATAATTAAGTGATTGTTTATACAGATAGCTGTGTGGAGACGATTCAGTGACTTCAAGAAGCTGCATCAGGAGCTTGCAAAGATCTATATCCAGAAACACTCCAAGGAAGAAGAATTCCCTCCATTTCCAAAGGCAAAGTTCTTTGGTATGTCATGCCACTGTATTTGAATACGATAAGTCATTAGCTAGGTACTCTGTACATGGTCATGAAAACTGAGTTTTAAAAAAAAACTAATGTTGGAGTTTTTAATTGTATAGTCTTACTGAGATTTTAACCTGGACTAAAATGGGAGCAATGGTCACCAGAGAGTAAAAGGGTGAGAGTTGCACAAACACAGGAATTTTCTTCATTTCTCATAGTCAATTCTCTGGGCCAAATGAGGGAGAGCTCTTGATTTGCCCTTAAAGTGTAAAACTATGATCAGTTTTTCACCCATATTGTAGAGAATTCCATGAAAGATTTAATAATGGTTAAGCTCAAAATTATTGTGGAACACAACTAGTAGAGTGTTACTACAAAGAATCAAACATTCCCGATGCAAATTGGTTGAGATATCTCTAAGTTCTGACATTGTGCATTGAATAAATTTGGGAAGTATCATGAAATACATGTTACATGTTAATCATAACAATACGTGTTTAACATTTTATCCCTTTTAAAGGCAGTGCTTTTAAATTCTTTTTGCCAATGCGATTGCAGGTCGTTTTGATGAGCCAGTAATTGAAGAAAGGAGAAAAGCAGCTTTGGAACTTTTGACATTTGCTGGAAGCATTCCAGATCTGTTTACAAGCCAACCATTTGTAAAGTTCTTTGAGGTAGATAATATTTAATATATACTTTTAATTAACAAGAAATCTGCATTCTCTGATGGAGTTTTTATTGCATGTTCCTTATATTTAAGAATTCTAATTGCTGGTTTTCACTGACACACAATCAAAAAATAAATTCGGAAACCATTCAACTACAGAAGCTATGAATTTCAAATTTTAATTTATAGCTGATAAATAGATAAACAATTTTTCCAAGTTTCGGGTCTGTGCGGTGTACCGTTCGCGAGTTGTTTTCCGAACCTTTCCATGCAAATTTATAAAGCTTAGTATGGAGACGCCATAACTGTGTCCTTCCGAGGGACACAGTTATGGCCGCTGTGATATCAGAGAAACCATCTGGAACTCAATTCTGTTTACAACAGCGGCTATCCTTGGCTTAAGAGCTAGTACATTTTCACATAAACATCACTTATTGTATCTGAAATGTTTAATCTGCACAAAATGGAAAGGAAAGGCCTTTTTTTCAAACAAAACAGCTTTGTCACGGCACTCAGCTTGATGTCACATACGACGGAGAACTCAAATATTCAAAATGCTCTGTTTTAAAAACGAATGACACTATCGATCTGGAAATTTGCAAAAAAATATATATTTTAAGTTTATCTTTCGCCTAATGACAATGAAAATTTAGCAGGCCTAGTGAATTTTGATTTCAGAATTTTATGACGTAACATGAAAACCAAGAATAGTTAACTCTTGTATCCTCATTACTCCTATAAGAAGTACTTCAAAATAAATTTGTTATAAAAATAATAAAAAAAATGTCTTTATATGTTTGTATAGTCTAAGCAGACAGAGTGAGAAACATTCTTGTCCCCAGAGTCCACGATCCTTCTAGACGGATGGAGGACTCTGGGGACAAGAACGTGTGACATGTTAACATGGTGTCATGCAAAATACTTTACTTATCCAATGAAAGAACAGGTAATAAATTAAATATGGTCAAAGTATTATTCACAAATCTTAATACTTTAAATTCATATTTCAGGGGGGATTCCCTGATAGTCCAATTGGCAGTGACAGTATGGCAAGCAGAGAGGGCAGCTCATCTGACACAGAAGGAGAGAGCTTCAGAGAAGGCTCTACTGTGAAGGAATTAGATGCATGTGGTGGCAGTGCTGTCCAAAATGACAGGCAATCTCCATCTTCTTCAGGTACCTCAAGCAGAGAGAATGGTGAGACTTCCAGCATTGAATGTCAATTATTAGCATAGAAGACTGGAACATCATCCAGTGAACATGAAGACAATTAACCTACATTTATAAAAGGAATATTTCCACTTGTGTTAAGAATCATAATAACAAATATTATTAATAATAATAATAATAATAATAATAATAATAATAATAATAATAATAATAATAATAATAATAATTAAAACATATTTATACAAGATGACCATTTCAGTTATAAAAACTGCTATCAACATGGGTCCTGGGTTGAAAAAAAAAATGAATAGTTAATAAAATAGAGTAATAAAAACAGTTAAAAAGAATGACAGCTGCAGCTGCAGAAGGCTATGTACACTGTACATGCAAAACAAACTGTTGATGCCTAGCTTCAGAAGTACTGGTATTAAGTTTTCCATTTGTTGGAAACCCTTAAACTTGCATAGGTTGTTAGCTTTAATTTACATGCTCTACAATTAAGTAGTCAAAATTCATGTCTTGTTTTCTCTAGAATCTTTCCTGTAGTTTGAGATGTTTGTACATGACAGATGGCACATACTGCAAGTCCAGGATGCATGCTTGTACTGTTTGTAGACTATGAGTAGTCCCTTTATTTTCTTAGTCTACTGAGCATGAACCAAATAAATGTGAGAGGAAAAATGGCCCTGGAAAATCTAGCGGCAAGGGGCACATCTCAGTCCAAGATTTTCCATACATTTTTCTGAGCATTTTTTTGCTTTGCACTAGATGGACTAGGAAATGAAAAGGGACTTTTTGTAGTCTTATGCTGTTTGAGATCAATCACACTTAATACTCAGCGTCATTTAATGATTTTGCTTCAAACTCTAAACAGTTGTGTTTAAGCTATCTTACTTTTTCTTCAGGTGATAATCTTGAAGATGCATCTACCCTTGGTGGTGTGTGGCTCTGTAAGCAGCCTTCTCTGACTGAAGGCCTTGACAACCTCAGCTCAGATGAGGAGGAAAATGAACGTGAAACAATGCCACCAGCCGGCAGTGAAAGCGAGGAAAGTGCAGATTTAACCAGGCAGTCAAATGAAGGGGCTAATGAAAACAATGATGAAGAACCTGATGATGTTTTTACACATGATCTTGATGGAAGTTTAGACAATGAATTGGACATTTCTGAGAAAGAGGATCGCGCCAGCAGTGCCGAGCCTCCAAATTGGCTTGTTCGAGCAATTTCTATTTGCAGTGAAGGAGAGGACTTGGAAGTACTTGCATCTGAAGCTGATTCAGAGGAGCTGAGTTTTCCACAAGCATTTTCTGAGTATGAATTGTCAAACCAAGAAGACAATGATTCTTCTCGCTATCCCTGTTCGGATTCCACTGATGATCTTTCTTTGCAACAAGATATAACAGGCACTTCAGAAACTTCTTCATCAGATGCTCATAGACATGATGAGAATCAGTGGTCAAAAACGCATCTTGACGAGACATCAGACTCAGCGCATTTTCCTGGTAAAACAGAATCTTCTGAGGTAAAGGACTCAAGTTCTGTTGGTACAACAGAGGACAAACAGTCATTCACAAGTTCTAGTGACTCAGGAAAGAGAGTAACAAGGCAGAGAACACTCTCTGATCTGGCAGATATCTACATTCATCCTAAAGAGAGTGACTATTTGTATGCCGCAGGACATACGATTCACAAGGCACTAGAATGTGAAGTTAATGGCAAATATGAAGAGGCATTCAGTTTGTATAAGACTTGTGTTGGTCTTCTGTTGAGTGGTGTTCAAGGTATATTTATGTCATACAGTTCTGCAGCTAATGTGCATTCTTAATATCGGTAGTGTGTCAGCTGGCTTAAAATTGTGTCGCAGTGTATGTTTTTTTCCTAGACTGTTCAATCCTGTGGGCTTGACTTCTGTCGCTCTTCCAAGTCCAGTCTTTGTTCCTTTGTCTGGAAATGTGATCTTAGTTATTGGCATAGATTTTTACAACTTTATGTTTCCTTTTACTCCTTAGTTTTAGTTTTAGTCAAGAAGATACCGGTGATTCCTCGCGAAGCGAGGCCGAAGGCCGAGTGTAGCGGGGTGTATAATTTTGTCCCTCAAAGGGCTCAGACGAGATGAAATCTCGTGTGGAGATTACGGTCATATATATTAATTTGTGAGCTTGGTGTCTGGCGGAAATGACATCACACGGCCGCGCGCTGGTGGCCTAATGGTGTGAGGCGTCGAACTTGAAATCAGATCTTCGGGACTGAGGGCGGGGGTTCGAATCCGACTAGGGTTTTTTTTTTACTATTATTTTTTTTGTGGGTTCGAAACCTGAGCCTTTCATTTTTATCGTTTTTCTTTTCGGATTAAAATAACACTGATTTCCACATAATACTCCCTGAACGCCTATTCAGGCTATAAACTGCTGGGTCTGTAATCGTGCAGTTCGTTGTCGTTCAGTTTCTGTTTGTATTCTGTCTGCTGTATTTTGTCGAAGTCTCTGTAATCGTGCAGTTCGTTGTTGTTCAGTTTCTGTTTGTATTCTGTCTGCTGCATTTTGTCGAAGTCTCTGTAATCGTGCAGTTCGTTGTTGTTCAGTTTCTGTTTGTATTATGTCTGCTGTATTTTGTCGACATCTCTGTAATCGTGCAGTTCGTTGTTGTTCAGTTTCTGTTTCTATTCTGTCTGCTGTATTTTGTCCGTTACTAGGCAACAATAACCCAGAGCTTCGCGAGGCCCTGCGAGTCACGTATTACTAGTATAAAATACTCGAGATAGTGTTTCATCACATTTCCAGACACCACCAAATACGCATGTTGTCTTTTTGCCTCTCTTTAGGGTGTTTGGAAATGTGGTGAAACACACTTTCTCTTGTGTTTTGTAAATGAAATTATACATTACGCAAAACGTGACAATTTACTGTGAGCCAGACTGTGAGCCTTGAGATGAGATGTTGATCACAGTGTTCCAGCATTGTGATTTTTTCCTACCTAAAGCCTCCTTTCACTTAACTAGGCTCCTGTTCCTCATTGAAGCAATACTGAGTTTTGATAATTTTGTTTTGCAGGAGAAAAGGATGTAAAGAGACGTGAAGCAGTGAGGCGTAAGACAGCTCAATATCTCTTGAAAGCTGAAGCTCTTTACAATGCCTACCTTGTTGTCAGTGATTCTCCAGAGAAATCCGAGCAAGTGAGTTAATACTGACCTGTTATTTAGAAATTATTCACAGGTGACTTATTAGAATGCACAATTACAGCAGCTAAACAGCAATCAACTGACGGACCAGACACATACCCCAGCAGGGTTGGAAACTAAAATTTCGAAGCACTCGCCATCTGAGCGAGTGACCTTCAAATTGCACTCGCCCAGATCAGTTTTTACTCACCCAGTCTCCTCCATTAAAAAAGAAAAAAAAAGCCCCCCTCCCCCCACAAATAATAAAATGTACAACTTAAATTTTTAAGCACGTTTGATACTCACTGTGCCACCGTAGTGGTTGATCACGATACAGACTGCAATCTAAGCCTATTTCTTAAATGAATTTAAGTCACCGAAAATAGACCTTACTCCATGATAAAACCGTGAGCACACTTCCATCGAAAGTTGAAACACAGTTTAATCTGATATGTATTCCTAAATACCTGTAGTTTGCACGCAAATAGCTTTGATGGTGATTTCAAAATGTTGGTAAGCTATCGGCTTATGAACAGTGTAGATTATTTTAAAGTGGAAAGTAAAAGTTCCGCCTACTTTCAATAATATATTGCAAATGGTACTCGCCAAACCAGGCAAGTGATCCCTGATAGTCTTCACACCCCCCTGGGCGAGTGGGCGAGCGCTAATTTCCAACCCTGCCCCAGACACACCATTAATTTTCAACATCAGATGATGATTGATGAAATTAAAAATTTAAGCTAATTGGAAATGATCGAATGTTGAAGTGAACTTCAATTTTCTGAGAAGTGTGCTAAGATTATTGATGGCAGCAAAAAAATGCTACGATTGACTAAGCAGAGCTTGATTGTTATTGAAAGGCATGTCACCAATTCCCCAATTAGAAGCTGCAGGGTTTATCTTGTCATTTAGGATTATTTGATTTTTGTAGGATTCTTCTCCATTACATGCTGGCGATTTATGCAAATCTGATGATCTACAAAGATTCAAGGATCTCACACTTGCAGACTTGAAAGTCATGGGAATTGTTGGCAAGGTTTGTTTATTAATTGTTCAGTATTCATTTGACAGCAGATTGCTAATAAAACTTCAAGTCATTTTATAGTATAATTTTCACTCGAGTGTGGATAGTAATTCGCATCAGCTTTGGTTTGCATTGCTACGCTTAATGATTGGTTTTAAAAACTCGCATGCATCAAGTCCTTGACTATCAGAAGTAAACCAAAATCAAATGTAACTCACTCAAATGTATTTTCCCATACTTTACACCACTACATATATGACGTGTATTTGATTTGAGTTTTGATTGGTTCACTAGATTATCTGTGTCCTTTGTGATTGGCCAGAATAATTATTTTTAACTAGTTTTGGTTTTGCAATACTCAGACGAAAACTGCTCTATAACTATGATCTCTAGTAAGGGTGAATGCTTTGTTTTGCTTGGATTTGTAGGTGATCCTGGTTGAAAATATCCACAATGGGGAAACTTTTGTTGTCAAGGTTTGTAATTGGCTGTGGCCAGTGGGGGGCACAAAGAAGAAACAGATTGGGATGTGCAATTTTATAGGCAGCAGTGATTTTACAACAAAATACCCAAACTTTTACGATGTCTTTTCAACCCCTTCACCCATCCACCCCCACAACAACCACCCCCCTCCCTGCAATTACAGAATCATCATTATAAAGAACTAAGCTTATTATATAAAAATAAAAAAAAATCTTAGACTATTACAGCCAAAAAAATAACAGATCAAATTGCATCTTCCTATCAGGTTTATCTTTGAGTACTCCCCTTAAATTTTTGAATGTTATGTTTTTGTGCCCTGACTGCACGACAGTGTATATGTTGTGGTTTAATTTTTTCTTTGGTTTAAAATATTTCAAACCAGTTTGATTTTTATTCTTCATTGTCTTATGTTCATAAACATAATCTGAAACAAAGGGAAATAAAAATCAAACTGGTTTGAAAAATTTTTAAACCAAAGAAAAAATTAAACCACAACATATATATTAGTTTTTTGTATTGTTATTTGTTGCCACTTGTTTATTTTATTGTCTGTGTTTTTAGGCTCTTTGCAAGTCAGGGCCAACACGAACACATCAGAACTCTCAAGGTAGTGAGTGTCAGAGAAGAAAATCTGTGAGACGTCTTTACGTAAGTACAAAATAATGTACTGATACATAGTTACTTCAGTCTGTTTTTCCATTGTCAACAGATCAAGTAAGATAAGTTAACTTTATTTAAAAACTCTTTTAAAATGGAAAAAAATTCCCTCAACCTATACACAATGTTACATATTTCTGACCATTATTTTATCAAGGAAAAGATATGGTAATCTTATGACCATCACATTGGATCCAGAGGCATAAGATTCAAATTTCATGCAATGTCTTGTTTTTTTTTTTTAAGTGGGCAATACATACTTTCATGGTGGGGCTCTGCATTGCCTGTGAATGTAGTTGGATGTTGTTTTGCATTAACAAAACATTTGTGAATGAAAGCCAGGCTACAAAGCTCTCTGTACACTTCGCTTTCTGTACATAGTCGTTTGCACGCATTGCATTCCTATGATTCTAAGAATTAATTACATGTACCTGCCAACAAGTGGTAAAAAACAGTCTCTGATGCCTACAGTAAGATTTACAGTTGGGCTCCTTTGCACATATTTTATAATAAGTACATCAGCGGTCTTAGATACTTTGTGATATTTTTCAGTCAGATTTAGTTGTTACCTTCATTGCAGGGCAAATATCCAAACATTGTGCGACTGTACAAGTACTTTGAGACTGCTACTACAATTTATCTTTTGTTGGAGTATGCTAGAGGAGGAAGACTGTGGGATCATATCTCTTGTTACCAGCGCAACAAGGATTCACATGACTACCTCTTAAGAAACGGCAATAGAAAAACTACTGAACTAAAGAAATCTGCATCTGATTCAAGTGTGACTCAGACTAAAACTGTTGATACAGCAGACGCTAGACCTCTACCTCAATTTGCGGCAATGCCCTTGGAAGGAGAGAAACTATCAAATAATCCTGCTTTGGAATCCAGGACTAGCAATTCTTCAACAATGCAAGATAGCGAGCTTGCTGCAAAGGTGGTGTCAGGTTGTAAAGATAATTACTCGGACAGGCTAACGACTCCACTTAATGGCAATAATAACAAGACCTCTGGGGCAAACCTGGGAGTTGATGATGTAAACAAGGACTCTGTTAATAAATGCAGTGGGAAAGTATCTCCCAGTGTCAAGAGTTCACTGTTTGCGAAACTAGATGAGTATTTCTCTTCTTCAGCCCGGTACTTACCAGATGAGCACACCAGAGTTTGGGCAGCAGAGCTTGTGCTGGCTGTTGCTTACTTACATACTTCAGGAATTATATGCAGGTATTTTACTAGCTACCAAAATAATATTGTTTATAGATTGCTATTTCATTCATTTGTTTTTGTTTTTTTGTTTTTGCTAATTTGCCCACCAAGCCTTGTTAGCATGTGCAAACAACAACATAAAAATAAACCTGGAGCGAGGCTTGGCAGGCAGATCTGATTGCATGAACACAAAACAATAACAAATAAATGAAAAAGGCTATTGGTTCCAACAAAATAGTTTGATTTACAAGTTATAAAATTAATATTATTTGGCGTGAATTAATAGGTGACAAAGTTCAGATGATGTCTTACAGCAAGGCGCCCAAAAGTGTGACTACTTTTAATTTATTCAAATTCTTTCGTGCAGATTTAATCCAATCAAAAGCCGTGGATAGCTTGCAGTTGACTTCTGATTGGATTAAATCTGCATGAAAGAATGCGAATAAATTAAAAGTGGTCACACTTTTGGGCGCCTTGCTGTAACTGGTAAAACAGACATGACCACAAGTTTTTTATTTTTTATTTTATCAAGTTATTTATTATCAGAAATCATTTTTTGTTCACAGAGACTTGAATCCCAAAAATGTGCTTCTCGATGAAGAGGGTCATATCCTTCTCACATATTTTGGTTCATGGGAAGAAACAGAACATATTCCAGATGAGGCAGCTATGAATCATTTCTACTGTGCTCCAGGTAACAGTTGGTATTTGAATAAGGAAGTGCATCTGTTATTAGTTAAGTGATGCTTGTTTTTAGGGTAAGGGTAGGCATTGTCCCCTATGTTATTCCTCAGTCCCTCCTTCCTCTTCCTCCTCCTCCTCCTCTTTCCCCTCTTCCTCTTCTTCTTTGACATAATCATCAACAGCAGCAGCTCCTGCTTCAACATCAACAGCTTTGTCATCCTCCTCATCATCATCATCATCATCATCATCATCATCATCATCATCATCGTCGTCGTCATTATCATCATCATCATCATCAACCTGTCCTTCTATTCTACCCTACCTGTTCCCTATCCACCTCCTGTTTCTCTCTTTTCTCATCATCCTCCCCTCTGACCCCCCTCCACTTACTCATCACCCTTGGCTACCCCTTTACCCATTACTTACTGATATACCTCTCATCTCTGAATAGCAACAATCCAGTCGCAGGTGCTTCCTGCTTGAGTAGGTAACTGGTACTGATGAGCCGTGGGCATCCCTATTCAATCTGCAGGACTGTAGCTGTCTTTGATCTTAAACCTGACACATACAGTACATAAAATATGATGGCCTTGAGGTTTTTTTATTACGCTGCTCAACTAATTGCCATTGGCAATCTTCTCTTTACTTTCACAGAGATGTGGCAGGTTGAGGAAGTAACCGCTGCAGCTGACTGGTGGAGTGTGGGAGTTTTGCTGTATGAAATAATCACAGGACAGGTATGATGAAATGTTATTTCTTATTCACAAACAATGATCCAATTGGCATTATAACACAATAGAAACACACACTCCCTTGAAGCACCCAGTTCTTTCCCAGTTAAGAGATGTCTAGGATTAAGATGAAAGCACTGCTACTTTCAGTAGATTCAAATCCAGGGAACAGTCCACCAGACAATAAACCTATATGTAGTTTCCTACACATAGACGTTTTTTGGAATTGTCACACAATCTTTTCTACGCCATGTGTTTGTGGGGGAGGAATGAGTGACTAGTCCAAAGAACATCTGCATAGGCAGCTAACCCGTATATAGAATAATTGAGTGAATATCAGGAAAAGCGAAAGGGCATGTAAAACATATACAATAATCAAAAGTTCCTTTTGAGATAACAGCACATAAATAAATATAATTAAAAAAAAGATTTAAACATAAATTAAAATTTAAAAAATGGCTTATCCAATGCACTAATTTATTAAAATAAGCAACATGCAGCTGATACACGTATTTTCAGATCATAAAATTAACCTGTTTCTATGTACATTTTTCGAAAAAAAAATATATTAAAAGTAAGGTTAAAAGCTGTAAAAAAGGCACAACGTTTTTGATCAAAATGATCATCTTCTGAGTGATCTAGAGATGATCATTTTGATCAAAAACGTTAAGTGTCATTTTTTAACAGCATTTAACCTTATTTTTAATAACCTGTTTTTGATTATAAACATATTGATATATGGTTTATCTTTGTTTAGAACATATAAGAGAATTCTGTTAATGTTGTGTATTAGATAGTGAATGGTCAAGAACTTTTTGGGTAAATTTGCATCATTGTTGATGTTACAGGCACTCTCCACTGCACATCCATGGGGAATAAAAACTCACACTGAACTACACTTGCCGAATAAAATCTCACCTGAGGCTAAATCTCTTCTAAGAGAGGTACAGTATCCTGATGAGTTGCTCAGTGAATTTGAGCTATGTTATGTTTGATAATGTGAAACTCTTATTAAATTAAAGGGACTTTGTTACAGATTTTCCCAGATTTTTGAATTGCTATTATATTTCTGTCATACAAAAACTACAAATAGTGGTCCATTTTCTTGTTAAAAATTGCTATATTAGAGCACTGAAACTGTCAACAAGTGTCTTTGGCTTCAGTATGCTCGGATGGAAATGGATTGCAATTTGAAAAATTAAGGCTTTACTTTTCAAGTTGTTTCTGCGCCTCTTCAAAAAAATCAATATTTTTAGCCGGAGCTTGATTTCTATCAGCAAATAAAGGTTGTATCTTCTTTTAGATGTTCAAAGGTGATGTCTTTCATGGGTTAAGTTGCCTACCACTAATTTCAGAACAGTTTAGACCAAAAATCTGCAAAATCCTGTGATGTAGCCCCTTTAATAAAAAGCTTCTGTAATTTTTACCTTTCTATGGTTCTTCCTTATAATTTTTTTTCTTCTCTAAAATTATATAGCTTCTGAGAGTGTCACCCTCAGAGAGACTGGGTGAGTACTTGTCTTTTTTGTGTTTTTTGAGTGTGCGACTACTCTGCTTTGAAAATTAAGTTGATTTCCAAGCACTTAAAACCTAATATAACATGCTGTGGTTAATAATAATAATAGGACTGAGAGCCCAGTTTGGTATGCGTGCAAGTGATTAACAAAATTGGACAACCAGGAAATAGGATTTCGATTTGATTATCACAAGCTACAAATAAATATGTTGCCACTTAATCCAAACTATCACAAAAATTGTTGATCATAACCGATGGTTAAATGTCTTGGTGAATGAAATTATACCAGTAAATCTTGATTGTTACGACTGAGATGCACGAGAAAAAAAACCTATTCATGTGTAACAGTCAAAAAATAAACAGTGTGCGCAAATGATATATATGGTCCAATTACATGCATCATGTTTATGCTGTCCAGTTACAAGCATGACATGTAAACTCAACCCTCCAAGTTTATTTTTTTCCTTAGTGGCCATTTGGCCACCGACTGCTCAAGCGCAGGTTGTAAATAGCTCACCTTTCGATCTTTCTTCTCAATTTAGTCACCGGCTGGCGACTTTGGTTCCAATGTCCCTCCAAGTCCCTGGCGACAAAATGTCTTAACTTGGAGGTTGAAACTGTCCTATTTGGGCTACAATGGGGCCTACTGATGACCAATCAGATCAAGAATTTGTTATAGTTGTTTATTATAAAAAAAATAGGTGCAGTAAATGGTGGGCAACCGTGTTACTGGATACGGTACCCCCTGGGTCCTGTGCTGATATATCACTCAGTTGGATTTCTCCATATTCCTGTAAAAACCTGCTTCATTTTGAATTTACTTGATGTTTTTATACCTCTTCAGCATTTAACTGTGTTCTTCTCATTATTAGGTTCTGGTGTAAATGGTGTGGAGGAAATCAAATCACATCCCTACTTCAGTGGCGTCAACTGGACATGGCTGTGTTCAAGAATTAATTAAATCAGAAATTTTATACTGTACATAGTTATATTGAGGATCAAATGCTGTAAATTGACCGTTTGAATTGAAATTGAGAAATATTATTTTTAATACAATTTATTTTAAATTGTGAAATTCCATAAATATTATCCATACCTCCCCCACGGAAGGGATTATCCTAAGTCCCCCCCCCCACTCCCTCTGAAAATTCTAGTTGACCTTCATACATTTCCTTAAAGGTTTTGGCCTTTGAGACCCCCCAAACCCAGGAATTTCCAATCCCTTAAGTGGGGGAGTATGGACCTTTTCTGGAACCACAAATTTGCATAGCTAGTAGTGTATAGATCACACTTTGCACTGCAAATCCTGGGATGGGGACCCTATTATGAAAGGGACGGGGATTCTCATCATCTTGCTTAGGGGTGTAAATTAAAGATTTTGGTCTCGCTAGGGAGTTCAGGACAGAATGGCAATACAGTAGAATCCCGATTTCTCGAACCAATTTTCGTTTCCCTTGCATATAGTTCTCTGCAATTTACATCTAATTTCTCAAACCTCTAGATTTCACAAAGCAAAAATTTTTTCGTTTTCCCTGGAGGCTCGAGAAATTGGAATTCTACTGCATATTTAGCTGTCAAGTTTTTTTTTAAAAAAAAAAAAAAAAGGAAAAAAAAAAAAAAAAGTGGCCACTTTTTTTTTGGGGTTTTATTTAAATTTTTTTACGCCCCCCCCCCCCCCCTGCAAAAAAAGTCCCCTGGCCCCCCCTGTACGAGATTTATGTTAGGCCTTCTAATCCTTGTGAAACAAAAGCTGTAGTCTTTGGTCCATTTAGAATATTGTTTGTTACTTTTATCAAATTTTGTTTTCTATAATTTGTGAGGGTTTTTTTTATCTTAGGTCAGTTTAGCATCTGTTATGAATGCAATTTGCAAATCTACCTTAAAGGACAACCCCTATAGTTATGCCAGCTAGTTAATTATGATTAACTGAAAACCTGCAGGACAGGTTTTGTGTAAATATTGAAGAATTAGGTGCAGATGGTGAAATGCATTACTAGTAATTAAAATTGAATGTTTTACTTTTAAAAGGCTGGGTATGTGAAAAAAAAAACATTTTCTGATACTTTTTCAATTCAATGCACACTTAAAACCATGAGCCATGAAAATATCAACTGCATTATCAATTTTGATGTGTACAATAACATAATATTAAGAAACTATTAAAATTTGTTTACAAATCAAAGTGCCCTTTAGGCTATCTCGTGTAACCGTGATAGTTCCTTATGAACTATTTTTTTGTGAAAAGAAATAAAGTGAAACTGCTTTCTCGGCGATAAAAAACGTGACATTCGCCACTTGTTTTGCGTTATAATTAAGCTTTAATCTGGAATATATAATGCTGACTCGGCATTTTTTCTAAAAAAGGGAAATAATAATATATTTCTTCACAGAAACAGTAGCACATCCTTTGGGGGGTGTGTCCCCCCCCCCCAAAAAAAAAAAAAAAAATTTTTTTTTTTCTTTATAATTATTTTTTGGGGGCCCCCCCCCCCCCGCGCCAAACCATTTAAAACTAACCTATCCCCCCCCCCCCCCCCCCAAAAAAAGGAAAAAAAAAAAAAAAAAAAAAAAATATAAAAACCACCCCCCTTTGAAAAATCCTGGATCCGCCCCTGTCCTGTTTGTTTGCGGTTTATAATTTAGTGGTATTTTTCTATCTTTGAAAACTATTAATTTGAGGTTTCCTTCAATTAAGTAAGCAATTCTGTTCATCAGAAATTGCGGTAATGCTTGGAATTCAATACTGCAAGCTGTGTTCCAGAATTCCATGACACTTCTTCAAGAGACAACCACGAACAACGTATCTTGAAAAAAATGGTCAATGTTTTCAAGTTTGTCGTTCGGATCCGTCTTCTTCTTCGTTAGTCGAAGCTATCCTTGGTTATTTTCGCGTTTTTATTACTCCTTTATTATTTTTCTATCTAAGAAAGTTACATGTATTCCTATCAACTTCTGTTGTCAATTTTCACTCATGGTTTCGTGCAGTCGGGACTTTGAGCGCGATGCTCAACGACTTTGTCAATTGAAAGCAGAAAGGTCTCTCAAGAGAGTCCCTTGGCGGGGACGAAACGCCGCGTCTGACTAGCCACGAACATTTGTAATTTACTGAACTGTCAACTTCTATTGAAAACTATTATTGACTTAAAATATTGTGACACTGTTCCTATAAGACTCCACGCGCGCTGTAATCACGTTATAAACAGAAATCAATAATGAAGTGATGATGTATCGACGCCTGCAACATTACAACACACATGCTGTTGGCGCTACTTTATGCTACTATACTTCGTGAACGGGGCAAAGCACTGCCCAAGCTTGGACGGGAAAGATGCTCAGGTATTATCCGAGAGCCAGCTCAAGATTGAAATTTTTTTTTTATCTTGAGCTGGCTCTCAGACAACATAGTTATTCTTTGGTATTAAAATTTTAATTTGTAATTCCTTTCCTGACCCTCATAACCTGTGGGATACCATAATGGAATACTACAGGTTATAAGGGTCAGGAAATATGGAATTAGGAAAGACGCTGTTGAGAAGCCTGTTTTATAAAAAATCATTGGTTTGTGTCGACAGTTCTGTTTGTAACAAACCCGTAAATTGAAGGAAATGTATCAACGCCGGCAACATAACAACACACATGCTAATGTGGCGCTACCTTATGTGGCATACCTTTGTGAACGGGGCACAGCACTGCCCAAGCTTGGACGGGACCGATACTTAAGCATTGTCTGAGAGCCAGATAAAGAAAGAAAATTTTCTATCTTGAGCTGGCCCTGAGACAATATCTAAGAATTAAAGTGGAATACCACAGGTTATCAGGGTCAGGAAATATGGAATTAGAAAAGACGCTATTGGAAAAAGATGAGAATAGGAAAAGTGAGAAAGATAGACCTGTTTTAATGTAAATGGTTTGTGTAAATTTTATGCTTATAGGGGGGCATGTGAAAAAAGGCGCTTAAATGTTTTGACACTCTTTTAATTCAATGCTCACTAATAACCACGGACCATGAAAACATCTACTGTAATATAAATTGTGATAGGCACATAATGTACAAAACTATGAAATTTGTTTAAAAATCAAAGCGCCCTTTAGGCTATCTCGTGTCACCGTGATAGCTCCTTATGAACTATTTTTTGTGAGAAGTAAAACTAGAAGTAGAACTGCTTTTTCGGTGATGAGAAACCAACCTTTAGATTTGACTCCGAGGACGACTTTGGAATTTTGAAAATTATATCTCCCAAACTAGAACTCTTTCCTGTTGTTGACTTACACATAAAAAACGTTAGAGATAAGATTGATGTGATAAGTGATTGATAGGAGGCACATGAGTTTGGTTTGATCATGAAAACTCGTACTCGTAGCCCAACCTAAAGGTCGCTATTATACTTAAGTTCGTGAACGGGCAAAGCACTGCCCAAGCTTGGATGGGAAAGATGCTTGGGTATTGTCCGAGAGCCAGCTCATGATAGAAAATTTTCTATCTTGAGCTGGCCTTCAGACAAGATAGTATTTCTTAGTTATTTTAATTAAAATAAAAATTTTAATTTGTAATTGTTTCCTGACCCTCATAACTTGTGGGATTACATAAAATGGAATGCCACAGGTTATTAGTGTCAGGAAATATGGAATAGCCATATGACAGATTTCTTTATCCTTTCATATACTTAAACTCGTGAAATCCCTACCCTTTTATATACCTGAAGCCTGAAAAAGGTACCCCTTTCGGGCGGAGCCTCCCCGTATAGGCCATTATAGGGAGTACCCCTATGGAATTAGAAAAGACGCTATTAAAAAAAGACGAGAATAGGAAAAGTGAGAAAGATAGACCTGTTTTAATGTAAATGGTTTGTGTAAATTATTGTTGTTTATGCTTATAGGGGGGCATGTAAAAAAAGGCGCTTAAATGTTTTGACACTCTTTTAATTCAATGCTCACTAATATTGTGATATGCGCATAATGTACAGAACTATTAAATTTGTTTAATTAAAGTTTAATTTATAATTCTTTCCTGACCCTGATAACTTGTGGGATTACATAAAATGGAATGCCACAGGTTATCAGGGTCAGGAAATATGGAATTAGAAAAGACGCTGTTGAGAAATAGCAAATAGGAAAAGTGAGAAAGATAGACCTGCTTTTATATCAATGATTTGTGTTAATTATTTTTGTTTATAACAAACGTCGTCAGTTGGTAAAGTTCGCGTGGAAGTTTTGCCTTAAGTTTTGATAAGTAATGTTACCTCCACCATTCTTGAAACACAAATATGGAAAGAGCCACACGTTGCCAAGGCCCACCGCATATCCTATGCAGATCAAAAGGAGTTCATTTTTATATTCCATTTTTTTCGCATTCCTCGCTCGTGTCGTTATACTAGCTGGATGAACGTTGTTTTTTGACATCTTATAGTCAAAAAGCAAAATTCATCCAGTTAGTATAGCTGGTTGAACATTGTACTAACTGGATGACCGTTGTTTTTGACATCTTGTGGTCAACTGTAGCATTTCGTCTCTCGCCAAACCATTCGACCTCCATCGTTGAATCAGGACGACAAATCTAAATGACATCACAAAGGGTAATGACATAAATAGCGTCTGACGTCATAACTTGCTGCCTCACCAGTATGATTAAAACTGTGCAGTGCGCTTATATTAGAATAAGTTTCAAAGAAGAGTTTTTTGGACCCTGACAATGTTGCACAAGTTCAGACATCTCGGGATTGCTCTGCGTTCATCAGTGGAATGGAGTAAGCCATTGAACGGAGCGCGCGTCAAATCTGTGGCAACTGGTGGCAAAATTAAGCGCGCGCTGAAAAACTAAAACAAGAGTTTTTGGTTCACTGGAAAATTTTCTATCCTGCAGTGCAGGCTCTTTTGGTGGGCGTGCGCTTGAATTAAAAAACGCCAGTGAAGATGGCGGGTTTGCTTTTCGACCTGACTCCCACCCACCCCCTTGTCCGTTTTTTTCACTCGCCCCGACTCTTTTAAGGGTTTTTTTTTGTGAATATGTTTGGACGAGCAAAAGTGTTTAGAAACTCGTGCTAATCCAAACAAATTTACAGAAAATACCGTGACATTTGCCACGGGATTTGCGTTACAATAAAGCTTCAAAGCTTTAATCTGGAACAAATAATGTTGACTCGGCATCTTTCGTTGGTTATTTTTGCGTTTTTATTACTCCTTATTTGTTTTTCTATGTTAGAAAACTATGAATATCGTGACACGCCCCTATTAGACTCCATGCGCGCTGTGATGACGTTGTAATAAGCAGAAATAAAAAATGAAGTTATCATGTGTCAACGCCTGCAACATTACAACAAATACGCTAAGTTGCATGGTGCTGCTTACCTTTGTGAACGGGGCAAAGCACTGCCCAAGCCTTGACGGGACCGATGCTTAGGTATTGTCCGAGAGCTAGCTCAAGATAGAAAATTTTCTATCTTGAGCTGGCACTCAGACAATGTCTAAGAATTAAAATGGAATACCACAGGTTATCGGGATCAGGAAATGTGGAATTATAAAGGACGCTATTGAGAAAAGATAGCAAATAGGAAAAGTGAAAAAGATCAAGGGTTTAAAAAAATAACAATTCAAAGCTGTCTACATTGCATGGGGCGCCACCCATTAGCTATGTGTCGAAGTCTTTGATTGAAGAAATTACTCATGTTAGCGCGCGCGTCCTGTTTTTCCTCTACACGCGCTTGCTGGTATCGATTTGTTCTGACGCTCGTCAATGTGGATGTTTTTGCACTTGCCAACACTTTTGTTCTGACTTGCCGCCGATTGGGTGTTCTCCCGCACTTGCTACTCTACCGAAATTGATGTTTTCCCGCGCTGAATATTTTTTCGCATTTTCTGTCGTTCCAATGTTTTCCCGCGCTTTTTCGCGGTATACACTAACATATATTTTCATCTCCAAACTTGCCACTGATTACTTTTATTCTTGCGCTTGTAATATCGGAATGGATATTTTCCGTCTTTTCGAATTTATTTTTTTCGTGCTTGCCAGTTCCCAGAGCTTGGTTGTTTTTACCCACTTACCGTGCGCGTCGTTTGCATGCCAAGTTTTTCCTCACTTGCCTCTGTCTGGTTCCATGTTTTTTTCTGCCTTAACTACCTCTTAAGTACTGTTTTTTTTACATCTTGTGGTCAACTGTAGCATTTCGTCTCTCAACGAAAGATTCGACTTCCATCGTTGAATCGAAAAGGTAAATCTATTAAAATGACATCACAAAGGGTAATGACATAAATAGCTTCTGACGTCATAACAAAGCTGCCTCACCAGTAAGATTAACTGTGTAGAGCCACTGATAAAGAGTTCAGTTTTAAAATAAAGTTTCGGACGCTGAGATTGCTTTAAAGTTCTGACGTTTCGGGACGTCTGTCCGTTCATCAGTGGAATTGTGTTAGCTGCTGAACGGAGCGCGTGCGCCAATTCTGTGGTAACCAGTGGCAACAGTCAAGCGCGCGCTGAGCCCGGGGGGGGGGGGGGAGTGACTTCTTATAATGGCCGATGTTGGGAGGCTCCTCCCGAAAAGGTAGCCGCTAACAATAGTAACCTTAAGGTATGCATTCCAGAAAAAAATAGCTAAATAAAATGTAGGGAAAAAACCCAGAAAGAACTGAGTTTAGATATTGGTTAAACAAATCTTCATATTAGAATTGTCATCTCTTGATGGTGTTTACTAATGCTTTATCTCAAGTTGCAGCCGTGTCGGTTTTTGGATGTCACGCAATGCTCCCCCTACCCCGAAAGAAACTTTCGTTTGGGTTTTTTTTTTTTTTGGGGGGGGGGGGGAGGCGTTGTGTGACATCCCAACTGATCTGGATAAACAAAAACACTGAATACTATTTGGGTTTCAAGTGTACGGGAAGGTTAAGCAAAGATGCGTCTTAAAAAAAAAACGTGGGCAAAATGCTTCCAATCAACGTAAAAATTACACAGTATCATGATTTGACTTGGAGTTTCAAGGGTTTTAAAACCAAAACCAGTACAACGATTGATCAAAACATAGTTACTATGATCAAAACAACATATTTAATAACCTATGAGAGCATGAATAAAATACAGGTAACTGGAAGGGAAACACATAATCAAGTTGTGATTGGTTGCGGCTTTGCAACAAAATTGGTTGCATAGGTGAAGAGTATAGTAAATAAAAACAAAAACACCAACAAAAACAAGGCAGTCACGGTTCTTTTCGACACTCAAAAACTTCTCAAATAGACAAAAACATGAGAGGATGTGAGAATCATATGTTTCAGCAATTTTAATAATCAGCAAGTTTCTTTTCAACTTTACAAAGGATTGCTCTCCAGAAGGCAACACTCAACTAACTTGAGAACTAACTAGAATTAATACATCTATGTTTGCGTTAATTACAAAGCTCAATAATGTATTTTAGCCTTGCAGCGACGTCTTGTTTAGAATCGTTTTAATATTCATTACATTATTTAACCTTCTTGAAAATCCAACTTTCCTAAACTTCAGTACACATTAACTTGAAGGATGGATCAAGTATTACAATATCTTAAAATATTTGACCGACTAGTTCACTGTGGATACCCTACCCAGCAAGAATATAAAATCATATGGGACAGTCAACTCTCTCTTAAATTATGGACACCTCTATCAGATGGACACCTCTTTAAGGAAGACATGTGGTATTGGTCCCCTCCCTGCCGTTTTTCAGTCATTTTAATGTAACTCAACTCCCAATAAGAGGGACATCTCTTTAAGATGGACACCAGGGGCTGTTCCCCTCCCTGCCATTTTTCAATCATTTTACTGTAACTTAACTCCCAATAAGAGGGACACCTTTTTGAAACAGACAGTTGGAGCCGGTCTGTTGGTGTCCGTTTTAGAGAGAGTTGACTGTATGACATTATATAAAGGTTCGAGTATGATTTAGTATAGTATATATGACCTGAGACGTCAGAACTGCCTAGTCTTGCCCAAGCCAAAAGCTAACCTTAAACTGAAATCAGTTTCATACATTGGCGCAAAAAGGTGGAATAATTTGCCCAATGCCTGGAGGGCTAAAGAAAGCTTAGCTTCCTTCAATAGGGAACTAAAGGCCATCAAAAATCTCGATATTGTAAATAGTAAATTGTAAATAGGCTAGTGCATGTAAATATTGTAAATATCTTGTATATTGTAAATAAGTTTAGTTAGTATTCGTTTTCCCTGGAGGCTCGAGAAATTGGAATTCTACTGCATATTTAGCTGTCAAGCTGTAGTCTTTGGTCCATTTAGAATATTGTTTGTTACTTTTATCAAATTTTGTTTTCTATAATTTGTGAGGGTTTTTTTTATCTTAGGTCAGTTTAGCATCTGTTATGAATGCAATTTGCAAATCTACCTTAAAGGACAACCCCTATAGTTATGCCAGCTAGTTAATTATGATTAACTGAAAACCTGCAGGACAGGTTTTGTGTAAATATTGAAGAATTAGGTGCAGATGGTGAAATGCATTACTAGTAATTAAAATTGAATGTTTTACTTTTAAAAGGCTGGGTATGTGAAAAAAAAAACATTTTCTGATACTTTTTCAATTCAATGCACACTTAAAACCATAAGCCATGAAAATATCAACTGCATTATCAATTTTGATGTGTACAATAACATAATATTAAGAAACTATTAAAATTTGTTTACAAATCAAAGTGCCCTTTAGGCTATCTCGTGTAACCGTGATAGTTCCTTATGAACTATTTTTTTGTGAAAAGAAATAAAGTGAAACTGCTTTCTCGGCGATAAAAACGTGACATTCGCCACTTGTTTTGCGTTATAATTAAGCTTTAATCTGGAATATATAATGCTGACTCGGCATTTTTTCTAAAAAAGGGAAATAATAATATATTTCTTCACAGAAACAGTAGCACATCCTTGTTTGTTTGCGGTTTATAATTTAGTGGTATTTTTCTATCTTTGAAAACTATTAATTTGAGGTTTCCTTCAATTAAGTAAGCAATTCTGTTCATCAGAAATTGCGGTAATGCTTGGAATTCAATACTGCAAGCTGTGTTCCAGAATTCCATGACACTTCTTCAAGAGACAACCACGAACAACGTATCTTGAAAAAAATGGTCAATGTTTTCAAGTTTGTCGTTCGGATCCGTCTTCTTCTTCGTTAGTCGAAGCTATCCTTGGTTATTTTCGCGTTTTTATTACTCCTTTATTATTTTTCTATCTAAGAAAGTTACATGTATTTCTATCAACTTCTGTTGTCAATTTTCACTCATGGTTTCGTGCAGTCGGGACTTTGAGCGCGATGCTCAACGACTTTGTCAATTGAAAGCAGAAAGGTCTCTCAAGAGAGTCCCTTGGCAGGGACGAAACGCCGCGTCTGACTAGCCACGAACATTTGTACTTTACTGAACTGTCAACTTCTATAGAAAACTATTATTGACTTAAAATATTGTGACACTGTTCCTATAAGACTCCACGCGCGCTGTAATCACGTTATAAACAGAAATCAATAATGAAGTGATGATGTATCGACGCCTGCAACATTACAACACACATGCTGTTGGCGCTACTTTATGCTACTATACTTCGTGAACGGGGCAAAGCACTGCCCAAGCTTGGACGGGAAAGATGCTCAGGTATTATCCGAGAGCCAGCTCAAGATTGAAATTTTTTTTTTATCTTGAGCTGGCTCTCAGACAACATAGTTATTCTTTGGTATTAAAATTTTAATTTGTAATTCCTTTCCTGACCCTCATAACCTGTGGGATACCATAATGGAATACTACAGGTTATAAGGGTCAGGAAATATGGAATTAGGAAAGACGCTGTTGAGAAGCCTGTTTTATAAAAAATCATTGGTTTGTGTCGACAGTTCTGTTTGTAACAAACCCGTAAATTGAAGGAAATGTATCAACGCCGGCAACATAACAACACACATGCTAAGTTGGCGCTACTTTATGTGACATACCTTTGTGAACGGGGCACAGCACTGCCTAAGCTTAGACGGGACCGATGCTTAAGCATTGTCTGAGAGCCAGGTAGAGATAGAAAATTTCTATCTTGCCGGGGGGGGGGGGGGGTACTCAAAAAAGTTTTATACGGGGAGGCTCCGCCCCAAGTTCTAACCCCTTACCCTTGTACCCCTTTCATATACTTTTAACTGAAAAAAGGTACTCCTTTCATATACCTAAGAGACATGACTGGACTTAAAATAGGACGTTTTCTTGTCATTTTTATGTAGCGCTTAATGAATTAAAATATTACAACCATAAATTGCGTCTGTTCGAAATATTTTAATTAAAGGCCCTTTTAAATAGCTAGATGACAGATTTCCGTACCCTTTCATATGCGTAAACTCGTGAAATCCCTACCCTTTTATATACCCGAAGCCTGAAAAAGGTACCCCTTTCGGGCGGAGCCTCCCCTTATAGGCCATTATAGGGAGTACCCCCCCCCCCCTCCGGGCTATCTTGAGCTGGCCCTGAGACAATATCTAAGAATTAAAGTGGAATACCACAGGTTATCGGGATCAGGAAATATGGAATTAGAAAAGACGCTATTGGAAAAAGATGAGAATAGGAAAAGTGAGAAAGATAGACCTGTTTTAATGTAAATGGTTTGTGTAAATTTTATGCTTATAGGGGGGCATGTGAAAAAAGGCGCTTAAATGTTTTGACACTCTTTTAATTCAATGCTCACTAATAACCACGGACCATGAAAACATCTACTGTAATATAAATTGTGATAGGCACATAATGTACAAAACTATGAAATTTGTTTAAAAATCAAAGCGCCCTTTAGGCTATCTCGTGTCACCGTGATAGCTCCTTATGAACTATTTTTTGTGAGAAGTAAAACTAGAAGTAGAACTGCTTTTTCGGTGATGAGAAACCAACCTTTAGATTTGACTCCGAGGACGACTTTGGAATTTTGAAAATTATATCTCCCAAACTAGAACTCTTTCCTGTTGTTGACTTACACATAAAAAAACGTTAGAGATAAGATTGATGTGATAAGTGATTGATAGGAGGCACATGAGTTTGGTTTGATCATGAAAACTCGTACTCGTAGCCCAACCTAAAGGTCGCTATTATACTTAAGTTCGTGAACGGGCAAAGCACTGCCCAAACTTGGATGGGAAAGATGCTTGGGTATTGTCCGAGAGCCAGCTCATGATAGAAAATTTTCTATCTTGAGCTGGCCTTCAGACAAGATAGTATTTCTTAGTTATTTTAATTAAAATAAAAATTTTAATTTGTAATTGTTTCCTGACCCTCATAACTTGTGGGATTACATAAAATGGAATGCCACAGGTTATCAGGGTCAGGAAATATGGAATTAGAAAAGACGCTGTTGAGAAATAGCAAATAGGAAAAGTGAGAAAGATAGACCTGCTTTTATATCAATGATTTGTGTTAATTATTTTTGTTTATAACAAACGTCGTCAGTTGGTAAAGTTCGCGTGGAAGTTTTGCCTTAAGTTTTGATAAGTAATGTTACCTCCACCATTCTTGAAACACAAATATGGAAAGAGCCACACGTTGCCAAGGCCCACCGCATATCCTATGCAGATCAAAAGGAGTTCATTTTTATATTCCATTTTTTTCGCATTCCTCGCTCGTGTCGTTATACTAGCTGGATGAACGTTGTTTTTTGACATCTTATAGTCAAAAAGCAAAATTCATCCAGTTAGTATAGCTGGTTGAACATTGTACTAACTGGATGACCGTTGTTTTTGACATCTTGTGGTCAACTGTAGCATTTCGTCTCTCGCCAAACCATTCGACCTCCATCGTTGAATCAGGACGACAAATCTAAATGACATCACAAAGGGTAATGACATAAATAGCGTCTGACGTCATAACTTGCTGCCTCACCAGTATGATTAAAACTGTGCAGTGCGCTTATATTAGAATAAGTTTCAAAGAAGAGTTTTTTGGACCCTGACAATGTTGCACAAGTTCAGACATCTCGGGATTGCTCTGCGTTCATCAGTGGAATGGAGTAAGCCATTGAACGGAGCGCGCGTCAAATCTGTGGCAACTGGTGGCAAAATTAAGCGCGCGCTGAAAAACTAAAACAAGAGTTTTTGGTTCACTGGAAAATTTTCTATCCTGCAGTGCAGGCTCTTTTGGTGGGCGTGCGCTTGAATTAAAAAACGCCAGTGAAGATGGCGGGTTTGCTTTTCGACCTGACTCCCACCCACCCCCTTGTCCGTTTTTTTCACTCGCCCCGACTCTTTTAAGGGTTTTTTTTTGTGAATATGTTTGGACGAGCAAAAGTGTTTAGAAACTCGTGCTAATCCAAACAAATTTACAGAAAATACCGTGACATTTGCCACGGGATTTGCGTTACAATAAAGCTTCAAAGCTTTAATCTGGAACAAATAATGTTGACTCGGCATCTTTCGTTGGTTATTTTTGCGTTTTTATTACTCCTTATTTGTTTTTCTATGTTAGAAAACTATGAATATCGTGACACGCCCCTATTAGACTCCATGCGCGCTGTGATGACGTTGTAATAAGCAGAAATAAAAAATGAAGTTATCATGTGTCAACGCCTGCAACATTACAACAAATACGCTAAGTTGCATGGTGCTGCTTACCTTTGTGAACGGGGCAAAGCACTGCCCAAGCCTTGACGGGACCGATGCTTAGGTATTGTCCGAGAGCTAGCTCAAGATAGAAAATTTTCTATCTTGAGCTGGCACTCAGACAATGTCTAAGAATTAAAATGGAATACCACAGGTTATCGGGATCAGGAAATGTGGAATTATAAAGGACGCTATTGAGAAAAGATAGCAAATAGGAAAAGTGAAAAAGATCAAGGGTTTAAAAAAATAACAATTCAAAGCTGTCTACATTGCATGGGGCGCCACCCATAAGCTATGTGTCGAAGTCTTTGATTGAAGAAATTACTCATGTTAGCGCGCGCGTCCTGTTTTTCCTCTACACGCGCTTGCTGGTATCGATTTGTTCTGACGCTCGTCAATGTGGATGTTTTTGCACTTGCCAACACTTTTGTTCTGACTTGCCGCCGATTGGGTGTTCTCCCGCACTTGCTACTCTACCGAAATTGATGTTTTCCCGCGCTGAATATTTTTTCGCATTTTCTGTCGTTCCAATGTTTTCCCGCGCTTTTTCGCGGTATACACTAACATATATTTTCATCTCCAAACTTGCCACTGATTACTTTTATTCTTGCGCTTGTAATATCGGAATGGATATTTTCCGTCTTTTCGAATTTATTTTTTTCGTGCTTGCCAGTTCCCAGAGCTTGGTTGTTTTTACCCACTTACCGTGCGCGTCGTTTGCATGCCAAGTTTTTCCTCACTTGCCTCTGTCTGGTTCCATGTTTTTTTCTGCCTTAACTACCTCTTAAGTACTGTTTTTTTTTTACATCTTGTGGTCAACTGTAGCATTTCGTCTCTCAACGAAAGATTCGACTTCCATCGTTGAATCGAAAAGGTAAATCTATTAAAATGACATCACAAAGGGTAATGACATAAATAGCTTCTGACGTCATAACAAAGCTGCCTCACCAGTAAGATTAACTGTGTAGAGCCGCTGATAAAGAGTTCAGTTTTAAAATAAAGTTTCGGACGCTGAGATTGCTTTAAAGTTCTGACGTTTCGGGACGTCTGTCCGTTCATCAGTGGAATTGTGTTAGCTGCTGAACGGAGCGCGTGCGCCAATTCTGTGGTAACCAGTGGCAACAGTCAAGCGCGCGCTGAGCCCGGGGGGGGGGGGGGGGAGTGACTTCTTATAATGGCCGATGTTGGGAGGCTCCTCCCGAAAAGGTAGCCGCTAACAATAGTAACCTTAAGGTATGCATTCCAGAAAAAAATAGCTAAATAAAATGAAGGGAAAAAACCCAGAAAGAACTGAGTTTAGATATTGGTTAAACAAATCTTCATATTAGAATTGTCATCTCTTGATGGTGTTTACTAATGCTTTATCTCAAGTTGCAGCCGTGTCGGTTTTTGGATGTCACGCAATGCTCCCCCTACCCCGAAAGAAACTTTCGTTTGGGTTTTTTTTTTGGGGGGGGGGGGGAGGCGTTGTGTGACATCCCAACTGATCCGGATAAACAATAACACTGAATACTATTTGGGTTTCAATTGTACGGGAAGGTTAAGCAAAGATGTGTCTTAAAAAAAAAAACGTGGGCAAAATGCTTCCAATCAACGTAAAAATCACACAGTATCATGATTTGACTTGGAGTTTCAAGGGTTTTAAAACCAAAACCAGTACAACGATTGATCAAAACATAGTTACTATGATCAAAACAACATATTTAATAACCTATGAGAGCATGAATAAAATACAGGTAACTGAAGGAAGGGAAACACATAATCAAGTTATGCTTGGTTGCGGCTTTGCAACAAAATTGGTTGCATAGGTGAAGAGTATAGTAATTAAAAAGAACAACAGCGCTCTCCCGCCTCAAAATGTTTCCACTTTGAATGTGCCACCCGCCTTTTTTTTTCCTGCTTTCTTCCTTTTTTTCCCTTGTACTTGTACTTATATGTAGTGAAATTGTGTAAATTTTTCTTTGTATTATCAATATTGTATTTTTTTTTTCTTTTCGTCTTCTTTATTAATAATTAATATTGTAAAGTCTACGAAATTCTCTTCAATAAAAAAAAACAAAAAAAAAAAACAAAAAAACAAAAAAAACAAAGTAGTCGTGGTTCTTTTTGACACTCAATTAAAAACTTCTCTAATAGACAAAAACATGACAGGATTTGACAATTAACAGTTTCAGCAATTTTAATAATCAGCAAGTTTCTTTTCAACTTTACAAAGGATTGCTCTCCAGAAGGCAACACTCAACTAACTTAAGAACTAACTAGAATTATTACATGTATGTTTGCGTTAATTACAAAGCTCAATAATGTATTTTAGCCTTGCAGAGACGTCTTGTTTAGATTTGTTTTAATATTCATAACATTATTTAACCTTCTTGAAAATCAAACTTTCCTAAACTTCAGTACACATTAACTTGAAGGATGGATCAAGTATTACAATATCTTAAAATATTTGATCGACTAGTTCACTGTGGATACCCTACCCAGCAAGAATATAAAATCATATGGGACAGTCAACTTTCTCTTAAATTATGGACACCTCTATCAGATGGACACCTCTTTAAGGAAGACGTGGTATTGGTCCCCTTCCTGCCATTTTTCAGTTATTTTACTGTAACTTAACTCCCAATAAGAGGGGCACTTCTTTGAAACAGACAGTTGGAGCCAGTCTGTTGGTGTCCGTTTTAGAGAGAGTTGACTGTATGACATTATATAAAGGTTCGAGTATGATTTAGTATGATCAGACTGGATGACTATGGTCATTTTTAAAATTATGTTTGCGTGAAATGGCTTAAGTTGAATGTAATCACAACCTTTAAATGGACACACAGTTAAAGTGAACCAGAGAAAAGCACAAACTCTGTTTATTGTCAAGGTGGAATGCGCTAGTTCATTTTACATCAAAAGTACACAAGGCCTTGGTTGTTACTTACTTTGTGTATGTTTTTTGAAGATTGAAGTACATTGTCTAACATGAAAATAATGCTCCAAGATTTTAACAACAGCAATATAAGATAATTTATTACAACAGTCATTTTGCTTTTAAGCAACACCAATTCGCATGGAACAAAAATGTTTTAATTATTTTGTTGTCATACTTTTCATGATTTTTGCAGCAAACTTAATAATTATGAACAATTACATCAACATCAAGAAAAGTCATAACCCGGCATGGCTTTGCTGAATGAATTGCAAAGGTTTCCAATGAATGATTGATTTTTTTTTTACAAATACAACATCTCTCAGTCCAAGTGGTGGTGCCTAAATAGAAGTGAAATCTTGCAATGGTTTTCACAAAGCCAAAACATCTATGTTATCTGTAGCATAAAGCAACTTGGACTATTTTAACGCCTCCTGGTTGCATATTAGTCTATCAGGTTACACCCACTGCCCTTTCACTCCCTCCCCAAAGGTAAAGTGTTGTTCCCAAGAACAATAACACAGGAATAATGCCAGTGCCTAAAGCACAGTGGCCAACAAACTAACCATTTGGACACCATGCCTCCAGCTAAAGAAATGATATTAAACACAGTTATGTTCTATTATTTATAAAAGCAGATAGGAACTAAATACATCTACCGTGAAATCTATAAATAAGTTAAAAATAATCCAGAAGTACTGTTGTAATGTTGGTTGTAATTTTTGTACTTGTTTCTAGTTTTTAATTCAAGGGCCAATAGTTTATCAGATTTTACTCTTTGCCGTCACCCTCTTATATTAAAGTGAATTGATTGATTGATAGGAATTAAAAACTGGACTACAACAACAACAAAAATCAAAACAAAACAAAAATTAAAAAAATAAAGATGTTTTGAGCTTTAAGCTCCAACTACATGTACAGTGTACAGCTGTATATCTTAATTCAACAGCATGATTTCAGTTCAGTATTCTTGATCCATAACTTGACAAAAAGTGCTATTGATCTATATCCTTCCTAGGAAAAATGCCACTCGTATTCACCATTTTTCACAATAATGGCCTGACCTACATTAAGCTTAATCTTATTCACGTCCATAATTTCCGTGCCATTCACCTTTTCCTCAGTATCGTATACCACGGTACCACGGCCTGACAAGTTATCGAGATCACCATCCCAGTTCGTGTCGCTAAAGTTGATGGTAATAAGGTAATAATCATCACCATGAGAGCGAACATAGGAATACACCTGCGTATCAGCATGCACAACCTTAAAATCGCCGCTGATGAAAGCAGTGACATTCCTTAGCTTAACAAGCTCTTTGTATTTGCTTAAGTAGGATTCTGCATCACCCTTCTCTGTATCCACATTCACGGTAAGATAGTCTGAAGCAACAGGCAGCCATGGTTTTCCCGTGGTGAAACCTGCAATAATAATAACATTGTAGAAACGTTTATGTACAGTAATTGTCTGTAAACACTGGCAGAAAATAAAAAGCAGCAAACTACACATAACAGTTTTAAGACCCAATGTTTTCGCTGACCCTTTAGCTTTCATTAGGGCAAGTGAAAAGGAAATTACAAAGAGTGTGTTTTATAATAATAAAGTATTATTTCGTTTGTCTCACGACATAGTCACGTGTGATTGAGATCGCAACGTTTCGACTGCATACTGCTAGTCTTCATCAGGCGATAAGGTCGACTAGTTGTGCGTTAGCTTATAAAGCACACTGCTGCGCTGTGATTGATTGGTCAGCTCTAATTGGTGCATTTCGATCCTCAGTGTTCTGCGGCGGTCCGCAGTCGTACAGTTGTCCTGTTGTTGTGTTTTTTGATCGTGGGCATCCATGCTTCAGGAATTTCAATTCCACTGTTCTGCGTCCGACTTGAAAACAGCGCGTACGCCTTGTTGTTGTAGGCAGCGGCGAAGTTGCTCGGAAAGACCTTTGACATAAGGTAGAACGCCAGTAGATCTACTGCTGTTCTACCATATGTCAAAGGTCTTTCCGATCAACTTTGCCGCTGCCTACAACAACAAGGCGTACGCGCTGTTTTCAAGTCGGAAACTACACTACGATCACAACTAGTACGGCCGAAAGACGCTGTTGATTTGACTAAGCAAGATGGCGTTGTTTACAGGATTCCCTGTGAATGTGGCAAAGTTTACATCGGCGAGACTGGAAGACCTATGCAAGATAGGATCAAAGAACACGACCGGGACATCCGACTCGCACGCACCCAGACTTCCGCCGTTGCAGAGCATACCAACAACACCGGACACTACCCGCTTTGGAATGAGGTAAAGTTTATTGATCGTGACTCGCACTGGTACACACGCCGGGTCAAAGAGGCAATTCACATAAGACTTCACCCTAATAATATCAACAGGGACAGTGGAATTGAAATTCCTGAAGCATGGATGCCCACGATCAAAAAACACAACAACAGGAGAACTGTACGACTGCGGACCGCCAAGGGAGCAACAGTACACCAGCATGCAGAACACTGAGGATCGAAATGCACCAATCAGAGTTGTTGAAAACCAACCAATCACAGCGCAGCCGTGTGCTTTATAAGCTAACGCACAACCAGTCGACCTTATCGCCTGATGAAGACTAGCAGTATGCAGTCGAAACGTTGCGATCTCCATCACACGTGACTACGTCGTGAGACAAACGAAATAATACTTTATTATTGTACTCTACCACGATGAATAACCACAACATTTTTTATGACAGTGTGTTTTATATGATGCAAATTTGAGCTACCGGTAATTACGTTTTGTGGACCTCAAAGCTAAATCAGGTAAATAAAAATTCCTGGAAAAAAATGAAAAAAGCAAAACAAAAAAACAAACAAACAAAAATACCAACTAACAGTGGAATTGCGATTACTTGAAACAAGGTTTACCCCCGATTTCTCGACTTCCTGGTGTAAACCAATATTTATTTCCCTTGGAGGTTTGAGAATTTTGGAATGCACGTTCAAATCTTAGCGCTGTGACAGCCATGTTTTGAAACAGCCAATCAAAAAAATTGAACTTTCTTACTTGACCAGATCTCGCCTTCGGCTTCGCCCACCCACAAATCTGGGTAAAAGATTGCATTTCCTTCTCTTCTAGCCCTTCAAGCTGTTATTCTGTGCTGAAAAGGTCTTATCAAATCTGATCATTTTCCATACTTTTTCCTAAAAAGTGCAAAATGCAAGTCTACATCAAGAGTTACTCACCAGCATTCTTTTCTTTGTTCCACTGCATGGGGGTCCTATAGTTGTTTCTATAATCTGTTGGATTAGATATGTTACCATCTACCATGCCAATCTCCTCACCATAGTAGGTCTTCACCACCCCCGGTAGTGTAAGTGCAAGGGTGTTCATGGCATATCGGTTGTTTTCGCCCAGTCGGCTACCCACACGCGAGTGATCATGGCTACCGATGACCCAGTTGAGAATCTTTCCTTTGGGGACACTGGCCATGTAATCCTTGATGGTCTTGTCAATACTTTGAGCTAGCGTCATTCCTTTTATCTTTGTGCCGGTAATCAAACCAAAGTTGAATGGAATGTCAGCCACCTCGTAATACTTTGACGTTCTTTCAAAGGTTCCAATCACCTCAGCCAACAAAACAGGACGAGGCTTGTGCTCATCCATCACTTGTTGGAATTCCTTTACTAGATCTCGATCAGCATCAAGATCTGCAGAAAAAAAAAAAATAGAATTTTAATTGGAAAATTAGATGTTCCCATAATGAAATTTCAATAAAATGAAATTCTTTATTTCCATTATATTCATTCTATTTTACAAAATGTCAAATATATCTGCTACATAAGATAATGTATATAATGGCTGGAGATCTCAGCAAGCTCTTCTGAGCTTTTGTAAGAGTCCCCATACATACATATACTATTTACAGTTTAGCAGATGGATGTAATAATTGAATATATTAAAGTGGGATTTGCTATTTTTAATAAACTAATTACAATCTAGCTTATAAAATTAAAGGAATACATATGATTTTGAATATAGTCTTTAGTTGATTTTTTAAAAAGTTGATATGATTTCTGTGTCTTCAGATCCTTAGGTAAATTGTTCCATATTTGGGGCCCCCTAAATTTTAATGAAAATTTCCCATAATTTGTTCTTTTATAATCAATATATATGTTTGAGGATGTTTGTGTATTGTGATTATGGATCTTTTAGTTTAATCTATAGTAATTACAAAAATAACTTGGTAGTCTACCATTAAAGTAGGAATACATAAAAAGTGATATTTGGCATATATTTAACTCGTATACATTAAGAATCTTTAATGCTTCAAATAGTGGGCTAGATTTTTCTCTGTAATTTTTAAAAGTTATGACTTTTAAAAATTACAGAGAAAAATCTAGGCCACTATATTAATACCATAGGTGACAAATTAATTTTGGCAACAAAATTTTTAGCATAACTTTATAATTTTAAATGTGAAATTACAAGAGTCCTTTGGCAATGTTTCCTATATTTCAGTACCGAAATGGCGTCCTTTGTTTATGTTTGAAAATTTAAAGGGACTGTGTCACAGATTTTAGCCAAATTTAGGCATGGGAAATGAGCATCAAATTTGGCGAAATATAAAAATAATCTCTTAAAAAAGGAAGGAACATTTGTTGAGTCCAAACTTTGTTGGTTTGCTGTTTACCGCCAGGGAAGTTAATAGAAAAGGGGGTCACCGATCAAGGAGCAGAAAGACTTTGTATTACCACATAATTCTTTTGTGTTCCGATCCTCGCGAAACTAACTTGGCTTCGAAATGGTAGTCTAACCTCAAACCGTCGATATGCTTAACAATTTATTAGCGAGGTAAAAACAGAAAGAACTTACGTGGGCTTGTGTATGATAGCTTCTCGAACTGATTTAAAATTATGGATTGTTCATTGTTCTCATGGAAATCCTAAGCTAATAATATTGTCCAATAGTAGAATATTGTGACAGATAACTACTGTATCTTTAAAAGCGTAAAGGGCGCGAATTACATATGAACGGAAAGCATGCAATCAAAAAAATTGACACACAACAGCTAGAGTGACAGTACAAACAATAAATATTCTCACGCGATAGCGTGACAGAACACTTTGTGAGTACTGGGAAAGTACATGTTTTCGTTGATTATGTATTATTCTGCCATGGAAATTGATCTGTATTCATTTTACAGAAAGAATTTGATCGATACTCTCAATCTAAGAGAAAAAATGATAGGTCATCAAATTCATTTACGAGAAAACAATGATTGATTTCTCTCGCGAGCCAAGCCACATAGAAAAAAGCTGCCATTTTGTTTATGTGCGCACCCTAATTATGTGTAAGATTCTGCACAGTAAGGTTGCGCAATGCAATACTAGGGAATCACCTTAAACTACTATTTCTGGCTATACCCTTCTCCCTAACAGATCCTATGATCAACATCCAAACTTTCCAAACTATGTAAACAATCCTCACCAGTGACAGACGACTGAACAAGAAAGATCTGTTATGATATCTTTCGGTATTGGCCACTACAAAGCTGAACTGAGACTAATAATATTATGTACCACTAAATTTTAAACACTTTGCTCGAGCTGTAATTTTAGTAAGTCTAATATAAGCTTAATTTATTTTAATAAAGTCAGAAAAACGGTTTATCAAACACAATATCATTTTCTTACCGAATGTGAATTTGTGCTGGATCATGTCGTATTTGAGATCGGACGCGTTGTAGTTTTTGTTTTCAGTTTCATTCTGAAACTTTTCGTCTTCCAGCAGGAACTGGGCTGCGTCAAATCTAAACCCATTGACTCCTTTGCCAAGCCAGAACTTCAGAACTTTCTTCAGTTCGTCCTTTACAACCTTGTTTCTCAAATTTAAGTCGGGCTGCTCTTTGTAAAACTGATGAAGGTACCACTGGTCTGTTACGCTGTCGTAGGTCCAGGCGCTTCCACCAAACACACTGATCCAGTTGTTCGGGGGCCTACCTGTCGGAGGCTTGCCTTTCACTTCGCCATCACGCCAAATGTAGTAATCCCTGAACGTGTTCGATTTATCTTTGGACTTCTGACTCTTCGCGAACCAAGGATGCTTGTTTGAAGTGTGGTTGGGAACGAACCCCATGATGATCTTAAATCCTTTCTTCTGAGCCTCTTTGACGAAATCGTCGAACTCCGCCATGGTTCCGAACTTCTTGTCGATCGCGGTGTAATTCGAAATATCGTAACCGTCATCTGCCAGTGGAGATTCGTAGATCGGGTTTAACCACAAGGCATTCACTCCTAGTTCGCTGAAGTAGTCCATCTTGCTAGAAATGCCTTTCAAATCGCCATATCCATCGCCATCTGAGTCCTTGAAAGACAGAGGGAAAACTTGATAAAAGACCGCGTGATGCCACCAATTTTCGTCCATCGTTCCATTGAGGGTATCATTACCTTTGAGCGTATCATTGCCTTTCTCTTCCGGCACCGCTTCAGCTTTTTCACATTGTGGAGCGACAATAATGATGATGACCGCTACAACCACCATCGCAAGAACGACTACGCCAAACAATACCACGAGGATCAAACGTGTTTTCTTGTGCTGCTCGACTTCTTCGTCCGACGGTTTCGACGGAACACGCGAAGGCTCTTCGAACCTGATTTTAACATCATCTTTGGTTAAACTGTTGAATTCCACCTCGTTGGACATTTTGCAAGAGACTGTTCACTTGAACAGGCGAAATAAACTGCTCAAGAGGCCACAGCCGCAATACAACGACGTCCAAGAACAACACTAGAATGGCGCGAACCAACACAAAACAACAGATCCACGCGGCAAATTTATTCTAGTGATCACGAGGTTGCCTCATGGAAACGAGTTACATCATTTTTTAGGGAGGGGTAGGGCAGCTTTCCAAAACAATCTCATCCCCAGCAGTATTAGAAAAAGAGTGTTGAGCAGACCTTGAAAACTAACTTTAATACAAATATAAACTTCCTTCTTTGCTTTTAGTTAAAATTTGGAAAGAGAAAAAAATTGATTAAAACTTTCGCCATAAATAAAACTGCCCCACCCTACCTCCCTTCCCTTGTGAATAAGAATGAACTTTGCCCATGGGAATAATTCATGAGGCTCGTCCATGCCAGCTGACCGGTTTCCGCATGCGTTCGGTACTTGTCTTTTGTCTTCAAAATAAAGAATATATTGCATCAGAAATCTCATTAACATATCCCATTAAGCTTTCATAATCTTTTTTCAGTTTTAAAAGCATTGAAAATTGAAATCTCTTTTAATTAAGTGACTTTTAAAATGACTTAAAAATTTATCTGTTGTCAAATCGCAGGGTGTAGCCGTTGTTTTTACTCAATCCACTTTGTGGCCAAGCATTTTCTACTAACGAAATTATCGAGTTGAATGCATCAAGCTGTGAAAAAAAAAATCGTTTTAGAAATATTTGTTTGTCTTTTGTCATCAGTTGTTCTTTGCCAGAAGAATCCGCCCTGTCGTGTGTTTGAATAATAAATAATACTGAAGTGTTTTCGTGACCTCGGGACAAAAATAAGCCCTTCTCCAATAGGCAGCTGTTATGATGGGCTGTAGCTCGACCTGCAAAAATGCCAAGTTTATTTCTTGGTAGAAAAATGCACGCAAATACCCAACAACAAAACTTTACTTGAATAGTCTCGATCTTAAAGAGCCTCCTACCGACACCAAATTTCATTTTTTTTAGCTAACTTTTGTGTTGCACATTTCACACGTACAGCTTAGGATTCAAGCGTGTAGCCCTCGCGAGAGGTGGCATCAAAATATGCACGCGGCGAGAACGGTTTGTTTCGTTATGGTAAAGAAATTGCTGAAAAACGCAGTAAAAAAGAAGACAGTTCAGATCGAAGGGTTAGCCTACAAAACATATAAGACCATATAAGTTGCCACAATTTCCTCGCTGCACTATTCGTTAGAATCGATGCAAACAGCTAGAAGAACTAGAAAAAGAACACTAAAATCAATAGAATTTCCATGTTGGCGTTTGTTCAGCTTTTACTAGTACTACCGGATGGGCAAGAACTCGCTTCCCGTCGTATACAAACATCTGAAAAAAATACAAATTTTCTTGAACGATATCTTCGACTTTTTTGTGAAACATAATATTCCGATTTAGGAATTCTGCATGACTATCCAGCGTTTTCAGCTCAAAAATATAGCTAAATATCAAAGCCAAAATTTAGAAAAAGTACAGGTATTGCCGAAAATAATCATATTTTACTTTTTTTGCCCAAACGGCGCACCCAATCGTCACAAGAAAGGTGTCATTTTCGTAATGCGATTTTTTTCGGCAACTATATGGTAAAAATCATTCTATTTACCCTGGAAAAATGTCATTAGTACTTCGCAGCTGTCCTAAGGGATCTGACACTCAATTGTAGTAATATAAATAATTTTATTTACTCTATTTCCTTTTTTTTTAAATAATACAGAAGTCACTAAATTCTACATGGATTAAGGTCCTTTCGGAAGTATAAAACTCAGCGAGTTTTTAAAGACCACACACATCGATGTATAAAAATATTTTCCTGCATGGTTCTGTTAAAATAAATAATCTCATAGTTATTGCCTTTATAAATTATTTACTGACACGGGTTGGCCTTACAACCCCGAAACAACAGGCGAAATTACCGGTTGTTTTCGCAAGGTATTGTTAAGAGTTTTTTTTTCGATTGCTCGAGCTTTTAATTAAATAAGCTTTAGCTTTTAGCTGAGACCTGTACAATTACATGAGCTTAATCTTTTATTGAAATATTGTGACCTATGCAAACTTCATTCTATATCGAGGCAAATTATTGAGGAAATTTTTAATTAGAAACTAGGCGGTGTTTCAAAGGAACTTCATAAACCCTCCTCTTGATTGTGAAATGAAAAATGCCTAGCTTACACAATACGTTGCCATGAAGATCCAAATAGAAAGAATGAAACCAATTAACACCGGCTTTTTCTTTTGGAGATTGATCAGGTGTTGTAGTATAATAGTTTCTTGGGTAAATTCAGTGAAACTAGAATAATATTTACGTGAGTCATTTCGCTACGAATGCGATCGTTCTCTGGACCAATTTACCGAGAAAGGGAAATAATGCGACTCATTTCTCCGGGTAAAAATCCTTTCAGGACCTCAATGATAGTCGAGAAAGTTTTTGGTAACCTTTGTTTGGAAATAAGTTTTCATAAGAAATATGTCAACTTCCACTGAAAGGTAAGATTAATCGCAAAGTAATGAATGCATATTCTTAGCTATCCGAGTTGTTATTAGTACAGTGCAGTGCTGTCCACCTTGAGAGGTCACGTGTCCACTTTATATGGAGGGATGTTTGACTGAGCTTTTCTGGTAGTGCTCCAGCTTCACGCGTCCAGAGAGGGGTCCACGTTAAAAGGACACAAAATAAAGGACTGAAAATATATGGCCAAGACCCAACTTTTGTGTCCGTCTTTAGAGAGTTAGCTGCCCATGAGAATTTCCTGCTTGCGAAGCGTGTCCATTTGTGAGGTGTCCAATTTGAAGAGTGTCCACTTCACAGACCTGTCCTTTATAGCGGTTCCACTTTGGTAGAGTAGTGTTTACATTACGGATGTATCCATATCACAGGCATATTCATGAAGTTTGATTTTTTTTTCGAAATCTTACATGATTCCTCTATTATTACTTGCTTTTTCGATCAAATTAACCTTCGACAGTAATCATTTCTAACGACTTTTCCACACCACCAGTTCAACTCTTCACTATAGATTCACCGTAAAACAGCCGTCAGTATTGGCCAAAAATAGTTTTTTACTTTTTCCTGAAGAACTTATCTACTAAGACACTCGGAGTTCTGTCTTCTCTCTGGCGTGAACCGCCGGCGGAGCAAACGTATGTCTGATCCCGATGTAAACGCCACTTTGTTTGCTAAGTAACATGACGTCACTTACTGCTTTCCTTTCTGTGTCCTTGTGAATGCTAGCGAAATTTCCTGATTGTCTTAATAAAAGAGTGGGAAACTCTTCAAATGTTTTCTTTTCCACGGGGATATCCCAGATGCACTTTGTTCCACTTCACTTGGCTGGAGAAGTATTGGAGAATTACGGTAGATGCGGCGGTTGATAGAATTGTTACTCGTAATCTTCGAAGTCACCGTAGTCGTCTTCGAGATCTGAAAGCAAAATGCCAAGAAAGTTACAAATGAATGTTTCCTTTATTACACAACATAACATATAGTGAAAGGACTTATTTTACGCTGATCTTTAATCAATTACTACAATTTTTGACTGATTATGACACGCTTCCTGAAATATATAAATAAAAAAAGCGAAACGGCTTACACAGCGGAGATCATGCAAGGCGAAGCTTTCTTCTCAGTTCTCTATTATCTGCTCTCTAACCGAGCTTAAAACTTTTGTTGGAGAAACAAAACACCAAGCTTATTTGCTAAAACTAGGAGTAACACACATAACTGGTTCACGACCGTAACACGTGACTGTGACTTACTTGCGTCATATAAATGACCCATGAGATGCACCGCGCTCACTGGTTCTTCGTCCTCCTCTTCCAGTTCGTCAAATTCGTCCTCCTCCCCCACAGGGTTAGTTTCGTCGGTCTTTTCATACTCCACGGGGCCACTCTCAATGACGACTTCTTTGTCACCTCCTTCCGCCTTAACTGGTTTCTGGGATTGATCAAGCTGTAGATCAAAAAATTAAATTGATGAATTGAGTTAACTATTACAGTCGCATACTACTACAGTCGAATAGAAGTCGTGCTACAGTCGTACTTAAAGTCGCACGCATTTCAGCCGTACGCAGTCGTGGCGAAGTGTTACTACAGTCAGTCATGTCGAAGTCGTACTAAAGTCGTACTACAGTCGTGCTACAGTCATATCGAAGTCGTACTAAAGTCGTACTAAAGTCGTGCTACAGTCATATCGAAGTCGTACTAAAGTCGTACTAAAGTCGTGCTACAGTCATATCGAAGTCGTACTAAAGTCGTACTAAAGTCGTGCTACAGTCATATCGAAGTCGTACTATAGTCGTAATATAGTCGTATCACATCGTCGTTCTATACAATCTCCCGGATAGCTCCCGGATAGAGCTCGATACAGCTGTTTTACAGAGTGGAGGAGGTGGAGTGTTCCAGGGTTTGGATCGTGAATGTTGAACGTTCATTTCTTATTCTTCATTCTGTGAACTCATGAAGTTGACTACAGTAACAGAAACCGGGATAAAATATCTAAAAATTTGAAAAATAAACTCTGGGCTAATGTTTGCTCAACGTTTCTTTCAGGTGAGCCTTTTTTAGGGGCGGGTTATATAGGGCGGGGGTGGGAGGGAAGCTTTTTTTTCGGATGGAAATTTGCGTTTCAAAACCCTTTGGGTTTCTGTTTGGACGGGATACATGTACTGTGACTAAACTTTTTAGGTGCATGAGAAATACCACATAGTTACACTCTCTAAACATAAAACAAGTCTTACAGTCGCTCTGTAACAGCGTAAAACACAGAACAAGTCCAACAATAAGGGCTTACAAGACCTTACAATCAGACAAGTTTCATCTTCCTGTAAAAGCAATAACTTAATATAAGCCCATGGGTTTATATTCGGGAGGGCCTGTTTTCAGAAGGATTTTTGCGTCTGAAGTCTGTTTTTTGTTGTGTTTTTTTTTTAAAGCTTGTTTTCGGAGGGAGGGGAGGGGTGCTTATTTTCGAAATCTTGCGGTAGTAAATGAAAACCTACCTTTGGTTTCTTGAAGGTGTCTAAAGGCGATGCAGCAGGAGTAGAAGACTCTCTAAGAATTCCAAACAATAAAAAATAATAAAGTTATTAAAGCAGGAACACTTAACCTTAACCCATTCGCTCGTATTCGACGCAATAACCCTATGAAACACTAACCGCTTTCTTCCTCCCGTCCTCGTGGGTACACGCGGCGTAATAAATTCCTGTTTGAGCGGTAAAACCGGTTCAGGAACAGGTGTGACTGGTGGAGCCGGTTTGCTGGATTGGCTCGTCTCCAGATCCCTGAGTACCTCGTAGTTTATTTTAGTGGATATCTTCTTTTCTACGAGCATCTTTTCGATGGCCTCGCCAGCAGTGTTTGCTGGTCCGGTTTGCACTCTTTTCTTGTATGGTTTTCTTTTCTGTTACAGAAGGAGTACAAAACTGATATCAGGTAAAATCCATTTTTTACTATAATATGAACCGTGTCCAAAATTTTAAGAAGATAGGGCGATGGGGAGCCGGGAGGGGGTGGGAATAAACAGGGCTGCAAATAACAGTTGCTCATCGGACATTGGCCGACCAAAAATTGCTCGTATCCGAGGAAATCCCAAATGCGGTCGGGCATAATGTCTGCACAATTTTTTGATCCCAAATCATTTTACAGCAACGATGAATAAAAATATGTCCGACCACAATTTTGTTTTGTCCTACCAAGATGGTATGTGTCTAAGTAGGACATATGTCCTTTCAAGTGAAAAAAAAATATTTGCAGCCCTGAATAAGTGACGATTGAAATGTATACACAAAATATCCACATGTCTAAACATGATTATTTTGAGCATTAGTGTAAATAGAGTATGTTAGAGCAGGAGAGCAGCCTGTCTGTACAAAGTTTAAAAAGTGAGGGGAATTCAACCTTTTTTGGTTCTTGATTAATTCCTTCTTCTCTTTCTCGTGCTTCCTTTTCCTCTTTTTCTAGGAATAAATAAACACAGCCAGGTTAACAGGTTGGCAAAGCAGCAAACATTTCTCACAGCAACGCTTCACCTTAAAGGAGTCTCCACTTCTGTGATGTGTGCTTAGGGCTAAATATACTGAATAAAGAAGCAGCAGTTCTCCAAAACGTTTGGAGACAATTTTCTGGCAAATTATTTACATTTATAATTATCAAGTAAAATCACTACTATTATATGCTCTACACAGTCGCACAATTTCTATTAAAAAAATTCTTTGTTGCTATGTAGCAGTAGCCTCTTAAGTACGCTTTGCGTGCCTACATAATTAAAAAATCTTGCCAAATTATTGGAATACAGTATATTTAGTTGGATTAATTGGGAAATCATCTGTTGGGAAAATGTTCCTGTTGGTTTTGAAGTTCCAGCACCATTTTGGTTGTCAGTTTTTCTCGGATGTGGTATCCCCTTAAGGACAATGATTAAATTTAATTTCAAGTTCAAATTCACCTTTTTGTTTTTGTAAATATTCCTTGTTTTCTTCCATCCACAGTTTTGTTTTGATTGCTATCTCAGTTTCGTTCAAAAGGCACTGCAAAGTAAACAACACCATGTAGTTTGGGAAAAATAAAGGAATACATCACAAGGCAGGGTTACATTGTTATAATTTAGAGCTATAACTCTGCTATAACTATATACAGTGAGCCAGCTGGACTTATCATGACATCAAAGGTTTTAACCTAATAAAAGATCAAATGATTTACTTTATCAAGCTCCACATCATCCAGGCCTGTTAGATCCAACTCTTCACTTTCTTTATCTTCTTCTGTTTTATCTGCAAGATAATAATGATCATTCAATTGCTTAGTCAAGTATGCTGCCCATATAAGCTGAGTTATTAGTGTCTCAAACTGTTGAGTGGGAGGTTATGGGTTGGAATCCTGGTTGGACCACAAGCAAGGGTATTAAAATAACTGGCCCTAGCCAGTATTTAGAAACTTGTCCCAGCTAAGATGATCATGTCATTGGGCAGTGACATCATATTAGGGGACTGAAAGTCCAATGATTGAACTTTCCCGTACAGATGACTTCTATTACAGGCAAATTATTTCAAATCTGTCTTGACTAGTCAACACTCATTCATTAATGGTCCCAGCCAGAGGAAAACACTTATTAAATTTAAACTGACTGGATACACCTTCTTAGTGGACTCTTTTCCTAGGGGTGTAAGACTGAATGAAAATAAAGCAACCAGGGAATAGAACTTGAATATAACTGGCAATAAAAGCATGCTACTTCACAGGACTGTTTGACCTCTATTTATTTTTATTTTTTTTGTATTTTCTTCATTTAATTAATTAAAGTATTGCAAGAATTAAAAAAACCTTATTGTTACTTATTTTCGCGGGACTTAATTTTAGCGATTTGCAAAATTTAAGACCTGCGAAAATTTATTCTTAATTTGTTCATTATAATTTTTTATGTTGATTACGTTTTTTTTGGCTAAATCGCAAAAATTAAGTCCCGCAAAATATGCCTGTTCCATTTTTGCGAAATTAAGTTCCCGCGAAAAATAAGTAACAATAGGGTAGCAGGTCAACATCAGCATTTGCTGCTTTTTACCTAACCTGCTTTACCTGGCAAAAAAAGTTTGTATGTTTTTGTACGTAATCTACTTTAAATAGTACCTTCTTCGTGTATGTTGTCATTTTTTGATGTCAGATCTGCTATGCTATTGGGAGGTACTACAAGTGAAGAGCCACTATTAACATCACTTGTAACATCTTTTTCAGGAGTCCTGTTCAAGTCATCAGTGTGTCCATTTTCTTCTTCTGTTACAGGTTTGTCCTTTTTGGAATCAATGCCCAAAATGTTCTCAATTGAGTTCTGAAATGCTTCTAATTCTGAAGCAATTTCTGGTTTGTTTAACTCCTCAAGTTGTTGTTTTGCTCTCTTTCTTGCCTGTGTGAATGAAGGAGGATCCTGCTCTTCCTCAAGGTCAATGGTTTGAAATTCATCAATGGTTAGCTGACTGGAAGGCGTGTCACGGAAGTCACCAAGCCTCTTTCTTATTGTAGTATCACTGATGCGAACAGTTTTTACAACTTCACGCACTGTTCTGTTGAATCCATGTAATCTTGCAGCAACTAAGAGAGCTATTAAAAAATAACAGCATTATACTGATGCATCAGTGGGTGACATCACAAAGTGTGAGGCAGCGAGGCATACGATCCATTCGGGTTAGCCTAAATGGCACTCTAGTAAGCCTAAATAGCACTCTGGTAAGCCTAAATAGCACTCCGATTAACTTACAGTTAGCTAAGGTAGCTTGCGGTTATAGAATTTTTATTTGGAGTAGGGATTTCTGCTTCGCATGCCTCACTGCCTTGCCTTGCAAGCCTTGCACATTAATTTTGTAAGACTCAATCAGTGGCTGCTTAAAAGAGGGTGGCCACTTGATAGAGTTTAGCTAGAAATTAGCATTTGGGGGGGGGGGGTTTTGGTTTTTTTGGGGGGGGGGGGGGGGGGGGCCAATAAAAAAAAAAAAAAAAAAAAAAATTTCTCCCACACTTGGCCCTCCTACAACAAAAAACAAAGAAACCCCTCATTATTTTAACTTAAGTAGAAGTATGGACAATAATACATACAGACAAAAATGACAAAATCACTGGTTGTGACTGACTTAAAATATATTGAGTACCTGCTCCACAGAGGCCCGAAGGTCTTCGGCCATGATGAATCCAGTCTCTCTTCATTCTTCCTACAAGCCTTAAGGCTGTCATGGCGACATCATGCTCCTTCTCACCAAATTGTAACTTGTGCGCAAAACGATGGATGTACAAGCAGGGATCTAAAAGTCCACAAGCACATTATAAATACAATCAAATTGTTAAATCATATACCTGCCAGCTACTATATGATCATTTAATTGATGAAAAGCTGTCGAATTACACTCTATCTCTGGTATCCAAGCAACAATAATGCTACTCGAAGTGCATCCTTACAACACTTGAACCCCGCTTTCTTCGGAATAAATATAAGGAAATTTTGCCCCACTGTTATTGGATGCTACTATTGGAATGTCCTTCCAATATCTATACATTACATGCCAACTAAAAAAAGTTTTGAAAAAGCACTTAACCAGTTTTATTTTGCTCAGTACTAACTACTTCACATACCTCTAGATCTTCCTCTTTTACGTTTTTTATTAGTTTTCATTTTTTATTCTAAATTATTTTAATAATTATTGTAATTAAAACAAGGGCATCAAATTAGCTTACTATATTTTTTCCCTTTTCCATTTCTCTTTTTTCTAGTTGTCTTGTTTGAAATATTATACTCACTCAGACTGTAAATTTTGAAATGGAATAAATAAAATGAAAATAAAAATAAAATACATGTACAGTCAAAGGAAAGAGAGCTAGACCAAAACAGAAACCTCTGGACAAAATATAGAAACTCTTCCCTATCTCTTTGGTATCCTGTTCAGTTTCTTGTTATTATATGCAAGTACAGTTAAACCATATTAAAGCGGGCATAACTGTACGTGCAAACATTAACAAGAACGTAGTTACGAGAATAAAGGACTTCTTCATCATGTCAGGATAAACAACTTAAATTACTGTGAAAGTAAAACAATAACATGACCTCTTTGATTTGATTTTGATACCTTAAATGATCTAATAATGCCTCGTATCTAATAATTAAACGCTCCCGCTGAAGTGTAAAGTTTGTATTATACGCCCCTCTCTAATAAACACCCCGTATCTAATGGATGCCCTCCTCAAAGAATAATATCAAAAACCAAGGAAATGCTTCATAGAGTAAAATCACGCAATATTGTTAGTTTCTTGCTTGACTCGGACATCGACGAGGCCAACAACCCCAACATTATTTACCCCGATGAAGATGAAAACGTCTATAACGAACTTTGAACTACATCTCTAGGCTTTGCATTAGCGCAGAACAGAGTAGTCTCCTACACACAAACTCTGTTTTGTATCTTACTCCACGAGCAAACTATGCATCCAATTTGTTTTATTGAGGTTGTTACAGTTAAAGTGAAATTAATGCCTCTCTCTAATAAATGCCTCATATCTATTTTACACCTCCCCTAGGACCCCTAAAATTTTATTGACGCCCCAGGCATTTATTAAATCATTTTACGGTATGTCAACTGTGTATCCACCAATCAGATGCCAGATGAAACCACACGGAAAACAAACAAACGGTGTGAGACCATGCTTCTTTTCCTATTTTTTTAAAATTTTTAACCACTAAACTTGGAAAATTAATTATGAAACAAGAATCTAAAACTTAAAACTGACAAATAGACATTTTCCACACTTCAGTTCACTTCACGCAGTACAATACATCCATAAAGAAAGAAAGAATGAAAGAAAGAAAAGAATCACTTTATGGCAAAGGTTTGCCACAACTTTGTACCCAGAACTTACTCATTTAGTTCAGTGTGTGAGCACTATGTCTGCTAATCGAGAGCAGGCCAAAAGGCTGTGAGTTTTAGTACCTGTTGTAAATTATTATTTTTTCTTTCTATTGTTATTATGTTTTAAACGCGTGTGTTCAAAACATTTTGCTATTTAGACATGATTTATTGTACTGTAAGAGTAGTATCGTATGTATGTTAGGCTTTTTACTTTATTGTATTTATGATTTGCCTTAGTTAAATTAATAATAATATATTTTTTATTTATTTATTTTATTTTATACAGGGCTCCATTGAAAAGCACTTCAGTAAAAGGGACCCCTGTTTAAATATTAATATTTATTTAATTTATTATTTTTATACCCGGCACGTTTTATGAGGTCCGAATAGGCGTAGAGATTTTCGTAGAGCTCTACGCTTCTACTTAGTACAGTTCTCACAGATAAGACAGTAGCTCTTGAAAATGCGTATAGCCGTAGATTAGTACAGGCGTTTTCATTCTAAACTTTTCGTTATCAATGCTTTACGTTTTCTTTCTAAACTCTTCACTTCAAAGCTCTACGTTTTCATTCTAAACTCTACGGTTCTACGGCTCTACGTTTTCTTTCTAAACTCTACACTTCTACGGCTCTACGTTTTCAGTCTTTTCATTCTAAACTCTACGCTTCTACGACTTTACGTTTTCATTCTAAACTCTACAGCCCTACGGCTCTACGTTTTCATTCTAAACTGTACACTTCTATGGCGCAACGTTTTTATTCTAAACTGTGCACTTCTACGGCTCTACGCTTCATTCTAAACTCCACGCTTCTACGGCTCTACGTTTTCATTCTAAACTCTACGCTTCTACGGCTCTACGTTTTCATTCTAAACTCCACGGTTCTACAGCTCTACGTTTTCATTCTAAACTCTACGGTTCTACGGCCCTGCGTTTTCATTCTAAACTCTACGCTTCTACACCCTAACGTTTTCATTCTAAACTCTACGGCTCTACGGCTCTACGGCTCTACGTTTTCATTCTAAACTCTACGCTTCTACACCCTAACGTTTTCATTCTAAACTCTACGGTTATACGGCTCTATGTTTTCATTCTAAACTCTACGGTTCTACGTTTTCATTCAAAACACCACAGTTCTACGGCTCTACATTTTTATTCTAAACTCTACGCTTCTACGGCTCTACATTTTCATTCTAAACTCTACGCTTCTACGGCTCTACATGCATTTTCATTCTAAACTGTACACTTCTACGACTCAACGTTTTTATTCTAAACTGTACGCTTCTACGGCTCTACGTTTTCATTCTGAACTCTACGCTTCTACAGCCCAACGTTTTCATTTTAAACTGCACACTTCTACGGCTTTACGTTTTCATTCTAAACTTGACGCTTCTACGGCTCTACGTTTTCATTCTTAACTCGAGGCTTCTACCACTGCTCCATTTTCATTTTAAACTATGCGGTTTTGCAACTTTAAGTTTTCATTGTAACGCCACGCGTCTACAGCTCTATAATTGCAAACTAAACGGTACCCTTCTACAGGTCTTCTTTTTTATTCTAAACTCTACGCTTCTACGGCCCTATGTTCTTATTCCGTACTATTCCAACCTGTATGCTTCTATGGGTCTACATTTTCATTTTAACTCGACACGTCTACGGGTCTACATTTTAATTCTTAACTAGAGCTACGCTTCTATAACTCTACGTTTACATTCTATTATTCCTTGTGTAATACAAATGAAAATTACGCTTCTACACCCTAACGTTTTCATTCTAAACTCTACGGCTCTACGGCTCTACGTTTTCATTCTAAACTCTACGCTTCTACACCCTAACGTTTTCATTCTAAACTCTACGGTTATACGGCTCTATGTTTTCATTCTAAACTAATTCTAAACTGATGAGTTTTTATAATCTTACCCACTGCAGGCAAGTTAATGTAAAGTTCTTGAGCCAGCTTCAGGTATGCTCTACCAAGGGTGAAAACATCAATCTGACAAAAAAGTGCCATTCATTAGTAAGAATAAGACCAGATTCTCCATGGTAACGTTTACCAATGAATTTTTACTCTGACAGCTTTAGAATGTTTTAAAGCACTCCCTGCAGGGGAGGTAATCAGGATTTCAGGTGAAAGTGTCTGCGGCTGCTTACAGGAAATTATGTCCGCTTACGAGAACCTGTAAAAATACTGAGTTTGTATGGGAGTTAAAACGGGGTTTCAAACAAGGCGGCTGTAAGAGCTGTCCGCTTACGAGAGTGTCCGCTAAGAGAGCTTCGACAGTATTCTTAAGTGCAATTCTGTAGCCATTTCCTTGGCCTTCATTGTCTATGACTGCGGGTCTTGTAGATAATGTGCTAGTTTCCAAGAAATATCCATATCCACAGGTTATTGGAAAATAACAGGGTGGATGGGAGTTCCAGAGTTGTAAACAAAAAGCATGCAGCTCACTGAAAGTACCAGTCAAAAAGTTGTCCAGGGAAGGGAAGGGTCCAATAAAAAAGCCTTCTGTGGGAGGGGTATGGATTGTTTGTGGAATAACACTATTCACTAATACACCCTTAAACAACCTTTCTTATGAATCAGATTTTGAAGTGAATTGTGGAAATTAAAAATTTTTCAGTTTCACTTGGAAAGCAATAAGTACCTGTAAAACATCACTGAAGTCCAGTAACATGTCTGTAAACTGTCAAGGTTAATTGTTTAGAGTTCTCATTCCATGGTACAAACATTTAACAAATATATAGTGCATGCGATATACACTGTTGTTAATACTATTGCTCCATCTTTTTTGTTGCTTTTTAGGTAAAAAGTTTGGAAACTCACAAATCAAGTAGCCGGTAGTGTTTGGGAGATAGGGAGGTGAAAGGGCTAAAGTTATGAAAGCTAACAGATTAAAGAGGTGTGAATAAATTGTAAACTTTGATGAGTGGTAAATACTACATGACAGGGTAAATACTACATGACATGGTAAATATTACATGACATGCTACATGAAAGCTACATGGCATTTTAATTCACATACAGATCGACACATGCCAGACATCGCTTCTTCTAAGCTTTTGGTTACCTCAATAATAATAATAATAAAAAGTATTTTTATAGCGCCAAAATCCACTAATTGCTCATGGCGCTTTACAATACCTCAGTGAATGGTTCATCTGGTTGCCAAAGGTTACAGTGAATGTTCACCAACAGGCACTATATTTATACTCCTGGGTGAGAAGCACCGTTAATGCAACCCTCCAAGTTAAGACCATTTTAGTCGCCATGTCGACTAAAATTTTGGACCTAACGACTAAATTGGAACTGAAGTCGCCAGCCTGGTGACTAAAATTGAGAAGGATTGAAAGAGTGAGCCTGATTTAGTGACTAAAATTTTTCACTGGCGACCAAACTTCAGCAGTCGGTGGCCAAATGGCCACTTAGGAAAAAAATAAACTTGGAGGGTTGTAATGTAGAGTATTTTGTTGAAAATACATGTTACCGTAATTATGACACCAGCCACCCAGCTCTTGAACCTGGAGCTATTAATCCAGAGTCCAGTAACAGTGCCCTAATTATCAGGCTACCAGGAAGGAGTGATATTGTCATGGACTGGCATCGTAAATTTCCGGTTATAAGCCCCCCCGGTTATAGGCCCATCTACCTGGAAACAAATAAATACATCCGATTATAAGCTCCCCCGGATATAAGCCCCCCTCTACCGGATGACAGTACTGAACAGGGCTAAAGGTTGCTTTATTATGCGTTTTAATTTAAAAATGTATTTCAGTCAACACTCCTGTGACACTTTTCGAAACGATTTTTTTCATTACGCTTATAAGCCCTCCGGGATATAAGCTCCTCCGCTTATAGGCCCACCCAAAACCCCTTACGAAGTTGTATAAGCCCAGGGCTTATAACCGGAATTCTACGGTATCCCTTCCTGGGAGGAGTATCAAGCTTCATCAGGCTACAGAAACCAGAGATACTGTACAATAGATATCTCTGCTTATAAATAAAAGCAGAGATAATTATAATTATACATGCTATAATAACATTTTTTCATTTGCATTTTGGATACGAGGAGTTTTCTCTGTTCTGCATACAAGGTACAGGCATGCCGCCACAACATGATTTGTTCGCCTGCCTCTGGTGAGACGTTTGTTGACTGCCAGCTTGTAGAAGTTGTAAGCTGTGTCAATACAATGCTGGTTCATCTGTAATTGGTGGCCCACTGCATTGATTCTTCTTTTCCCTGAAGACAGGTTTAAGAAGTTATCAAGATCTTTATAATGCCAACGCACTGGATTTTTATGAAAATGCTTGTGGTACTGAAGGACTGATCATTATATTTACTTGGTGAAGGACTTGGAAGTGGAGATGGGTGAGAAAATTAGGTACCTCTCACATTTTCTGGCTTCCCCCACTCCCTAAAAAAAAACAATTAAAGCTCCCCATTCTTTAGACCCTTAAGCCTTTGTTTTACCAGGGAAAGAGATTGGTGAATTTTTTTATTTGCACCTATCAATGTTAAGCTGCTGAGGGGGGTTGGGGGAGGCATATGCCAGGCATTTGAACTTAGATGAGACTTTCTGTATAAATGCCCAACCCCAGGGCATTTGTGGATGTTCAAAAGAGTCACTAAACTTCAATAAAATGTTGTAAGAAAGTCCATTAAAAGGGTCTAAAGTCCCCACTACGGGCAAACAATTGCTGTCTAATCTGCTGCCTATTCCCGGCCTCCCTCCTCCAGCGGCTTAACATACCAGGAAAATGCAAAACCAATACAATCAAACCTGCCAACTCTCCAGATTTTCCCGGGAGACTCCAAGCTTTTCATCAAATCTCCTAGTCTGATTTCCGGCGAGTATTCATACATTGTATTAAATGATATCCTTACAATGCAAAGATTTCTCTGGGGGTTGGCAGGTATGTACTGTACAATTAAAAATAACACTTGAGTGAAAACTGTTCTAATTTGACAGTGAAATTGAAGCAACTACTGGAAACCAAATCCCAAATCCAGGCGTAGTTGACACCTGAAATCTTTAAAATAAGAGGAATCTAGAAATTTTGGAAACCTCATGATCAGATCCCTGGTTAAAATTATGAGTAAAAATTAATGAAAGGGTAATTGGTAAAACTTTAAATACCATTTTCAAGAGTAACTGCTCTTGATTCCTGGCCAAGCCCATGACGAAATGCAGTTCCCAAACCAACTCCTGCCTTGTTTCCTGACAAAAAATAAAATAATAAATAAATGTTAATAAAAAAAGTTTAAAATTACGCTTGTAAAATAACAGCAAAATTTCATGTAACATAAATAATTGTTTCTGTTTATATGAGGTTTATTTATCAAAAGAAAAGATCTAATCTGTGAACAACACAACTTCAGAACAAAAACGAATTCCTTTCAGACTCTTCCAGCTACACAAGCGCCATCTTGTCTTTTGTGCTGCTCTTCTCAATAAAATCTTTTGATTGCGAAGTAAGAAAGTCACGTGACTTACATGGCACAACGGAGATGAACTTCGCCACACACCCGTGCGAAGCTCTCGTTCCCGGGTCTCGTTGTACTGAGTTCAAACCCTGTATCCTCCATTCTCGATCATGTCAACTTAAAATCTTTTTTTTAGCCGAGGCTTTTTTTCATTCTTTTTTTTTTATCCCAATGGCAGTTACATCGGAAAAAGAAATGTTAATAAAGTCGATAGGCGAGCTATCCACGTGTCGTAAAAACAAGTACAAAACTACACTTTTCTCTCGAATCAGAGATTGATATTAATGCCGTATAATTAAAGAAACGACTTCCTACCTTCGGCTGAGACGAACTGTCCAATAGCACTTGCTCCTCCGATGCTATTTTCTTGAAACTGAACCTCTGAGATGATAATGTTGTCTTCGAGCACAGACCCACAACCCATACAAACTGCATCGCCACGAGCTTGATCAATGTCAATATCACTTCCACCACAATTCGAACAAACCTGTGACATGCTGCTGAAATTATTTTTACTCTCCCTGCGAAGTGTTAGTTAAAGAGAATAAAAATTACAGACTTATAGCCGGCGATTCGAGGTTCACCACTTCGGTTAGAAATTTCATGCTTATTGCAAAGTTCTTGAAGTCGCAAAGCCTTGTGGGAGATGTTTTTGAAAATAGTGGGAGGGGAGGGTTGAGACATTTTACAAAGTGACGAGTTTTGATTGGATGCGTTCTATCACGTGGTATAAGAGTGACAAAGAGCGACACAAAGAGCGGGAAATTTGAGACGCGGACGCCACATTTGCAGAAAAAACTCTGCAAAAAAATAGTCGAGCGCCGCAAACGAAATTCGTTTATGCGTGTTAGGCGTAAACTTTCTCGAAACTTTCGCCGTTTTCTTACATGTTCCTTGCAAATTTTTTCGTTAATAATGGGGTTGAAAGTTCGTTATTACATCTACATCGTTTCCCACTCAACATAGGCTTGGGATTATCTAAAGAAACTCCTGTCTTAAAGGATTTTAAGGTAAGTAATTTGTCCAATAAGATCTGCTAAAATTATCTCTTTTCTGTCAACTTTTCCTTTCGTTTCATATTTTTCTCCTATTTAATTTTATTTTTTATGTTTTCATGGACTCGTCAAAGAGGAGGCCGAGAGCTTGAAACAGGTATTTTCACGATAATGAAGTCAATAGCTTCTTAATTTGAGTACTGTAAGATTCCTTAATTTTAATGCCTAGTCAACAGGCCATTTTCAAAAATACCATAATACTCTTTGTCGTCCCTCTAAAATTTTGCATAAGCATTGTTTTCAATTTCTCTTGGGACAACAAGAGAAAACGCAAATTTTGGAGGGACAACAAAGAGTATTATGGTATTTTTGAAAATGGCCTATAGGGTTACTTCATCAGCTTTGTGGAAGGCATGTTGGCCTAATGGTTAGCGCACTGGATTCCGAATGATTGGGGTTGTAGCCCTGGCTGAGGTTATTGTGTTGTGTGCTTGGGTAAGACGCTTTACTCTCATAGTGCCTCTCTCCACCCAGGTGTTTAAATGGATACCAGCAAAATAATGCTGGGGGTCAGTAACCCTACAATGGACTAGCATCCCATCTAGGGGGAAGTAGAAATAGGTACTCCACTCACTTAATTCTACAATTAATTAATTCGACGCAGTTTTTTTTTTTACTCCATCAGCTTTACATTTAAATCTGCTATCAACAGAGGCCCTAGTAAAAAGCAAAAATTAAAAAAAGTCACAAAAAACCTTGCAATGAACCAAAAATAAAAGTAAAAAAAGATTTAAATATATAAATTTACTAGGGGCCCCCAGATTTAAGCTAAAAGTAAGTTGCATCTGTATAAAATATCATTTTAAAAACAGTTATAAAACTGGTTCATAAATAAATAAATAAATAAATAAATAAAATAAATTACTACTGTATATTTAGTGAGAAAGCCACATCAGCTCTAACTGGTTTTCATGCGGGTCCTCTATCCAGGTCGAATTGCAATTTGTTAATGTTGGTTTTTGTGGAGGGAGGAAAACCGGAGAACCCGGAGAAAAACCCTCGGAGCTAGGACAAGAACCAACAACAATCTCAACCCACGTATGGTACTGGGCCGACGTTGAATTTGTGCCACATTGGTGGGAGGCAAGCGCTATCATCACTACGCCACCCATGCTCCCCTGTGAAACGTTAATCAACTCATGTGGGGTGTTTTTTGCCTTCGTGGGCCGCTTTAAGCCTCTTTACTAAATTACTTTCAACCTGGAAGAAACTTTTGTTCGTCTTATGCCAACAATTAGGGTGGTCTGCCTGTGTTTTAATGAGCAAAAGTGACTAGTCAAGGTTAGGAAATCAATACTTGGGAATAAACAACATTGATGCCTTTTTAGTTTTGCATATCGTTGATTTTTGGTGACTCTGTGTTTGTTTCCATCCAAGATGGTGTCTATTTCCGTCTGCAACAGAGTTTGTATAATTGCCAAAAAGAAAAGATATTCGTCATTTTTAACTCGGAAAATTCGGGCTTTTAGTTAGCAGGCCATTTTCACTAGTTTCCTGTTAACATAGGCACACAATTAAGGATGGGCCGATACTCGATACCAAATATTCGATACCTCGATATTTTGACAATTTTGAAAAGTATCGATACTTTCGAAAAATATCGCACTTTCGATACGTTTTCGATACTGCACACGTGACCTGAGCCTGCGGTCTCCTGGTCAGCACCTAAGGTTTAAAAATGCAATTTTGCTCAAACAAATATTGTTGTTCTTGTCAATATTTGAATTTTTCTTGCCTTGATGCAAAAGTGAATCAAAAAGACCAAAAATCAGCATTCGTGGCTAACATCTACAACGCCAGGACTGTCTTTTGAATTCTTTAACAAATCACGTGACATATCAATGACATCAGGACGGAAATGACGTCATAATATCGATATCGATATCGATATCGAGAAAAAAGGCAAATATCGTATCGATATCGTATCGTTTTGAAAAACGTGTATCGGCCCACCCTTACACACAATATGTTCAAGAGGCACGCAATGCGTGCAAGCGCTATAAGGCCTAGAGCTACAGAATTAGACCTCTTTCTCTGAAAAAACCTACTTTTTTATTATATAACATACTTTTAACACGGCTAATCAATAAATAACTATGCCTCTGTAATAGAGCCGAAATATTGTGCTAGTATCCGTTTTCTTGAAAAAAAGCGAAACTCAGTTTTTGCAATGACATCATTTCTCGGCCTTGCCTTTTTAATTTTGTTTTCGAAGTTGTCACATGGCTATGCATTATGGTACAATAAATGATGATTATAGCAAAATGATTTACACACACATTCGTTCGAAAATAATAAAAAACAAAAAGGAATAAAACAATTTACAATGGGTTTAGGGGACTCGAACCCATGGCCTGCTCTCGATAAGCTGACATGGTGCTGACGCACTGAGCTAAATGAATAAGTTCTGGGTACAAAGTTGTGGCCAACTTTCGCCAAAGTGTTGAAGCAATTCTTTTTTCCATTTATGGATTAATTGAACTGAATAAAGTGAACTAAAGTGTAAAAAGTTTTACATGATTTGCTCTGGCCGATCTTTATTTGTCAGTTCAGGGCAGTTTTCGAATCTTGTTTCATAATTTTAGCAACAATGCATATAATGGCATTTATGAGTGTTAATGACTTGCAGTCATTTCTGATACTCGTATTACCGGTAAAATTTGTATGACTTTTATTTGTAGATGAATATTTTGTACAAGGACAAAAAGATTTAAGGACTCACTTTTAATTTTTTTATGGGGGGGGGGGGGTGATAGTGCCTGTAAAAATAATGGCCCATCTCTTCATCAGAAATGTTTACCCTGGCCTCCCCGCAAAATCTAAAATTTTTGATTTTACCACCCCCCCCCCCCCGAAAATGAATACAATTCAAACCCATGAAGTTTATAATAATAATAATAATAATAATAATAATAATAATAATAATAATAATAATAATAATAATAATAATAATAATAATAACTGCTAGTGATTATGATTAACTGTTAATTGATGGGACACAATTGTTAGCGTGTGGCAACTGTGTTGCAACGAAATAGTTGGTAGGATTGAGTTGCTGCTGCTCGCTCGGTACATAACAAAGTAGGGAGTCCTTGGACATGCTCCCATGGGAAATTTTAATTTAGAAACGCTCAAGGCATCAGATAGAAGTCTTGCACTAATTTACAAAACTTTAAGGTTTATTTTGTTTATTTTATTTTTGTTTATTTTTGTTTTACACAGGAAATGTTTTCGCGTGGGTCCCCTTTGAAGCCATTTTTTTGTCTGACATTGTTCAACTTTATTTCTTATTTACTAAGCCCTCCTTTCCACAGAGCGAATGATTCAAAATATGCCCGGTGTTTTTTGTGCATGCGAGAGTAGTTTTACATGGCCGTCCAAGGGTCCATTGACGTCAATAGAGAGATTAAGCATGACGTTTATTTTTCCCGCGAACGGCCAAAATTTAACTTCCGCCATCTAGCGTTTGGCGTTCGTACGCGGAAATGAGTAGTTTTGTGTTTGTCGGGAATGCGGGATTTTTTGCCTATTTTTATGAGGGATTAATTTTAGATTCGATAAAGAGGCAACAAAATGAAATGCATGCTCCCGTTTGCCGTTTGCCGTTTGCCGTATAACGTCATGCTTAATCTCTCTTCTAACAATTTTTAGCGCTGCCTTGACAGCGAATTCTGACATCTTCACATTGTGAATTCATAATTTAAACCTATGGAAAAATAATCCCTTTGTTATTACTTAATTTGGGGACACAAAATTGTTGGATGACAGCTCTTAAAAGTTCACATAGTAACTGCAATTTTTGGATGTACAAATGGCTGGACAGTAGTTTTAGGCTTTCGGGGAATTACATTTACTAGAAAAAAGTGTCTGAAAATAGCGCGGCAAATTGTTTCAAACGGCAAATTAAGACCCCCCCTGTTTGAATTTTAATACGTAATTAGGCTCTTTTGGAATTGGTATTAACACTTGGCGACATTGATTTATGACATAACGTGACCTGCTGTGCAGCGTCCCCTCAGTTGCGGGCCAGTGCTCATGTTAAAGGATGCTTCACTTTAATTTATTCTCCAACTTTATATAGCAGCGTGCGTTTCCTGACCAGATTTATGCTGATAAATAGAAACATTCCAGATGTGTTGCCCTTGAGCAAGTTTGTTTTCTTAGAGGAACAGATTAAAAGAAAGAAAGACAAAGAATGCCGAAGAAACTTAACGTTTTGTTCTTGTTACTATTCACGTGCTGAGTAACACAAAAACTTCCTTATTAAAATATAACAACAAACTGCTGCTTGATTGCTTTCAGAAAAACAAACTGACAAAAATAACCCTTTTATTCTTGAACGTCTCTATTCACTGTCTTCGGCTTTCTGCTGGCATGGAGGATTCTTTGCATAAATGTTCTTTTTTACTTTTGGGACTTAGCCATGGCACATAAAAATGATTTGCCACCAAATTCTCATAAAAAAATGCGGGAATGAACCAGAAATGAAACGAAATGAATCAGGACTGAAACGGTTAACGGCAAAGTATGGCAGGCAGCTGCGGCTTTCTTTGCTAGAAAGTACGCTCGTTAAGGTCAAAGAACAAGTCGGAAGCTTTAGGTTTTTTGTGTTGACAATAGCAGGTGCATTTTAATACACTCACAGCAGGAGTGATGACGCTTTTTCGCATAACAGTCATAAAGTAACCGCTTGCCGTCATTATATCACGGTGGACAATCTTATACTATATTTGCAAACCCGCTTTGCTTTCACCGAGACTGCATATCGCGACATCACTTGGGTTCATTCGAAATATGCAATGAACACTCTTAAATGGAAGGTAAAGAAGATTGCTTCATAAATATTTTCTTGGTTTTTGAAGGTTACTTTAAAAAAGTTTCCTTTTTTTAATTTTACGTTTGGTGACAGAGGTCTTTGTATTTTGTTTTTTCCAGCTGGTTTGTCTGTGTGTTGCTTGGCTCCAACTGCAGAGATTAGTAAAAAGTGAGTAAGTTTTGGTGCAAGTACGTATTTCTACTTTTCAATGAACAGAAACGGAGATATCGGTCTAATTAATGCAGTTCATCTCACGTCGCGTAGAATTTATTGGTCATTTCACTAGCTACAATATCAAAGCTGAATGTGATCATGTTGTACTTCTAACCCATTTAGTGGTGCTATGTTCGACAAAACTAATTTAGTCATACCATAACAGACAACTGAAAGAAAATCTTGCATACAACAAAGGGGTATTTTACTGACAATATTAGAGATGGAGTTGAGGGGTTAAACGTATCCCCAAACTTGACAACAGTTTACCAACGCTGAGATTAGCCTTCTAAAACATTTTGCTGTGAGTCGTAAATATCACCAGTTTACCTAACAATAATAGACGTTTCTGTCGAAACATGTTTCCAAAACGTTGTCCTTGTCCCTTTCACTAAAGTACAGAACAGTTTTAGAGACATAACGCAAGGCTTAACTCGTTCTATTGCTGGAAAACCTGTGCAATTAACATGCTTTGTTTTATTGCACTGATGGTTGCAAAAGACCTGACCTTACGAGGGCCAAAGACACGGCGAGAAGTTCAAAATCGACTAACGAATTATACTGTGTCGGCGTCTATTTCACATCACATACATATATATAATTTTGATAAAAGAGAGTTTAAATTAGGAAAATTCGACAAATTCAAGTGGAACTGTAAAACGCCTTAGTCGCACTGTATTTACTCATCTCAAATTATCTCACGGCTGCACGTCAGAAACCACGAAAAGTCCATTGCCACTGCCAAGTCTGAGATGGTGCAAAAATTTTCTTTGCAAACAGTGTGATAGCGAGGTGAGGTGAGGACAAACCAGACAAATAGGACTCTAAGTTGCAAACGAAAATCAATAGAAATTCCTAAAAAGCACTTCTTCGTATAAATGGAACACTAATCCGGCACTGTATAAATAGTTCATGTCATTGAAGCAAAAATGAAAAGAATATAAAAGTATTGAGTCTATTAAGAAAGGCTTCCGTTGCTGACATTGTTTTTTATCTGAGGAACTGCTTGGCAGGTGTTTTCGTTTTACATCGAGTTGGTCTACTAAAGTGTATTGAGGAGGGAGTATTTAGATTACCCTTAACATACTTGATAAAATAAAGAGGTGTGTAGTGACCACGGACGTACTCCAAATTTAATCTACTAATTAAAACCTTAGTTGTTTAACCTAAACCTACTTCACGATACGCAAAAAGGATATTATATTTTGTTTTTCTTTTTAATGGCAAATCAAGCCTTTAGGCCCAAAACATATGCCCAGAAAAGAAATGCACTCTAAACTTGTTAAAGAAATATAACGAAACTCTAGACGGGCCAAGAATGCCAAATCCAGTATTTTGTTACCATCGCGAAAAAATCCGAAACGAACAAGTCGAACGTAACATTTTGTGCTATGAGGGAAACAGGTCAAATGTGCAAAGTTTCTATTAGCTTCCATTGTCTTTCAATTCCCACAAAATACATGGATACAAGGAAAATCAGGCCAAATAGAGGCTTGTACCCTTTGCCTGAGTCAGGTGAGAATTTTGAGATAGCAAACGAGGGTTAATGTGTTCCCTCTCTTTGGTTAAGCAGCACTTACAGTTTTTTGCCAAGCGGCTTTGAACGAAAGAGCACTAACTATTGTGGTTACAAATGTCATATGACTAACGACTGAACATCGAGTTTTAGTTTTAGCTTTGTTAGTTTGTGATTTCTCATTTCTGGCTCGTCTGCATGACTCTCTTGTCCGTGAAAAGTTACATAACAGATAGTTATGTCAGTAACTTTTCAGAGATGATGTTTACTGCAACAGCTGCAATTGCAACGAAAACAAGAGAATTTCGTTTTGTTTGTTTCTTTTGCTTATTTTCGTTGAAGAGTTTTGTTTTATTTGCTTCTTTGTTTGTTGTTGTTGCCCCGCTACAATTTCAACTGCGCTGGGCTATGGCGAAAACGTATTTTTTCTGTTTAGATATTTAAAAAAAAAAAAAAAAAAAAAAAAAAAAAAAAACTAAAATCGAGGAGGCCACTAAGAGTATTAAATTTTGTTGTTATTTTTATGGTTGTCTTTTTTTTACCTTGTCAATAACTGGAGGCGTTATAAAATTTGATAAGCAGATACTACCTTGGCCACGAACGTAGGCAACGTTAACCTTAAAAAGCCGTCTACCCTTCATAACTCAGTTTGAAAACTTGTGGGCTGTTTGTATTGAAATTACGCTAAGAACCGCCACAACGAGGCAACACAGCTGGAGTGCTCATTAGTGCAGTTTGGATCTCACGAAAGCAGAAAAATTACCATTTTGCTTTAAAGGCTTTAAATCTGATTTTGGTTACCTAGTGCCTCGGACGACTATAATTCTATTTTCCGAATCAGCTTAAATTTTAAGCCTGTTTGAGGCCGGCACACTTCATGCTAAGTTTTTAAATTCCTTTTTGTGTATTGAGCGAGCTTCAACCCTATGGAGATTCTGGTGAGGATGTTTTGCAAGAGAGGATGAATTTTCTCGTGGGGGTTGATTGAGTGGTTGCACCTGGTACGCGATCATATTTTTCCTGTGGCACTTGGGCGTTTTTAACAGCAACTTTATGAACAAAACCCTTCGCCTAAGAAATGAGGTCAAGTATCTTAAAGTGCGAAACCAGTAACGTTAGAATTTCCTATAAAACCCCTGTCGCATCAACCTCGTTCGCAGGCCGTTCTTAGAGGCCTAAAAGCGTCAGTAAAGTAAACTATTGATAATAAATAAAGAAAGATGGTAATATTTTTTCGCAGTACTATTCTTACGCTGATGGAAAATCCGGAGGTTCTTTTATAACTGAGTTGCAATGTAACGCAAGGAAACGCTTTCTCTTCCTCATAGGTTTCGATGAATGTACTGATCCGCAGTTCAACAATTGTGATCAGAACGCGGCCTGCACTAATTTACCTGAAGGGTTTTCCTGTACGTGCAAAGACGGCTTTGATGGCAACGGAATACAGTGTACAGGTATTTATAAATTTAAAAATTGTACCTATATATGTGATTGGTATTTATAACTCTAGATCTAAAATGAGCTTCTATTAGTAATAACACTTATTACATAGTTAAAAGGTTTAATTGATTACCACAGATCTAGAATTAGTTGACATTTCCTCCATTATAATTCTTTGAAGAGCAAACAGCAAGGATGAAGATCAAGAGGAGAATTAAGAGATTCATTTTTACTCGTGAATGTAATGAAACGAGTATGGTTATTCTAAATATAGTGCTTTGCTGAACAACTAAAGTTGCTTTGATTCTGTAGCAGTCTAACCCTGATTATACTTTTTAAAGAAAACCACTTGTTTTAGCTCTTTCTGTAGTATACTGGTTACAAGCTCTCGCTCTTATAATTCCGGCTTTCGGCGGCGGGCCCATCTGTCTGCAAAAACTACAAAAAAAATATTCGTCTTATAAGCACCCATCTTCCCCAACTTTTCTATATTTTTTAACTTTCTAACGTTCTCTAAAGAACATTGTATTTCATATAGAAATAAATCATTGGATAATTTGTCAGTTGTTTGCAAGTAAACAGAACTGTACAATTTGTATTATTTCGTTTTATTTCCAATAAGATGTGGATGAGTGTAGTACGGGGGCACATACCTGCAGCAGCGATGGAGCCTGTGTTAATACAGAAGGAACATACGCTTGTGACTGCGAACCTGGCTTAGAGTGGTACCCAAAGGAAATGAAGTGTAGAGGTAAACCAAATTGTGGGTCAGGGAGAACATCCCAATGATGTTTTTTTTTTCACACTCAAGCCCCAAGCCTAAATACACGAGTTTGTGACCGAGTATTCGAACCCTACTTTATTCAAGCGTACGTACAGATAACAGGGCACGGGTATCTGAGAACACCCCCGAAATACCTCATAAGGTGAAGACATACACTTGTAACTGTGAGCCTGTGTTACAGTGGAGCTCAAATAACATGCAATGTCAAGGTAACAACACTGCAAATGCGAGGTGTGACATATTTGCCATTTTATAGAAATGTATTGAAATCAAAGTGCAGTCCACAGTGTGACCGTCTTCTTTTCCTTTTTATTTTATCCTTTTGTAATTCTTCATTGTGGTTGACATCTGATGTAGTATCAGTGAATACTGGAGAAACCTGATAAAGAGCATAGGGGTATCACATAACCTACGACGGACGGACAGGACCAGCATCCCATAGTGCGAATGAAGAATAACTCCTAATGAAATCTCTCCTCTCTTTTATACGCTCTCACGAGGATATCTCTCCCTAAGGACGGCAAAAAAAGCTTTCGTAGTGGTTTAGCTGTTTTCTGAGCGAGATATTTTCTTTTCTTTTATCAGATATTAACGAGTGTAGCTCAAACACCGATGACTGCTCCAACCTGGCTACTTGTACGAACACCGTTGGTTCATACCTGTGTGAATGCATCGTAGGATACACTGGCGATGGTGTTCTGTGCACAGGTAACAGACATTATAAATTATAAAACAAACGTGATTAAAAAGCGTTCGTTATTCTTCGGTTACTAACAGGACCAGTTTGTCCGTGTTAGAAAAGAAACACTACGTTTTAAAAGTCTTTATTACTAAATCAAATTGTGGCTAAATGATAATTTGTTTATAATGTTCTCCTTTCATAAGATTTGGATGAGTGCAGTACGGGGGCACATACTTGTAGCAGCAATGGAGCCTGTGTTAACAGCCAAGGGACATACTCTTGTGACTGTGGCCCTGGGCTACAGTGGAGTTCAAATAACATGCAATGTCAAGGTGAACAAGAATATATACTATGCTAGATATATTCTACATATCTATAACCTTTTCTTATAAGCAGAACACCTTGTTTTCCTAATATTGTTTTGGTACCTCTTAGCATACCTTTGAAAACTGAAACATACGTATTATTCTGAGTATTTTTATATTTTATTGTAAATAATTATTGAGGGCCACTGGTTTGTTAGTTTTTTATGCTATTTTAGTGCTACCCTCGTTAAATAAAGACTTTACCTTACCTTACCTTACGTTTTTATTCCTCTGACATCGATTGAACACGCCCACAATTTAAGAACTCGAAAATTTTTGGGGCTTTTGGTCGAAATGCAACCTCCTTTTCTTTATCATTTGTGAGAACAACGATCGTTTTAACGTTATTACCTGAAAAAATGAGAAACTACTAGGAGGTTATATTTAGACCAGTATTCTAATGAGGAAAAGTTGCAATTTTTAAATTGCATCATGCTTTGGAAAACACAAAACAGTCCAACTATTTTCCAGCTATTTACCGACGAAAATTGCGATAATGGAAAAATCAATTTTTCCTATAAATATGTTTTCGACTACAGTACGCTCATTTGTTTACATTCTTTTATCAGACATTGACGAGTGCAGTTTGAAGACAGATGACTGTTCAGATTTAGCTAAATGCATCAACACTGATGGCTCATTCCTGTGTGACTGTATCAAAGGATACACTGGCGAAGGTGGTTTGTGTACAGGTAACGACCATTACCACTGGAAAAGTAAAAGTGACCATCGAAATCATCTTTGCCAGTTTTCATTGGCAATCCATCCAAGGAAACAACACCAGTTCAGTCTAAGGCCTGAAGATTAAGTAATAAATTAAATAATAAGTCTCTTTATGATGATTAGAGCGGTTTTAGATTGATAGTTGAAAATAATTTGTTGACTTAGGAAGTCCTTTTAAAGTTAGTTAAATTGATTAAAAAAAAAAAACAGCCAACATCTGCTTTAAACTCCAAATCGAAAGGTCTGGGTTCAAGCTTTAGCCGGAATCATTGGGTTGTTTTCTAGGAGAGGACATTTTTACTTCTGCGATCCCCTGGTTTAATTTAAAACTTAAAAGAACTTTAAGTTTGAGCCCTGCTGAGCTGCTGTAACGGACGAATGCACAGAAGTTTATTGTAAGAGACCAATAGGCTTTGAGTTGTTTTAAATTTTTTGTTTTTTTTTTTTTTTTTTTTTTTTTCCTTTTTTTTGTGTTGTTATAGGCTTTTTTTTTGAAGTAAAAAAAAAAAAAAAAGAAAGAAAAAAAACAAACAATTTTATACCGACATTTGTCGCGTTGTAAAATGCTTCGTTATATTCCTATAATAAAAGTAAAAGATAACGTGTTAATGTGTTTCATTTTCAAGATTTGGATGAGTGTAGTACGGGGGCACATACCTGCAGCAGTGATGGAGCCTGTATAAATGAAGAAGGGACATACGCTTGTGACTGCGAACCTGGCTTAAAGTGGTCCCCAAACAAAATGAAGTGTATAGGTAAACCCAAGTGTGGATCAGTGAGAACATTCCAAAGATTTTTTTCTTTTAACACTAAATCGCCAAACCTAAATACATGAACCATGTAGAGTTTGTGACTGAGTATTCGAACCCTGCTTTATTCAAATGTAAGTACAGATCAGAATAGCGCACGGGTATCTGATAACACCCCCAAAATACCTCATAAGGTCATAAGGTGAAGAAACGAACTTTTTCGATAAAAAGAGAAAGCATCCGACCACAAGTTACAAAATGTCCAGCAAGTACCCAAAATTAAAATCAAAATATGTTTTGCTGAGAAAATGATTCCCAGTTGAACACGATAGATTTTTCTCAAGATTACCACATGAAAAATGTATCTAAAAGAGATTCATAGCTTCTAGATTTAAAAATTTTGTGGAGGACATGCCCTCATAACCCACTAACAAGATTTTGCCTCGTCTGTGGCAAAGGTCTGGTTACGGCCTTGAAGTTCTTGTTTATTGTGGTTTTTGAAAGAAACATCAGTGCAAGAGTATGAGTTATGAGTACAGTATGACACCAGTGTGTTGATATAGACAGCCTTACCTGAGCTTGTATTTAGAGCTTATGATGACTATGTTTGGTCGCTTCAAAGAAAGAAGCTTAATAAAAGATTTTTGACTGTCCAGTATATACTACCATTTGCGTTCATCCATGTAGCGTGTAGCGTGACGGATTTAACGCGTAGTTTTACTTTTAAAACCTTAACGCTTTTGTCTGTCACTTTTGACCTATGAAGCGTTTGCGGCCAGGTCGCGAAATTGACAACGTTTTACGCCATTCGATCATGTTTTCTTCACAAACTATCAATATTTTCAAGATTTGCCCGTTTCCTTAGATGATAGTGTGCTCAGAAAATATCATTACAATGGAGAGGAAAGAAGATGACAAGTTTGGAAAGAATAATCGTCCAGGAGTCGCTTTATAGCAAGATTTTCGAGGCTTGATTTATTTGTCCGAACTGACACGTTTTTAGATTAAACCGTTAACACTTTTAAAGTAAAACTACGCGCTAAATTCGTCACGCTTCATGTATGAAGGGTAATGGTAGTATGTATATATATTCTGTATATATATTCTGTTGTCAGATGTTGACGAGTGCAGTTTAAAAACAGATAACTGTTCTAGCTTGGCTGAGTGTACGAACGCTTATGGCTCATACTCGTGTGAGTGCATCACAGGATTCATTGGTGATGGTTTCTCGTGCACAGGTAAGAAAAATTAAGGAAATAATATCCCCTATAACCGAACCAGAAAACAAACACTGACTGAACACATCACTTAACCTTGCTTCCGGGTAAGGATAAATTCCTAACTTCCCTTTGCAGGTTCAAAACTGGCAAGTCATAAGAATAACGGACCAATTTATTATTAATTAGTTAATTATAATAACTATTATTTTTGGGAGGTATAATTTATAATTTCAAAAAACATTTTTCAACTGATACTTTACTCGTACTCGCAACGTTACATCTATTTTTAAATAGGAAATATCAATTTAAAATGATTTTTTTTAGAAGAAAACCACTGTTTAAAAAAAGATACTTAACCAGTATTCCTCTGCTGCTATTGTCGTCTTTCGAAAAAAACGAACAAAGAAAAAGGAAGCCCATTTTAAAATACCCCCGAATTTGAACCATCGAACTGTCCATATGTGGCACAACTACTAGCTGAGTCCTGCGCTCGATCATTTTGCTATCGGAATATTGGCATTGTTTCTTTTTGGTTTTTTTTTTTTTTTTTTTTTTATATATATTTTTAATTTTTAAGATTTTTTTATCTAATTTTAAAAAATTTTTATAGATTTGTAAAGCGCCTAGAGCAGGCCTGGATAGGCGCTATAAAAATGTTTATTATTATTATTATTATTATTATTGTTTCTTCAGGCTTTGCCATTTATGCATTGAGGCCCTTTAAAAAATTACTTTCACTCGGCTATGAATGATCCAATCCAAAAAATATACATTTATTTTTAGCTGTGCAACTTTGTTGTAAAATTTCCATTTGGTTCTGAAGGCAAAGAAGAAAGCTTTCAAAGCTTAACTTCCGCCGCATTTTTTTACATGTTCTTTCTCGCTCTAAAATTTAATTTGTATTCTCGTTTTCCGTCGCAAGGACCGTGGGATCCACCGTGTGCAGTCACAACGGATGTGTCATTTCTGCTGAATGCTGTTGGCCCAGAAAACGTGTTTGCACAACAAAAAATGTTCTTGCAATTAGTGGCGACCAAATTTATTTTATCTGACGGACATCGCCTGGCTGTTAGTGTGTATGGAGACACTGTGGAACATCAAACATCTTTGGATGCTTCAAAAGACAACAAGGAAATCCTAGCTGCAATAGAATCTCTTACCACTTTAACCGGACAGAATCGTCTCGATCTGGCCATACGCGATGTATTTAACACGTACTTTAATGCTGACCAGGTTCCTGTGTCTGCCAATGCCAAAGTAATGGTGCTAGTTGTCAGTGACAGCTTGAACCGCTCGTCGACATTGTGTCCTTCATACATTCAGCCTGCTAAAATAGCAAGTCAAATAAAGAATGCAGGTGTCAGGGTTATCATGGCGGCTGTGGCTGTGAACATAAGTGAAGACTTTCATGAATTCTTCGAGAGCAACGACGAGATTTGGTATTTTCGCGACTATGACGAGCTTATTTCTGCAGCAGGGGATTTCTCGATGGCCGTGTGTGAAGCTGCAGGTAAACTGTAGAAAAGGGGACTTATAGACTTAAAAGTGTCTTTTGATAAAAGTAAATGTGAAACTTGACATTAAAGCTCACGGCTGCACTTCGCAAGATTTCCCTGTTTGGTGCAATAGTTACCAAGCCACACACGTTTTCGTTTAAAGCATACTAAGTGAATGTTAAAGGAAAAGTCAACTATTCAAACGAGTCCACCTACAGGGATGATGTGTAAGGACATCAAGGAAATTTCTTGGTTCGTAATGAAACAGTAGTGGCTAGTACTGGTTCTTTCTTGTCGCCAAGTTGAATTTTCATACCCCCCAACTTTGCCATTCACACTGAGTGGCGTCGTCACTTTGCCATACTCATGCGTTAACTATTTTTCTTTCTCGAGGCGTCTTAAACTACTATTATAACATTTTGCACGTTTCCTTGTACTTAATTTAGTTCGTTCTTTGGGCTCACCATACTGCTCAGCAGAAAAGGAATATTGTCAAGCAAACGCGGAGTGTCAAGAGAATGGCGGCAACTTCAGGTGTAACTGTAAAGCAGGGTTTAAACTGGATGGAGCGCTCTGTGTTGGTAAAGATTAGATTTCATTGTTTTAAAATTCAATGATAATATTTACCAAGAAATTTACAAAACTTAAGAAGAGTTTTAAATCCGGCTTACACAAGCCGTTAAATGGCTATCGTCAAATGGTTTACCGGAACAGTGGTCAATAGCTATCGAGCAGTCATCGAAAAGAACAATAGGCAATACTCTTTTGTACATTGTCAGTAGGCAGCCATAGTGTACTGTTAGATTGCAGTAGTGGAATATCTGAATTGATGTTAGATAGCTTCAGCAGACGAGTTTTTAGATTCAAAATCGCGTTTCCCGACCGCTGGTCCAGGGGGACGCGGGCTCTGGGAACGAGAATGATGCAGAGTTTGTTAATTAATTAATTGTTAGTTTACGGCAATTGATTCCACTCATCACCTTAAATTATCAGCCCCTTTCTCACTTCCCCAGTTTGGGCATACGGTTTCATGCCTTATCGCTCTTGTGAGTTCACTCTTTACATAAGCATTATTAATCGACGGAGTAGCTTTTGACAATTTTCGTACTTCTCTCTGTAGATTTCAACGAATGCAGCTCCATTCAATGCCCTGACTTTGCGTACTGTGTGAACACTGCGGGTTCATACATTTGTATTTGTCAAGAAGGTTTCGGAAAAGATGGTTCTTCTTGTGTTGGTAGGTTTTTTCTTTTGTGTTGACACACGTCATTTTCTTCACTTAACTTAATAATACGAAATGGAGTTTGACAGTTAAATGAGTTTTACGTTATGTGTGTCTAAGGGAGCGCCAGTAGCAGCCGAACCTGCCAGGACACTTTGCATCGTTTCCCCCTCTCCCCACAACATATAAATAAAAACGTCTGCGTAGTAAATTCGCTGACTTCTCTTCCCGGTTCTTGTTGCACATTTTGAACTGATGATGCCGTATTTTTTTTAATTGCAGATATGAATGGTTCTGGAAAAGGTTAGTAAGGGACTCTGAACTTAACATTTCATTTAAACATAGTGTCTTTACTGCAATGCAGCGTTTCAAGTATTTAGTGCTCAAGTGTTCACGAAATGATAGAAAACGCACCCGACTTTTTCGTTTGATCGGTTCATGATGACTGAACAATAATTTCAACTTAATTTAAAGAAACTAACCAAACAACCAACTCGACAATGCGAACGGAACCAAGGTCGAATTAGGACACTACCTTCAGTTGCTGTCACCCCTAAGCCTGTCAGACAAGACGTGACATAATCAGTAAGGCTTTCCACTTTTTCATCAATTTCAGGGATTTACCGGGAGGTTTACACCTCAATAAATGGAGATACTGTCGAAGAACTTTATCGTCATCCAAAGTTTCCCGAAAGCCCAGATTTCGTTGAGGTACTGACAAAATTTGATGTCACTCTTGACGATATAAATGGTTATGGCCAGCGGCTTTCTACTTTTTACGAGGTAAGAAACAGAGGTTCGATTGCATTCAAATTAAACGGATGTTTAGTGTGCTTGTGGCTTCGTAACCCGAAAGTCATTTGCAAATTAATACAAAGTATCATCTGACCGGGATTCTTGAGTAAACAATGACTATGACTACGACTGTAACGAAATAAACCGTCTGTCCGTCTGTTTGTCTCTCTGGTTATCTGTCTCTTCGTCTCTTGTATCATATGAGCGCAAAACTGCTAAATGAGCAGGATTATTGGTTTAGACAAAAGATAAAGCGCTCATTTCGCAATAAATAGTCTGGTGTACGGTCAGTTCCCGAGAACGTGTTCTAGTACACCTTGCGGTTTCTTAAATGGGAGGCTTCGAAAAGGTTAATTTCACTTGTGTTTTCAATGTTTGCAAATTGTTTGGGAAAAAAAAACACGATTACCTGTTCTCACTGCCCGTGTTTGCTTTCCAGTCACCAGAGACGGGCTCTTTCGTCTTTTCTTTGGCATGTACAAGTGCCTGCGAGTTATGGCTTAGCGGTGATGAGGTGGAGGCTAACATGACTAGGATGGTTAAACTGGAACCTTGGGAATCCACTGATTATCAACAATGGGAAAAGTACGATTTCCTTTCTACAGAGGCAGAATAAAGCTATTACTGTATTGTCAGTTTTGGGGGAACCCTTGCGTTTTCTCTTTTTAGAAACTTTTATTTAAACAACAAAAAAAAGAGAGATTTTAAAGTCAATCTAGTGACTAGTGGTTTAAGTTTTAAATCCCTCTAGAATTTTATTTGTGATTTTCTAATACAATTATTTCATGCTATAACTTCGATGTTTTACACCAATTTCGACACAAAAAATGTAAGTCACAGAACTGTCTTTTACTCTAATTATTCTCCTACTTCCAGGTTTCCAAACAAACAGATGTCCAGAGATGTTCAATTGTCTGAAGGTTCTTCATATTTCTTGAGAGTCAACATGAAGGCTGGTCCTGGTCTTGAATCTGGACATGTGTCCGTTGGTGTACAAACACCGTCCGGAAGCCTTGAAAGACCTCTGTCATACAATCAACTGCATGTCTGTAAGTACTTTTTATGCTATGAAAAATGCAATCTGAAATGAAGTGAATTTTCCTGAGAGATGAGTCTGGGATAAAGCTTTTTGTTTTGTAAAGATGTGGAGAGACTGCAAGCTGGATTGTGGGATAATATGTGCTGTGTATACATTTATATTCGACAAACGTTTGAAGTTGCAATGATAAAAGGGTGATTGATGCCGTGTGCAAGTAGGATAAAGTAAGGTAAGCGATGCGTGTATTGTAACATAGTGAAAATAAACAATACCGGTATGTTAACAACAACAAAATGAACACTGCCTACATCATCCATCAACATGTGCAACTGAGTCTTACAACACTCCGACAGTTACAATGTCAATTCGTTCGATAAATACTGCTATACTCATTCAATTATCGGAAAATTAAAGCCGAATCTATCGGTGTAATTGCAGTGTTCCAGATAAGAGAGGGGACTCAATGCAAGATGCAAAAACGTCCCCGGTGGTTTACTTTGTTTTGGCAAGCACTAATGAATGCTGTGCACATGTCTTCATAGACCATGATGTGTGTGCATCTCAAGTGGAGTCGTGCCAATCAAATGCAGAGTGTATCAACCGACGTAAGGCGTCCGTTTGTAGCTGTGTTCCTGGCGTTAATGAGGATAGCGGCCTTTGTCACGGTGAGGAAATTTAGGGAACAATATAATTATCCCTCTATAAGAGGGTCTAAATTTAAGGGTGTAAGGTAAGGTAATTTGAAAATTGCAACGTTTATTTCAAACGTAAGCGATAATTAGAACTGTCTGTCACCTTCTAAAGCGGACACTATTGATATATTTTTATTTGCTCAGTGCGCTGTCATGGAATTTAAAGATAAACCTATCGACTATTTCGAGATAAACATGTTTTTATCAATGGTTAACTTAGGCATAGCAATCTTCTGTTACACCGACCTGTACTGAAAATCACCAAATCCTAAACTATTTCACCCCCTTTCGCCTCACACATTTGCAGTTTGACATTGCCATTGCCATTTACCATGAAAATGTTTATCTGCTTTCGCAGCTCCTGAGCAGTGCCCAGTCGTAGTGGATTTGGTTTTTCTACTGGACACTTCGTCAAACTTGATGTCAACAGAAAACTTTGAGAGACAAAAACTGCTTATACAACGGATCATCAGCAGATTTAATGTCACAAGCACGAGTCGTATCAGCATTATTCCATACAGCGACACACCACATGAAGGAAAAATTCTTTCAACTCTGGAAAAATCAGTCGGGGAGTTTGCTGAGAGATTGCACGATATCCAGCTCTTAATGGGAGGTTGCAGCCGTCACGATTTGGCGCTGAACATGTCTTACCACTATTTTCTGTCTCACGAAGGGCCAGCCGGGGGTCAAAGGGTTTTAGTGTTACTTACAACAGGAAAACAGCTGCAACATCCTCAAATAACACCACAGTATATACCAATAGAGGGCATTACTGTGCTACTTAAGGAGGCAAATGTGATTACTTTTGCCATCGGAATTGGTGATAGCGTCCAAGTGCAAGATCTTAAAAACATCGCTACAGAACCATCAAAGGTCATCTTGTTGAAAGGTTTCGATAACGTTACAGCGGACGCCATGGTCATTTACAAGGATATATGTAAAACCACTGGTGAGGGAAGATCTATCTTCTCGTGTTTGAATATTTTTTTTGCATATGTCGTTTGCTCCTTTACTAAGGTTTTTGTACTACAGACAGAGAGTCGCAGATATAGCTTTGTTTTCTGGTCCCTTTGGAAAACGATTTATATCCCCCAACCTACTACCCCCATCCCACCATCCCCCCCCCACACACACCCACACACACCAAAGACAGCTTAAAGAATAGTGAGCCTGGTGGGGAAGAAATAAACTAATTGAAATTACTCAAACAACACTTTTTTGGTCTAACTTTATTATCGGGCACCAAGTTCTCTCTCATCCAAATTCGATGAAAACCGAGCGCGATATGTCTAGTACAGGTGGCACATAACCAGTCTGCTAGTTTCTAGTGCTTGACGTTATTTTATTCCTGATGAGACGTCGTCATCAGTACAAGGCGAACGTAATAAAGGGAACCATATTTCTTTTAGCTCTGTCCCTTGGCACGATTATTTGTCCTTTGTATGCTGGAGTGACGCAGTGTCAGGAGCATGCCGGCTGTGTTCTGCTGAACGATACCCATCAGTGTGTTTGTGACTCAGGATTTTCTCCTAATGGTACCCAGTGTCTTGGTGAGTATCTGTCTGTTTTAGGTCACGATATGCCAGTTTGTATGTCATCAATTATGAGCTTCATTTACAAACAATGACGATATTTCCTGGTACACGACAAACAAAAATGACTTTCACGTTTTGCAGGGCTCGACATTTCCACTGACCTGATAAGTAAAATAGAAACCATTCTTCTAAATGGTTGAGGGTTGGGATCTTGTGATTCGTCCAAAATACCGGAAAAATAGCTTATTGAAATATGAAATAACTAATTTGATAATGCCTTGTTTTTTTTCACATACATGCCCTCAAGAGACAAGTATCAAGACCTTTTCTCGATGCCTTTTAAGACCCTTTCCCGTCAATGGTTTTCCATCCATATCAATTCTCAAAGCGTTTTCACTTTTCAACGGCAGAGCTTAAAGATTTTGCGTCACTGAAACTGCGAGCTGGCGTGTAGTCGTCTGTAACTAGCCTTTAAGACATTCCTCATCACATACTTTCTTGGCCTTTTTTATATATATTTTACACATTGTAAAGCGCTATTGAGCTATTGAGCTCCAGGAAATGACGGTATATAAATTAGTCACTATTTCATTGCTTTCATTTCATTTACAAAATTCAGTACAAGTCGAAATTAGATTTTTAGCAATCTGAAACAGACAACACCCTTTAACCCCTATTTGCTGCCTTCAGCTAATCTTGAAGAATAACCAGTCTGCAATTTATTTTTAGACGTGGATGAGTGTCTCAGTGGGTCGCACAAATGCGACGAAGTTGCTACTTGTGTAAACACAGAAGGAAGTTACACGTGTAAATGTCCAAAAGGATATGTCGTTAATGGGACAAAATGTGACGGTATGTTATCATCCGTTGTAAGTGCCGAAATACTACACGCACTGGAATTGGTCAGTGATATTTTCAAACCAAATGATTTCTTCAAAGCACGTCCTTTTGTGGAAGCATTTTTTGGTGATGTTTTGGAGTTAATGCTAGTTTTTCCTTCACTGTTTACTAAAATGTTTCAAAACCTTCCTGTCCCTTAAGTTTTTTCACCCATTATTTGCTGGGATAATTTTTTTTATTAATGGCGTGGTCACTTGAACTACAGACCTTTGAAGAGATAAGGAGGAGATATTGCGATGGGGAGGAGTTGAAAAAGCAAAATTGAAGCAGTGCAAATAAAAGTTTAGGCAGAAGAAGGGTGACTGGAAAACACAAGTAACAAGCAGGAGATTATGATTGGCAAACAATTTCTACGCTCTGCAAATGCCCCACCTCACTAACTCCACCCCCTGTCATTTTATAATAATTACTTGACTAAAAGCCTTTTAGTTCTAAAGCTGTTGTTTATCTAATGGCTGGCTTTCTCTTTATATTTAGACGTAGATGAATGCTTGTTGAATATTTACATTTGTCACGAAAAGGCGACATGTGTAAACACAATAGGCTGGTACAACTGCTCTTGTATTTCCGGGTTGACTGGGGACGGTAGAAGAAAGTGTTCTGGTAAGCGTTAGCTACACTTTCATGTAACAGGTCTCTCGAAGAATCAAGATTCTTTTTGCCATGTTGCATTTAAATTTCAAGTATATATTTCGATCCTTCAAATCGTATGAGTGAAAGAATTCGCTGCTCTTCCATTTTTCGCAGTTTCACAGTTGCTTCAGGGATCAGATAAGCCGTATTCCCTCCAACTCAACCAATGCGTCCACTTGCCGTTTACTTTAGTTTTTAAAATGTTCTGAAAGTTTTTATTAACAGTCTACAAAAGTAATGGAAACAAGTTAATCGTGTACATGACAAACGCGAGAAAAATGATGGTAAAATCTGCTGTTTGTGGCAAGGACAAACCGTGTTATAAAATCTTTCTATTATAAAAACCTTTACCGCGCTTGCATTCGTCTGACATTCTTGGAAAAAGGAATTCAAGAAAACCCCTGGTATTCAGAACTACTATATGTGTTGAAATTAGTTTTCATTTTGTTATCACGACCGCCTTTTTATTCTTCCTGCCTTAAAATGTATTCTCCCTTTTATGGTTATGTCTTTTTACCCAATTCATCATTCCAAAAGACTGTCTTTATTCAGCTGGAATCTCGTATCCGAGCATATTCATTGAACCTGCGATTTTCGTCAGAGTGGCTAAACGACATTGCGATTATTCCAGTAAGAATCGGAAACGCTTAAAAAGCGTACCAAAAACGGCACTTTCGAATCGATTTTTGCCGTTTTCTTCCTTCATTAACACCTCACACCTTTCCTTCTACCTGTTTCATCCTATTGTGCAAAGGAAGCTGAAAAAAAAAACCAGTTTATACTCTAACAAGCTTTCCATTTCTTAAAAATTCCCTATATATAGATATCAATGAATGCGAAGTTCTACTAAACGCTTGCCACAAAGACGCTTATTGTACGAACAACTACAGACATTATGAGTGCACGTGTGTGCCTGGATACTCTGGCAATGGCACAGTGTGTACAGGTACGTTTATAGATCTACAGGGTAGAAGTACGAAAAGTGTTGATTACTATTAAGTACTTATCATAGGGTATTTTGCATTCCTATGCTATTAAGCTAGACTCCCCAGACGTCTAAGCAGAATTCAAACAATTTCTTAGTGTTGAGATCACCTGTGGCTTGCATCATTGTAAAACACAAAGAGTCTAAACTCAAGAAACAATGCCCACACCAAAACACCTTTGCTCACAATAACACCGTTGCTAAAAAAAACTATCAAAAACAGTGTAGATTATTAGTAACTATTAGTGAGTGATCGCTGTTCGCTAGCCTTGCTTGTACGATTGGATCATTTGCCAAGGAATGTGAAGTGTGTTACTTCCTCCAATTTCCTTGTCCTACCGGCATTTTCTTTCTTTCTAAAGCCCATTCTTTCTTCTTCCATCACTTTCTTCCTCTAGCAATTTTCCCTTTTCCTCTGACAGTTCGTTTTTCCTCCAGCGGTTTATCTATTTCTTCTTAATCAATTTATTTATTTCTCCTACAGTTGCTTTTTTCCCTCAAACAAGAGCTACCTATCTTTCTACTTACATACCTACCTTGCTTCTTAAGTGGACAAAACCTGTTTTTCTTTGTTTAATTTTTAGCTCCGGAAAAGTGCCAAGTTCCGGTTGACCTGATCTTTGCAGTAGACGCCTCTGGGAGTGTTGGAATTGAAAATTACGAAAAACAAAAAGACTTTATAAAGATTTTAGCCAGTCGATATGATCTAGAGAACAGTAGTCAAGTTGCAGTTATTGTATTCAGCAATCATGCTTCCAATGAAATTCAGCTCGGGTCGAGTGGAACAGCATTATCGTTCGCTACTGCGGTGGATAATACCCCGTACTTTGAAGCGTTTACCCGGATTGACCTTGCTCTTCGCCTGGCCTATGATGAATACTTTTTAACAGAGAGTTCGAACGAAACTGAAAGACTTGTGATATTGTTGACTGATGGTAAACAAACTCGAAACGATTTTATGACTCCGGATTACATTCCAATAGAGGATACAGTGCAGCTCCTTCGCTCCAAATCTGCTCGGATTTTTGGCGTTGGTATTGGGGATTCAGTTGACCTGACGGAGATGAGGATTGTGACTGAACAAGAAGATGATATTTTTCTAGCCACAGAATTCAACGAGCTAGTAGCAAAGGCCGACTTTATAGCAAAGACAACATGTGCCGTTGCTCGTAAGTGTGCTTTTTTTTACAAACAAAAGGTGTCCTAAAATAATCAATTTGGATCAAAAATAATATTAAAGGAATGTTGTGTGGCTATCAGAAAATAATCAGTATGAAAAGTTACTAGTTTGAGCTTGGGACTGTAGTGGTAAATCTCTTTTTGTGTATGGTTTTGTTTTTACCAGTTCAGGCCCAAGGGGTAACTGTTTGTAGTGCTGACGTCGACATCACAAGTTGCCATTTTGGCGCGCACTGTGTTAATATGAGTAACAACTTTACCTGCATCTGTAAAGATGGTTTTGTTGGCAATTCGCTTCAGTGTCAAGGTGAGTCGCATTAGGGATGACACAAAGATAACATTGAATTGGCAATGTACATGACTGTGGGCTGCTGTATTTTCATTGGGTGAGCAGAGGATCGTGGGTTCAAGCCTCGGACCTGCTGGCCAACAGCTTTATTCTCTAGCCGTTTCAGCCTCTGTGGGTTTGTTTTATTACTGGTCTGTGGACTTGTTTTAAGAGTTTTCTCTGGCCCTCCCCCGGTTTCTTTCCTCCTTTAGATGAACAGTGCCACCAATCAATTTAAGGATAAGTTAACAATCCTTGTCATGACGAGGCTACCCTGTGTTATTATGCCCTGTGCTATTACGTGGAATAATACCGTATTGTCTCGATTCGCCCCCGGCGTTTTCTCCTTGCCTGGTGCCCGGCGTTTTTTGCTCGCGCGTTTTTTCTTCTCCGGTTTTTGCCGGCTTTTTTCTTCTTTTCGCTGTTCTGGCTTCACCTCGCTTTTCCACAGTTCCTGGTGGTCTTTTCCTCCCCTTGGACCCGGCGTTTTTCGGTCCCGGCGTTTATCGGTCGGTAAGTCAGTTTAGTTAACCATAATGTTACTCGAGTGGCTTACATACGAAGCATATGCCACCCAGATCCCTTAATTGTCTTTAATCTTAAAGTTCAACTGTGTAATCAGGGTTCCACGAAACCCTCTAATCCATAACTTTCAATTTTTAGACATAGATGAATGTGCCGATGGGTCACATGGCTGCCACGTCACTGCCTATTGTGTCAACACTATAGGGTCATATTACTGCTCTTGCAACCAGTCGGGATACAGTTATAATGGCAGTATGTGTGTAGGTATGCTACATTTATTTTGTTTAGTCTATACCTGCCGTGCATGACACTACAGTTGTGATGTTAAACCTGTTCCTGCTACTGCGTCAGGATGCGTCAGGGTCAGTCATTTTCTCAGGTGGACACTGCTGTACTTGGACTTAGGTGTACTGCTGCTAAGACCAGTGTATTGTCGTCTAATGTGTAATCGTAAAGTCCATCCTTACAGTAATCATTTGTAAGTAAAGAGCATTAGCTGAACGCCGCCCGCCCTTTCTTTACTCACAGATATCGACGAGTGTGTTCTGGACTGGGATGATTGCGATGAAGCCCTAACAACGTGTGTAAACACTCCAGGATCCTTCCTTTGTTTCTGTGATGATCACGAGCTAAATTATGCTTGGGATGGAGAAGCTTGTGTTGGTAAGCGTTATATGCAAATAGAAATTGGTCGTATTGAGACAAATTAATAACTATAGAAACAATTTTGCATTGTTTTCTTCTTGAACACTAAATTTTTTCTTAGACATAGATGAATGCGCAGAACATTTACATGAATGCTCCATCTCATCCTACTGTGTCAACACTCTGGGCTCGTATAACTGCTCATGCAAGCCGGGATACAGTTACAATGGCAGCATGTGTGCAGGTACGCTAAATTTAAAAGAAAAGTTTTTGGCTATTCCTTCAATGTATCGTAATACGATGTGTGTTTTTTTTTACAACACGTGAAACAAAAGAAAACATCAACACCAACATACAAAAAAACAACAGCAAACACATAGCAAGTCCTGTGTTGATACAGGGTCAGATATTATTTTAACTTTCGGATCATACAGAAGTATGCAGGATACTGTTAGGCTAACGTTTTTCGGTGAGAAAGTAATGCTGGATGACAGTTGCTTTATAATCAATCATCTCAATTGAGTTCAAGGTTCTCTTTAATGGAACATTGCAATTTAGTCTTCGGTTGATTACTTTTGGGATTCTTAATGGCAAGCAGCATCTAATCAAACTTCATTAAGTGTAGGCCTAGGTCTTCATCACGTAGCAATTTCAGGAATTATTAACGTCACCCAGAAGAGCGTAAAACCGTCACTTCTTTTAAAGCATAAGCTAAAGGCGCTTTCACAGTTTAGAAAATAAAGTTTATCTTGGAATTTTCTTTCTACATATATGTCCAAAACATAAAGTTTGATTATTATATCGCTCAAACATCACTGTTGTAACGTTTGTATTTGTTATTTAGACCGATTAGAATCTCTTGCGATACACCGAAGGCCTTGATTATGTGGGTCTTGTTTTTGTTTTTTCTCACAGATATTGATGAGTGCGTTCAGGAGTTGGATGACTGTGATAAAGCAGTAACTAAGTGTATCAACTCTCCAGGATCCTACATTTGTTCCTGTTACAAGCAACATTTTGCTTGGAATGGAGAAACTTGCGTTGGTAAAAAACATTGTTTACTTTTATGAACATTTCGCATTCTCAATGACTAGTCTCCTAACGCAGACCCTAGGTGTCAATTCGCCCAAAACTAGCGTCAAAAAGCGATTTTCCTGACCGCACAAGCTGATATTTCCTCGCGTGTTCATAAATCATAAAGGCTTCGTTATAACGTGGCTTTTCTTCTTCGTTATTAACAAACTCTCTTTCTTTACAGGAACCGTATCTCGGCCGTTAATTTTCTGCGATCCGTAACACATAATTGGACAGACGTTTGCGCTCACGGTTAATTATGACGTTTAGCCCCTTGGTCCAATGTCAGCTGTGAAAACGTTGAACACAGATAGTAAAATAAGTCTCTCCACTTTACTAAGAAACAAAATAGATTCTTCTCTGACAGCTTTATTGCACGCTAGCACTTGTTTTGTCCTTGTGTATACTTACTAAAATCATTACTTGTTAATTTTGTTATTTCGTGATCGTAATGGCTGTTTTTTTTTTTTATGTAAAAGACGTTGACGAATGTGGGGACCCCGCCCGTTGTGCTGAGAATGCAACTTGTATAAATTTGGATGGATCTTATGAGTGCAACTGTTCGGCAGCGGAATCTCATCTCTGCTTTGGTATGTATAGCCTATCTGGAATAGGAAGCAATTGCTAGGGTAACCCCTTTTACCTAAAACTCTTGGCGTTACTTGAGTGGACTCATAGGTCAAATTAGGTTTGATTTTTCAGGACCGAAAACGTGTGTAATTCGTCAATTGTAAATTATTTAAAGGCTGTTACCTCTAACACTGCTTATCACGTCAAGTAAAAAATTAGCACGTCTTTTTTTATCCTTGAATTCCGTTATGTAACAACGCCTTGTTTCTTTGAAATTATGGCTATGTCTTTTATGTGCTTTAAAAATTTCAGACTTAGGAAAATTCATATTTCAAGCCCAGAAAACACAAATGTCGTTTTTCTCTCTTAAAGGGACTACATTGTGTGATAATCCACGAGTAAGAATAACTAATGTGGGCCGGACGATTGATCAACCCACTGTGGTTCAGGTGAGCTCATATTACACATTTGAAACAAACGTTGAACTAAGGTGTGCTCAGGTATGGACACAAGACATGTCTTGGATATTAGCGGATCCATCGTTAAACGATGCTGAAGCTATTTCAAATGGAACCGTTATTTCGGCGAAAACAAATAAATGGACTCTCGCCGACCATCATTTAGCATTCGCCCATGAACTACATGCTTTGTACTTCTCTTTGACGGTAATCCAAGGGGACAAGAATGTAACAGAGAGTGCATATGATAAAGGCTATATTATAATACGTCCTTCGCCTCTGGTGGCAATAATCTCAGGTGAAACCGAAATAACAAGAGGAAGTAAGCAAAATATCATCCTTAATGGATCCCAGTCGTACGATCCTCATGTTGGGCCCGGGACCCTGGACGGGTTAACATTTAATTGGCTTTGTAAGAAATCAGATGAACAAATCCCAGCTGAGAACCTGCTTGAGATCCAAGTGGTGGCTATTTCTTTAAACGGCTCCGAAGCATCAGATGGAGGCTGTTTTGGTACCGGTGTTGGGAGACTGGAATCCACTGAGCCTGTTGTAGTGCTAAACGCTTCAGCAATGCAGAACTCGAGCGCATCATACGTTTTCCAACTTATTGTAGCCAAAGACGCCAGAACAGCTAATGATATGAAGACAGTTCATGTCGTTGAGGGAAACCCTCCTGAAGTCTCATTGAAGTTAGTATATTAAACAATTATATCTTGCACCATGTTATAGATGCACTATACGAAAACTCTGCGAAGAGGCGAAACAACGCTGCCATTTAAGTTCGTGCCTATCAAAAAAATAATTCTGAAATAAATCGCAGGGCAGGTTATATCCTTAGTTATATCATTTATATGAACACCGTTCATTTGCCAATGAAAAAAAATCATTTCTATCACAACTTACAAACCTGGTATCGACAACATATATTAGAACAAACAATTCAGAGTTGGTAGGCTGCAAATAGCACAATACAAAAGTTTTGGAAGGAAATTTGTCAAAAACATAACGAAAACTGTAGTCACACAGAGTAAACTTATTCAGTTAAAGCACAAGATAAAGCAACTGTCAGATTAATTTTATGTACAAAGGGAAATAAGTTGTTTGGTTCACCACACCGTAAGGATAACCTTGTCTCCCTCACTTGTTATGTTACCTCTTGCAAGTGTTCTCGTCTAAGGTTGGAAAAATCTAATCGATTTTCTTTTTGGCAAAGGTTTTTGCTTAATGATCGTTTAAACGTCATCCCGTCAGCGCCGCTGACCATCTCAGCCGATTACGTGGGCTACTCTTGTGATGATCAAGTGGAATACCAATGGATCCTTTACGAAGAAGGCAAAGATGTAGAATGGGTAGAAGTTTTAAACAACGCAGAAAACTCCAAAGTGTTTACAATCGACCCAAATTTTCTTAAAGACAATACAAAATATAGATTGGAATTGACCGTGCTACTTAGCAATGGAACCCCTTCTACAAGTGTGCAGGTTTTCAAGACTGCAGTCCTTCCACGCGATGGCTCTTGTACTATAACACCGGACACTGGCGAAGCTGTTTATACATTATTTGAACTGTTGTGTTTCGGTTGGTTCGCACTAAATGAGACCTTTACATACGAAGTACAGATAATCGGGGAGGGCGATATACATTATACGTTGTATTATGGCCTCCTGGATAAACAGCAGTTAGTTTTACCGCAAGGAAATGCCTCACGTGGATACTTGTCCCACGTCAAGGTATTTGTGACGAGGAGCAACGGCGCTACTTCTGAGCTGGAAATTCCAGTAACGGTAAGGTCTTTCTTTACATCACGTGTTGTTGCTATGTTATGCCTAAATTAAATATCACCACCTCATTGTCAGTATCTGACTTACCTTCAAAGTCAAGTAAGCAAGCTAAAAAGGATAAATGACAGCTGTCAGGTATTGTCTAGGTGTATCACCGCATTCTCAAAGCTCAGGACGTCAGAAACATTAAACGTAGTGTGTGTCGCTAGGATGTGACAAGAACATTTCGTTGAGGACTTAACCTTTATTACGCATAAAAAAAAATTAAAATAAAAGGAGATATTTTACGGTGACTGTCGCCTGTTTCGGTTCATATACCAATATGTTCCATTTTTTTTCTCTCCCAAGCGTAATTTTGTCTGTTTTATTGTTTTTGTAGGTAACTCCACCCAATCCAAAAGCAAAGAAGGATCTTTTTGAACTTCTTGAAAGGAATTCAAGCTCCTTTGAAGAGTATCTTAACACACTGGATACAGAGAGCGCATGGCAACTGATGACCGCAATGTTATTGACAATAGAGAAACAAGCATTGGCCAACAGCAGTTTCCCCAACTCAACAGTATCGAGTCAACAGAAAATTGCTGTAAGCATCAAACCCTAAATATGATATGACAGCCAATGACAGCCAATGATAAGCAGTCTGGCGAAATTTTTTACATACACGCACGGAGAAATTTCACTGTTTTAATTGTAAAAAGAACTGGACATGAGAGTCAAGATTAAATTACTGTTTTGGAAATTAATGGATGGCACACTTGACAGGTTTGCATATCTAAAGAAAGACTCAGGGCGACTTAGGCCTTGTACATGCCTACATCATTTGCTCAAAATTCCATAGTTAGGGAACTTTTTGCATTTGGGTCTTCTGAAATAGCGAGGAATACAACTGAATCGCATATGCGTTTTGATATTTTTCAATTTATATTAACTGCAAGTGACCTTAATTTAAATGCGAAGAAGGGTTATAAAGGCTGCTCTCCCTACCCATTTCATAACGTAATGATTTATATTTCCTTGCAGTTTCAATGTACTAATTGTTGACCACATAGCTGACAGAAGTTAAAGTCATCACCCTTCTCTTAGAAGTTTCATTAAGAAATTTTTGGCAGTCAACAATAAGTAATATTTTGATCGTAAAACTGACAATTTACGGGTAACTTGCGTAACTTGCTTTTCAGCTCAGAGACATCGCTCTTAGGAGTTTCCAAGTTAAAAAGCTTGGTGGTTTACCTGGTTTGGTGTTCATCTCAGCCTTTCTGGCCACCGCAGGAAAGAATGTGACCGAGTTATATTTCGACAGTAAGGTAACTTCTTATTGAACAAACATGTATATCAAACTTTAAATGGAACAAAAAAATCCCAGATGAAAAAAAAAATGAAACTGCAGACGATTAACCTTTTTGGGAGCGAAAACATGGATAACCAAATAGTTTTCCGAAAGCAAAGTCCCTTGACTTGTAACAAAATGAAGAATGTCTAAGAAGGCAAACTAAGTTTATTGCATTATTCTTCATATATCTTTCCCACGAACGGGATGTTGAAACACGATATTTAAAGTTAAACTAAAAAGCTTGTAGCCAGTGGGATAAGTCTCGAGTTAATGGTTAGTGCGCCACGGGTTCGAGCCCTGGACGGGGTTATCTTTGCTCTCACAGTGCCTTTGTCCACGCAGAAGTTTTAATGGGAACTGGCAAATTGTTGGGGCAACCTGACAGAATGCTGGTGAGACGCCTGTGATGGACTTGCATCCCAATTCAGCAGAAGTAGCGGTGCACCTTGCTAAACTCAGAGTTAAAAAGCTAGGGCTACTTGGACTTAATTTTTAAGTTGGCAGCAAAATAAACATTTATCGATACAGTTGAATCCCGATTACGCGAACCTTCAAGGAAAATCGAAAAAGGTTAAAATTATCGGGAGTTCGAGTTATCGAGGGTAACATTAGTAAGAAAATTACCTGGAGGGGAATCAAAAAAGGTTCGAGTTGGCGAGAGGTTTTAGTTATCGAGGGTAATATTAGTAAGAAAATTACCTGGAGGGGAATCAAAAAAGGTTCGAGTTAGCGTGAGGTTTTAGTTATCGAGGGTAATATTAGTAAGAAAATTACCTGGAGGGGAATCAAAAAAGGTTCGAGTTAGCGAGAGGTTTAAGTAATCGAGGGTTCGAGTTGCCGGGATTCAACTGTAGTAAGAAAATTACCTGGAGGAGAATAAAAAAAGGTTCGAGTTAGCGGGAGGTTTTAGTTATCGAGGGTTCGAGTTATCGGGATTCAACTGTAGTAAGAAAGTTACCTGGAGGAGAATAAAAAAAGGTTCGAGTTAGCGGGAGGTTTTAGTTATTGAGGGTTCGAGTTATCGGGATTAAACTGTAGTAAGAAAGTTACCTGGAGGGGAATCAAAAAAGGTTCGAGTTAGCAGGAGGTTTTAGTTATTGAGGGTTCGAGTTGTCGGGATTCAACTGTAGTAAGAAAATTACCTGGAGGGGAATCAAAAAAGGTTCGAGTTAGCGGAAGGTTTTAGTAATCGAGGGTTCGAGTTGCCGGGATTCAACTGTAGTAAGAAAATTACCTGAAGGGGAATCAAAAAAGGTTCGAGTTAGCGGAAGGTTTTAGTTATCGAGGGTTCGAGTTATCGGGATTCAACTGTAGTAAGAAAGTTACCTGGAGGGGAATCAAAAAGGGTTCGAGTTAGTGGAAGGTTCGAGTAATCGAGGGTTCGAGTTATCGGGATTCAACTGTATTTTATCAATTTTTAAAAATAGACGTTATATTGTTGTCTTGTCCGTCCTTTGAAAATGGTGGGTCTCCAGTTTTTACTTCGGGATGTAGCACCACGCCATGTTTATTCATTCATGTCGAAACAAAAAATTCTGATGGTTTATAATGGACAGTATTTATCCATTTCATTATGTTTATTTTAACCTTGGTACCAGCAGCTTTCATCAGTGTGCGGGTTTATCGTCTCCATAAAAAATTTTGCAGGACCTTCTCCCAGAAATTTTTGGAAACTTGAGTAACATATTGCTTGCCGAGGCTAACAATATGAACGCAAAAGATGAAAGGTTTATCTCACAAGGGGTTTATAATACGTTATACGGAACAGTTCAACTCCTTATGGTATCTGCAGAGGCGTCTAAAGTAACTGATGACAGTGAAACGTCCGTTAACCGTTCAAAGGTAGGCTTGGAATTACGGGCACATGGCGCTCAGAGCCACCTTAAGGTGGCTTTGAACCCCATGTAAAAAATTATTTTAGACTTTGCTCAAAATTGCATCTTGACTTGCTAATCAAATTTTGATCATAAAAAGGGGCCACGCGCTCGTTTTTGATTTATTGGCAGTTAAAGCTTAAATAAAGGGTGTATTTAGAAGGTTATACTGTTACTATTGTAACCTATTGTATCAAAAAAATGATAACAATGTGTTCACCAAACATTGAGCATTTGTATGACATGATTGTAGCATAAACTGATAAAGAGTGGTTATAATGACCCTTCAAAATCTACGTCTTGAAAAATGCTGGAAACTGTCGCCAGCCACCTTAAGTTGTGTTGTTTGGAATTAAGAGGTAAAGCTTAAGCAGCTGTCTCATCGATGTTTAGCTCTTTGTTGGATGGCAAGTTATATAAAAGCCACGACTTTTTTATACCATGATGATTCGAAGCGTTAAATATTATCAATCAAAATTTGTAAATCTTTATAATCTTAACTGGATTGAACTTTGTTTCCCATCCAGGAGGTAGAAATTGTCCTGAAATCGATCGGCATTATTAAAACGTTACTCAGGACAGTGGCAACAAGGTCAGCTGTATCACAGCCTCCTCAAAATCTCCAGGTCCCTGGCATAAATGTCATGCTGGGTCGGGAAACAACATGCGGACTTGAAGAAAAAGGTTTGAACGTGTCTGAAGATCAGGGCTTTGCACTACCACAAAATATGAGACAGGCTTTTCGTGATGCGGAGCTTGAGTGGGTTGAATATCAGGTATTATTTGCATAGCCTTTCCTTCCTTCCTTCCTTCCTTCCTTCCTTCCTTCCTTCCTTCCTTCCTTCCTTCCTTCCTTCCTTCCTTCCTTCCTTCCTTCCTTCCTTCCTTCCTTCCTTCCTTCCTTCCTTCCTTCCTTCCTTCCTTCCTTCCTTCCTTCCTCCCCTCCTTCCTTCCTTCCTTCCTTCCTTCCTTCCTTCCTTCCTTCCTTCCTTCCTTCCTTCCTTCCTTCCTTCCTTCCTTCCTTCCTTCCTTCCTTCCTTCCTTCCTTCCTATGCCTCCCTTCATCTCATACGTTCCGTTTGTTCAAAATTTCCTTTGTGTTATTGTTTATGTACTTATTTTTTTGCAGATGCTTCACATGAATTTTAACCCATACCAGTGGCACGAAAGCCACAAAAACGTGAAGTCAGAAATAATGAGTCTTGAATTTACAGACAGCAAAGGGATAGTATTACCCGTTGGAGGAAATAACTTAGATATCGACATCAGAATACCACTTAATTCTGCAGACTCATCGCTAAATAACTTCTTTGTCAGACCACTCATGATGCGATACCACACGGTGGAGCTTACCGATATTTCTGATTCTATGATACTTGAGGTGAAACCAGTAAACCGCAGTCTAATGATGATAGTGTATGTTAAATACGGAGAACGCCCAACAGTAAACAATTACAGTCACACTGCCATTATACCAGATTATTCGTCTTGTAGCTGGGCCAACGTAAGTGGTCATTTGGTAACAAAGTGCTCGAAGAGTCCATACGAGATCATGTCTACTGCGGACTTCAGCCAGACAGGTTTGTATTATGTCGGAGTGCTGTACGTGGAACGTAGTCAGCTGAATCATACTCGAATTAGACGTTCGTGCTTTGGAGGAAGAAGACAGAAAAGGGATTGTGTTGAACCAAAGCCACCTCCAGTGAAAGGAACAGTGTACAACAGAACACTGACTTATAATCCTACTACTGATCAGAACTATAGCGTCAAAGTTCGCAAGTACAGCTGCTACTACTTTTCATTGACGCAAGACCAGTGGGATAAAGATGGCTGTAAGGTGAGCATAACGTCTGAAAAGAAATGTGAATGCTTATTGCTAAAGTGGTTGCGCCAAAACTAGGACTGGTATGGAAAACAACAGACATTTTCTCCTTAATTATAATTAGACGGACACTTCTCTAAAACGGACAGTTGGAGCCGGTCCCGACAGTGTCCATTTTATAGAGAGTTTACTGTAACGCGAACCGAAAAATGATGCTGTATCGTTGCACTGTCTACGACAAGATTCGCCAATTCAACAACTTTAAGAACAACAACACACGCTTTATTAACAAAATAAATCAGATTTACATTTGAAACATAATTTATACAAAAATTGGTAAATTTACTCAGTACAACAAAAAAGCTAATCGAGCTGTAACAATAAGTAATATTCACATATATATGAGGTTGTTAGGCACTAAAGTATGAAAAAAGAAAAAGGAAAAAGAAGTATGTAATAACTAAATAAAGCAATAAATAAATAAATAAATAATAAAATAAATAAATTATCGAATAAATAAATTAATAAGCAAACAATAGGTACCAGTTGAAAACTCAAGTAACTTTGTAAGATTTCCAGTTTGACTTTGTATTTGAAGGTTTTAAGGGGGATGTGTTTAATGGTTTCGTCTTGATGATTCCAAACTTTTACAGCTGCAAATCGAATGTTGAATTTACCAAAATTTGTTTTAATGGTTAAATTGTGAAAGAAGCAGGTTCTTCAGTCTTACTTCCAATAAAAATCTAAATCTCAGGCATAAAAATAAAGAATCTAAATAGGTTATTCCTTTTGGTGTGATTGTTCGGGGATTGTGATATTGGGAAATACTACTGCCAGTGACGAACCCCTCGATAAGCTGAGGTTGAGTTATTGTCTTACAGAGTAAGTAAAAAAAACGTTTGTCGGGTAACTGCCAAACTGACAAGGAACAGAAACCTCTTCTCGCAACATTTTTTCACTTGTCTTTGAAGATAACTACCGTTCACTAACCAGCCGTCTACCACTAACAACAGTCTTACCCAATTGTTCACAGAGGACTACCAAACTGCTGATACTTCTCCGTTCTAATAATTTATTATGAACTTTTTAAACTATAACTTGTAATTTTCTGTGTTTTTTTTAGGTTGGAGATGACACGAACGACCAACTACTTCATTGTCGATGTAATCATCTTACATCTTTTGGTGGCGGCTTTCTTATTGCACCAAATCCGATCGACTTCGACAAAGTGATAACAGAATTCTCCAGACTTGGAGAAACAGGAAATTATGTGGTTCTTGCAACGGTCTGCTCAATTTTTGGCGTCTATCTCTTGGTCTTAATCTGGGCAAGGAAGGCTGATATGCTAGACGAAAGAAAGGTACGTTTTAAACTTGCAAGCAAGGTTAAATCGATACTGGCCAATTTAAAACATATTTCCACTTTGTAGTAAATAATAAAGATGGTAGATTTTAAGCTCGGTGATAAATAGTGAAGAATATTATTCTATATGACACGAGCGTGGGACAAAGAAAAAATCTAAGTCCCCGACGGAAATCGAACCCATGGCCTCCCAGAATACCGGTTGGGCGCTCTAACCAACTGAGCTACGTGAGACTCGCTGTGAGCTAGGCCATTTACTAGGTTGATATGTGACACGCGTCCTGCATACTGCTAGGATCAGCAATGTCGAAATCATCAAATTTGTAGTAAATAATAAAGATGGTAAATAATAAAGATGACCATATTATAAGCACTCAATCATACGAATTGCGCCTCATATTAGATAATTTTTAGACACGTGTAAATATGTGGTGCATTTTTTTTTTTGCCAAAAAAGCGACGAATTCAACTTTAAAAAAAGCAACTGCTGTGGTCTGTTGCCCTTCACCGCATTACAATCCACGGGGCAAAGCTTGGTACTCCCACACAGGTCACTACACTCTTTTTTTTTTTTTATAAGAATCTAGTTTATAAGAATATCGAGGCTGAAATTGGCGAATTCTTAAGAATATTTTAAGAATAAACCTGAGGCTGAGATTTTGAAAAGAATATTGTTTTGAGTTGAAGATTTGTAAATACAATACAAATTAATATGTTTTTAGTTGAAACAAAATCAGGTATTTTCATTTCCGTCACTTTATCTTTGTGAGGAATGCTTTGTTTAAAGCCAAAACGGCCAGGCTGCAACCAGAGCAATGTTACATGTGCACAATATAACACGAAACAATTCTGGACACCAAACACTTGTAATTGATTACCCAATACTTGCTAAAATGGAAATGTCAAACGATATTTTCTAAGAATGTTTATAAGAATATTTCAGCCTAAAATCAGCAGAAAAATAAGAATATTCAGCCTGGGTCGGAAAAACTGTATTCTTATAAAAAAAAAAGAGTGTATAGGTAAAACACGTAAAAAAATAGCTCATTTTTTCTAGTTCATTTTGTCCAGTTCCTCAATTAAAAATACAGTAACATTAAAATTACATAAACAAGCGAATATTAACGTTAAAAGCCGACGTTTCGGCGTCATCCTGACACCATTCTCAAGGCAAAGTGAATAAATAATGCGATATCAGTTTCTAAAGTCTCTACGAATTAACATAATAACAAAGGATCACAAATTCGTTTAGTGAACACCTTTGCGCGAATCGAGTCCGTTTGCTCGTTTAGGGATGGTTTACGTTTTCTTATGAAAAGCATCTCCTTGATTAGGCAATCAAATTTGTTGGTACATTTGGTAAGCACGTGAAATTGTTCTGAAAGACAAGGTACTTACTTACTTATCCTCATCGGGCCCATGAGGACTCTCAAGGTGGCACGTTTGAATTATGTTCGCTAAGGTAATTTTTACAAATCGACGACGATTTTTGTTTGTCCATCAACGCGTTCGTGGAGGTGGCCCGACGATTTTTGTTTGTGTCCATCAACGCGTTCGTGGAGGTGGCCACCTCCACGAACGCGTTGATGGACACAAACAAAAATCACGTGCTTACCAAATGTACCAACAAATTTGATTGCCTAATCAAGGAGATGCTTTTCATAAGAAAACGTAAACCATCCCTAAACGTGCAAACGGACTCGATTCGCGCAAAGGTGTTCACTAAACGAATTTGTGATCCTTTGTTATTATGTTAATTCGTAGAGACTTTAGAAACTGATATCGCATTATTTATTCACTTTGCCTTGAGAATGGTGTCAGGATGACGCCGAAACGTCGGCTTTTAACGTTAATATTCGCTCCTTTATGCTTTAAGAAATCATTATTGATCAAGACATTAAAATTACAATAAAGAATAACGTACCGTAATGTTTTTGTGATAACCACTCCCTGAAAATAAGTGGCTTAGCCCCACGAGTTTTAGAAGCAAAAAACCTTTCCTGTAACCCCCCCCCCCCCCCCGAACATAAGTGCAGGTGCTTAAACTATTAAGCTTAAAAAGAAGAAGATATAATTTTTTTCCGATTACTCGTATTTTATATTTTGCAGTATGCCTAGAAACTTGTGATGTTCATTCCGCGACTGTAGAACTCGTTTTGAATTTTTCAAAAGCAAAATGTTTTTTAAAACAAATATTTTTTTCCGATAAGAAGTCTCCCACTTGAAAAAACAAACAAAAAAAACGCCCAGCATAAAAACCTATAAGTCCAGCAAGAAAGCCTTTTAACTATATGATGTTTCATGTATTCATCTGACGAATTTCTGTTTGCGTATCACATGGTAAGGTGTTATGGTACGTTATAAATAAGTTAAGTTATAACGTGAAATTGTTCCTTTTTTTGGTAGCTGGGCCCTGCTGTACATGTCAAACCCACAGCCCACGGCACGCATACCTATGATTTAACTATAAGTACAGGCGTGTGGCGAAACGCTGGGTCGACGGCGAGCGTGTTCATTAAAATCTTCGGCACCGAAGGCATTGTAGAGGCTTTGAACCTGACTGAAAGTTCTCCACCAGGAAGAAAAATGTTTGGAAGAGGCAGCATCGACAGGTTTATTTTCCATCTTGAGAATTCGCTTGGAATTATAGTTAAGATAGAAATGTGGCACGACAATTTTGGGAAGAATTCTTCATGGTTTCTGGATCAAGTTCGCATTGTTGCTAAAGGTACAGGCGAGGTTTGGGATTTCTTCCACCATAATTGGCTCGCTCTTAACAAAGGTGACGGATCAACCAAGGTTACTCTGATGTCCAATGATCCAAATCAACATGGGCCTGGATTTAAAAACATGTTTTATTCCGTCTCTTCATCAGACCTAGCAGATTATCATCTTTGGGCCTCTGTCGTTACCAGACCACCACGCAATCCATTTACACGTGTACAGCGAGCCTCCTGTTGCTTATCTTTTTTATATTTGGCGATGGTATGTAACGCCATGTTTTATCAAGTTACTGGAGTTTCAGACGAAGTGATTCAGATTGGACCATTGAAGATGTCACTACGTCAAGTAATTATTGGTCTTCAGAGTGCGCTGATTGTTGCCCCAGCAAGTGTTTTGATAACTGTGTTGTTCCGTCGGAGAAAAGCTAAAGCGAGTGGTAAGAATGAAGAAGACAGCGCTACCGGGAACAATGTTTCGAAAAACGCCTCGTCTAAAGACGAAAAGAAACCATTTTTGCTACCACATGCCTTTGTGTATCTCGGTTGGTTGCTCTGTTTTGCGGCGATAGGGTCTTCTGCCACCATAACAGTATTTTATAGTCTTCAGTGGGGGAAACAAATTGCAGATCAATGGCTAGCTTCGGTAGTCGTCTCCTGTGTCAAGGATGTTTTCGTCTGGCAACCATGCAAAGTTTTATTCTTTACTCTTTTGCTGATTATAATCTTCAACAGGCCAAAGTCTCCCGAGGAGATAAGTAATAATAATGGAGCATCGTTTGCAGAGGATATGAAAGAGCTGCGTGCCTATGAATTACAAAAAGCGACATTTTTTCGGTTTACCCGGCAGTTTGGTGCCTTTATGGTCTTTTACGTCTTGCTAATGACAGTAACGTACGGGGACAAAGATTATCACAGATATCTGATGAATAAAGGAACACGTGATAGCTTCACCTTCTTTTACAAGGTTTGTAAAGATCATATCGATCTTTTGCTTCTACATGTGATAAACGCGAAAAAACAGGACTCTTCCGAAAGAATAGTGCGAAAGTTTCATAAGTATGCTGGTAAATAGGACATTGAAAAAATTTTCTTTTGTTGTAAACTTAATAGTATACTGTGGTTCAATTTTGAATATAGCACCCGTAAAATTGTTCTACGTAATAAAGGTAATTCTGAAAACTGATGTGTTAGTTCCCTAGGAATAGAGGAAGGAGTTATGTTTTCTCGCTAAACCTTTAAAAAAGCGATGTGTATCTGTTCGTTTACCTTCGCTCACATATATCCTATCAAAGTGTGTAACGAGACCAAACGCTCGTATAGAGTGGTAAAGTGCTGACGTCACGGTTCCATGGTAACCAATTTCTTGGTTCTAAACAAACCTTCCTCGGTTCGATTACAGTGTAAGATGGCGTTACTTTCGATAGCTTCCCTTGTTTCTTTTTTCGCGGGAGAGCAGAAATCTATAGATAGAGGTGAAAACCATTGCAGATCCAGTCATGTAGAGAGCTTTGCGTAACTTCCTGGTGTTTTGAAAGGAGAAGTTCATGCAAGCATGAAGAAAACAATCTACAAGGTCACGGTATGTCAAGCCGAACTACGACGCCATATTTTTATAAGTTTGAGTTGACCATATTCTTTGCATTTGTTCGTTCAAGTATCTTAATGATGCAGTTTTCTGATCACGTTGATACTAAATTCCCATGCAACACAGTCATTGCAATCCTTACGTTCTTTTAGGTATTTTTAGACGAAGAATTGAAGATCCGCTCGACCGAGTGCGAATGCCCTCGGGGCGAATACAAGTGCAGTCACGCAGCAGCGTTGTTTATCTACGGAATACACAATCCTAGTCGAACAGACGTCTAGTGTAGCTGGAGGAAAAGAAAAACTGTACAGAGGACAGAGGCTGTAAACGAAATGTTTCCTCCTCCGAAGAAATACGCTGCCTTATCACGAAATCCAATTGCGGAAGATCGAGCTTCTTTATACAAAGAGCTTTGTGACTATGGGAAGTTTACCGGATTGTGTTGGTTAATGAGTCCGGAGAAACCTCCTGTTACCTTACCAGTAAGAACAGTAGAAGACATAATTTTATCTGAACAATTTGTTTTACAACTTGGTGACGATCAGCTAACTTATTTTATGAACAAATTTCTACCTAAAGAAAGATAAAGATGGAAATATTGTCCTCAAAAAAGACCATGCCTACTGGCATCAAGCACAGGGAGAGATGTATTTCTCTAGAGATCTGTGTTACTTTGTAGTATGGACCACTAAAGATACTGTAGTAATTAAGATTACTAAAGACAATTCATGGGGAGAGAATCTAAACATTTTAAAACGATTTTACTTTGCTCATATTTTTCCCACGATAATTGAGGGTGAGCTGTAATGATTTTAATTTGTCTGGATAAGATCATCAAAATTATCCGGTGGATCTTAAATTATTAGAAGTTTGATTGAATTACCTGTTCAAGTTTTCTCCGTATGTTCCATTTCAATTTGTAAAATAAAAAATATTTTCTACAATAATTTATTTATTTTAATGTCTTAGTTATAGATATTCTTCATAGCTTATATGTTCAAAATTTCTAAAGAACGACAGAGATACAAGTAATGGCATAATAAGTAAATAATCTGTAAGAGTTAAAGACTGAGGCTTTTGCTCTGAAGTTTAAAATGACATTTATTATTCTCCATATACAACTTAAAATCAAAGTTTTCATACATGCTAAAATAATATCAAAGGCCTTAAGGAAGAGATACTCCCACACTAGAAAAATGAGGTAAGACTCCCTGGAAACAAAAAAAGAACAAAACAAATCTTTCCTTACTTGTTAGTAAACATGCACATATGTGGCAGTTTTAATTGTATCTCCACTGAGAGAGAAAAGTTGTATAAATATTTATGTGACACTAAATTCCCAGATAACTTTTTTCAACAAATAGTAAATCACTCATTTCATTCAATGAAACCATGGCAATTCCCCCCACAACTTAATAAAATTTAAGCAGGCCCCATACACTTACAGGTAGATATCTATTCGAATTCTGTACCCTCACAACCCTCTTTTATCAGTGGAAATTGTAAGTTCACCAATGAAGTAATAACCTGAAACAGTTTGTCTGCATGACTCCTTAGCCAGGATGGAATAAAAGTAAGAATTTTAAAGTCTTTGATCCTGGCATTTGCTCTTTCTACATGGATTCTGCATTTGGCAATAGACTTGGTAGCTTTTACTTCACTTGAGGCAAATTTCCCATTATTCAGGAATGGTGGAATGTTCACTGCTACACCATCTGGTACAATATCTTGAATAAGAAAACCCTTGTCTGCTATAACTAAATCCCCAGTTACAAACTGCTTTAAAATTCCAGAATGTTCTACAATGAATTTGTCTGACACTGACCCTGGGAACAATTTACTTACATAAGTAATCACTCCATTAGGAGCTACACCCACTATGGCCTTAAAAGAATTCATGCCCCTGTATGTGGAATAGGTGGCATTCTGAAGGCTCATTAACCCTGGTGTGGCAATTTCAACATCTGTGCAATCAATGATAACCCTACAGTTACCAAATAAAGAAAATGAAGACGGAGCACAAGACTTATTCTTGTCCCTGGAAGGCATACTGCTCATTAAATCCTCAAAAAACAAACTGTGCAAAACATGAACAAAAGTCAAAACAATGTTTGTTACAGTTGTAACACAACAGCCAAATAATTGTGCCAAGTGAAGGTTGGTATAGTTTTGTCTTAATTTCATAAGTGTGATAAATACCTGATCTTCCAACTTTATAGAATCGACTCTCCACCCATAATAATAGTTAATATTGTCTTTAAATTTAGAAATGTAATTGACAACAATTTGGAAGACGTCCTTAGTTGGGAGTCCAGTTTCCATTCTTAAGACTTCACAATCCATGGCGGCAACAGAATATCTTGTTCTTTGGTAGACTTGTTGCTCCTTAAGTTCTCTTAGTTCCTTCTTTAAACAGTCTAATTCGGCTTCTAGAATTGTCTGGCTGGCAGAAGCAACTTTTTCTTCGTCAGTTCTCGAGTCCGTTGACTCTTCAAGTTGGAGTTCTGATTCTGTGTTACTAGTACTCGTCACTGTGCGCTTTCTTTTCTTTCTTGGAGAAGTCGGTGCAAATATTTTGTTTACGTTCCAGGCAAACAATTCTGGTCCACGATTTTTGTCTCCATCACGGAAATGACAGCTACATACTCTTGAGTAGGAATTGGGATCGCGATCACCTCTCCTGAAAGGCAAGTTCGGTGATTAATGGAATGCTATTCGGTAACAATCACACGCGCAATTCCTGTTGATGCATCTAATTTAAACAAAATCGCCTACAAGATGCCGTGTTAAACGTACCTGATGCGGTCCTTCCAGCGTTTATATTGTTTCTCATCCTTGGGAAAACGAAAAAACTGACAGGTATGGCTTTCCGACTGATGATTGCAGTCGGGGACAAAACACTGCACCATAGTTGATGATGTCGGGCGACGAACGTCACCGAAAAACAACGTTTAAATACAATCCAGTTCTTCGTCAAGTTGTCAAATCAAAGAAGTTAACGTTTTCAAATTATAGACGAATGTTTTGAGCTAAATAGTAGCACTGAGCGCGACTAAGACCACAGCAAATGTGCTTCGATGCGGTTCGAGCTCTCTTTGTTATGGTTCGTTCTTACATTGTTTAGAACCACAGAATTAGTTACCATGGAACCGTGACGTCACACTTTACCACTCTATAGGGAATTTTACTACGACAACAATATCCCATCAAAGGATTAAAAGATTATTTGTTTAGTCGTATGTACCTCGTTTGTTTTTTTCAGGTGAACACAGGCGAAAAAATGTGGATTTATATGTTGGGCAAGTTCATTCACGATGCGTATGCCGGTGAGTGGTACAATGGCCAAATGGAACAGACCCCAGAGTACATAGGCAATAAATTTTCAATGCTTATTGGAATGCCACGACTTCGCCAATTGAGGATACAAGAAGGTAACTACCTTAAACATAATGTTTTTTTGTACTTATAAGAGAAACAGCCTTGTCTTGCAACCACGCGGGGAAACGGTTAGGGTAAACTTATCGTTGCGCGTTGCAGTAAACTAATTTTAATAACTGTTAACACTGGAAAAAGATAATCCACTTTTTGTTCAAAATAGATTCTTGCCGAGTTGTGAAAGAGTTTGAGAAGATTATTGATAAGTGCTACGACTTCTACTCGATGTCAGAGGAAGATACAACTCGTTTGTATCTCCCACATTGGATTCATTTGTCAGACGCGCAGCACGGATGGGCTAACCTTACTCAACTCTGTCCCATGCCATGGCGTTATTCATCACCAGAGGAGCTCAATAACTTCCCGTCATGGGCACAGCACCATATATATGACGGTGGTGGATATGTCCTTGATCTTGGGTATGATAAACCGACTGCTATCCGCATGATGGAAGGCGTCAAAGACAAGGACTGGATTGACAGAAGAACAAGGGCCATTCTACTTGAATTCCAAGTTTTAAACTTGAACACTAATTTAATGAGCATTGTAACATACCACTATGAGGTTCTTCCATTTGGATTTGGGCTTACCTATGAAAAAATTGACACGATAAAAATATTTAATTTTGGAAATCTTTCTTACAGTTTTTATCTAACGTGCCAATTGCTGTTTATGTTGATAGTATTGGTGTATGTCGTTATCCTTTTGATGAGATTATGCCGTCAGCGGTGTGATTTTTTTAAACGTGTATGGAACTGGGTAGATATTGGACAAATTATGAGTGCCTCACTTGCCATTGTGTTCTATATCATCAAGGTAAAGTTTATGCATGATAGCATACAAGAACTTCGACAAAACCCTTTTGTGACAGTGAGCTTTCAGTTTGCAGTTTTTTGGACTGAAGTTGAAAATGCTGCTCTTTCTCTTGCTTTGTTTATTGCCACCTTTAAAATTCTTCACTTTATTCGCCTTAATCCGCATGTTCAAATCTTAGCGTGGACGATCATTACGGCGAGACATGACATATTTTCATTTTGTGCTCTCTTTAGTATACTTTTTGTTGCACATGCCCATTTTGCTTTTCTGGCTTTTGGTAGTTCTGTGTTTTCCTTTTCATCATTTTTCCGCTCGTTCGCTTCTGAGTTTGAACTGTCGCTAGGTAACACAATTCACGTTGTGGAGATAAATGATGTCAACAGACTCTTAGGCTCGCTTTTTACAGCCAGTTTTATGCTCACACTTGCAATTCTTCTTGTCAATATTTTTGTATCAATTCTTGATATAAATTTACACGACGTAAAGGAGGATGAAGAAAGGGTCCAGGAAGCGTTTGGTATGGGTAAGTTTATTAAAACGTTTTTGTTTGGGTTTAACAACAAGAAAAGCGATGACGATACCAAACTTTAAAGTACCCTCGTCATATTCACAGGATTTCTCAATTTAAAGGAGCTACGTCGCGGATAGGGCGTACAAAAAATTAGTCTGAACATTTCAGTTTCATCGTTTGCAATAAATCGCAATTTTACAATCCTTGGTGTGGTTGTTATCTATTATTCTATTATATCCCTGTATTATTTTCTTTCTTATTTAGTATTATTTTGACCAGTTTTCTTTCAATGGAAGGGAACTTTGCACATCCTAATCGTAACATAGCTCCTTCAAATTGGCGTAAGGTAAAACTAGTTATTGCTTAATTCTCGACATAGCTTTGCTTGTAGGAAATATGAAAGCTTGCCTGCAGGAAGCCTTTAGTCGAAGCCACTACTGACACAAGTATAAATCTGCTCTAAGACCTACAATTAAATCATCAAGATTGCTGAGATACTACTTAATCGCTTCATTTTTGGTTCAGAAACAATGTTATCTTTATTTCTAAAACATTAGTCTATTATATGTAAAATGGTGCTCCTGTTAAGGCTCAATACTTGTGGCAAATGTACTACTTAGTACTTGTTACATGAATAACAACTTGGATATGGATTACATGAGTAATAACATGGATTCTGTCAGAATTTTTTGAATATCAATCCAATTTCAACCCAGATGTGACCATCCTAAATTACGAACCTAATTGAAGGTTAAAAAGGGTTTTAAGATTTTCCACGTTTTTAGCGTGGTAAAACTAGGCTGCTGGACCTTTACATTCTTTTCTCGGCTGCATGAAACTTCTCATCATCATGAAATAAAGCTCTTATGCGTGTAAGCTGAAATAATCAAATCCAACATCGTTTGTTTAGTGGAATCTAAATATTATGCACGAACTCGTTTCTTAAAGTAAGCATTTGCATGAGATGTAATTTTCCTTTTACGATAATTTCCCCATGTGTAAATTAAAGTAAGTGTCAGCCGCTAATATGATTAAAATAAAGTATAATGTCAGTGGTTCTTTTGAATAATCAAGAAAAACGTCTTAGAGCCTGGTATTGTTTCTTCAACTTTATGGCAGGCAGCTTACCATTAAATACAGGATACCTATGCACGCGCAGCTCAGCTTCCGCCCTCAGATGGTCAATAAATTTCTTCCAGTCACGGCTCTGCGTCAGAAAGACACCTACATTACATCGGCATTATATAAATATGCATAATATATATATAAATATATATTAAGTTGAGGTGATTTTCGAGACGAAAAACTTCCTTATATTGTTCTATGCCGTCGTCCGATTTCGTACCACCTGATGTGAATATTCAATAAAGCACGAAAATCAAGCGGTGGGTAAAATAGGGTCATAGTCGGAGCCTGACAACCAATAAAAGTACTAACATTTCTATGTTCGACTCTGAAACTATACTATACAATAAGTATACAACTATGCTAGCGTGAGGTCCTTACTACGGAAATTTTGGTCAAGGTCCATAAACGTCTAAAAAAGGCAACAACAACCGGCAATATTTATACCAGTATCGACCGAACAAGTATTTATTATTAAAATTTTTTAAGTATTAACAGTAAACTTGCGCGCCAAAGAGAAGCATATCATTTTTGTTTTTCAGGCCCTTTCATGAACGTGGGACTTAAAATTTTCTTCAAATAGACGGGCTGAAAAGCCATATTTTGCGCATCGCAAACGAATTAAAGTTTTAAACTAAAATGATGGTTCCTATACCCGTGTAGGGGCAATTGCACCATGTTAAAACGCGAAAATTTCTTACAATATCATTATGATTATATTAACGATTGCTTGCTAAACTACGTTTCCGATGATTGTTTCCTGTCTTTCTTCTGTAAACTGGGAATAAGTCTTTATTCATTTTACAGAAAGAAAGTTATTGTTAAACTCAGAAGAAGAGAAAAATCAAAAACGACGATTTACCTCTCTGGCGAGCTCCAGCTATAAATTACGCGTAAATCACGCATAAAATTATGCACAATAAGGATGCCCAATGCAATACTGGGAGTGACTTTAAACTTCATAGGTTGAGCCAATATCTACAATATCTATGTGTAGCTCTAAAGTTAAACCATAGAAAATATCAATAACTTTACTTAGAAAGGTTTACTGTCTTTACGTACTACCAATAAGAAAGGGCTAAAAAGCCACTACTACATATTCTGTTCGTTGGTCTGCAATGATCAGTGGGTCTTTTCTTCACGGCCAGAAGGATTGACAATCAAATGAACGAAGTCGAGAAACTCAGCTTACTCACTCGGATGTTCGGTTTCAGTTTTGTCTGTTCGTCCAGGGAGTCGTTTCTCCACCGTGTCTAGTCGTTCTTCAGTACAATAAACAAGAGGACCGAAAGTTTTAATTGCTGTTTTCTTGACGATCATATAAATTGGCAAACGTGTTAACGAGGTCAAGGAAGACATCTTCCTCTTCCAGATGGTCAGTGTTAAAGTTCTCTGTTCGTCGAGTAAGAGCACAAAGTCGTTTTTCCATTTTTTCTAGCCTATCTTCCGTGCATTGGAGAATACTTTCAGAATTCAAACAGAAGGGCTCTGCATCAGAACGACACATGTTCGCAAAAGTTGTGTCGTCACAAAATAACTTGAATTCAATTCGCTTTTTGTCTTTGTGAAACATGTCCATGAAACGTTCTTCAATAAATCGCGCCATTTCAAGCTCCTCTGCACTTTCCTCTGCTTGTGTCTTGGCGTCAGTATAGGACTCGTTTAGTACAGAAACTAACATATTCATCAGGAATACAGTCGTGGATAACATGTACAAGAAAGCGAAGGTTGGTCCAATAAAAGGCTTCTCATTTCGAAGGTCATCGAGTGGAACGGCTCTTCCTAAAAGGAATTCGAACTGTGAAATAACTGCTTGCCCGTAGCTTGAGTAATCAAGGACTATGCCACCGAAAAACTGCATTCCCGATATAACAAAAGCGTTAAAAACGATCAGGAAGAAGCCAACGTAGGAAAGTTGGTATCCTACCGACTGGCGAAAAGACGAAAACAAGTAAATCACATGAGGGTTGAAACGAATGAGATTCAAAAGCTTCAGTGTCACCATAAAAACAGCTACAGCGATTGAGGCATTTTCCAAGCCGGCCCAATCTAGGGCTGAATGAAAATGTACAATTTCATAAGGATTAGCTTGGATGGCTTTGATGCTCTTCAAAACGCTCTTCGATCTAATCATGTAAAACGCTACTGACGCTACAGAAGACACAATCATTAAAAAGTCAACCATATTCCAGACAGACTTGAAAAATCCAAGGCGCTGACGGTAAAGGTGAATCAGCATCACTATGAGGTAATAGAGCACCATGGCCATGAACAAAAACTGGCCAATGAGATAGAACATGAGAGCCCCTGACTCTGTACTGTACAACTCGAGTGTTTCAATCCGCCTTGAAGTGTAGGCAGCACCATTTGCTAGTGCCTCGAAGAAGTACGTAGCAATGCTCATTAAATTTGTATTCACGTTGAACACTGTGAACTCTAAAATCACTGCTCTGGTTTGACGGTCAAGCCATCCATGACCGATGGTCTCGCTTAGGACGCCAATGGCGGTGAATTCGTCATACCCAAGCACTGCAGGATAGCCACCCCCTCCATATGTTTTGTATGAAGCTTTAATCGGATCATTGTCTAGTTCTTCGGCTGTTTGGTAACGCCAGGGCTTTGGGCACATTTCTAGTGCCTTTGGCCATGACGTGTTGTAGGGGAGAGGTTTCCAACCCGGCAGACTCAACAATGTAGTGTCCTCCCTTTCCGGAGAATAGTCGTAGTAGCAGTTTGGGATTATTTTAGACAGTGTTCCACAGGTACCTTCAAAAGACAAATTATAAGAAATGCAGATAACTCTCGCTTAGTGGACACCCCTTTTTCGCGGATAATCAAAGTCCCCAACATATTTCAATCATTTTACTGCAACAAAACTATACGAACACATTAAAACAGTAATCCGGCATTTGAATGGTTTTTTGGTTAAAAGACACTTCATACGTTGAATATGAAAAATCCAAAAGAAAGTTTAGTATGCACGATAGGGACCCTAGGTTCCCCGTCTCAGAAATGTTATGTAAAAAAAAAGTTGGCTGTGGCGAAGTGAATATACTCAAGACATAAGAACTGCGATAAAAGCATGGCGAATGATACTGATCTTCTCATTGGTTGAGCAAATATAACATTTGGTTAGCTTACGCTTTTGGATCCTCAGTTGTCGCATCCAAGGCATGCCGATCAATATGTTCATCTTGTTCTCGATGAACACATCTTTTTTCTCTTCAAGCCCATTGTACCACGGTTGGTTGTAAATATTTGGGAGGAACTCCTGTCTCAACCATCCCCGAAGCTTGTGTGAGTCAGTTACCTGAAATGAGGGAAAAGCTTAAGCTCAGTTACATTTTATTAAAGAACCAAGACCAATTTTGTCCAGAAAAATCTTGCTTCTTTGATTGCGGCGTCCGCCAATATTAAGATATTTATTTATACTACATAGCTTGTACTCGAGAAAGTTTAATGTCTAGCTCCACCAACTCTAAGAATAAGATCTTGAGCACCGACAACTTTTCATGATTTAGGACTATACAATGGTTAAATTGGTAACAATATAAATTCCAGACAAGGCTTTTGAAAAAACGTTATTCCCTTATTTTCATTACAAAACATGTCGCAACAGATGATGACTCATCCAAGACATGCTTCGTAATGAAAATAAGGGATTAAAATGACTTTTTCGGGAACACTGTTTTGTTTTTTTGCGCCCGGGTAGGGCCATTTGCGAAATGCAAATGCCACTACACGGGAACTAATAAACAATGTTACTAAAAGAAGACATTTTATTATCATTATTTTCAATACACAAGGCCAAATAGCATCAACGCTCCAGTTGTTTAAAGGATGAATAACACTATCCATCAAACAAATCACTATCCGGTGGAATGGGGAGTAGATTTTGTTTGACAGTTATCCACTGGATAGCGATTTATCCAGTGGATAGCGTTATTCACCATTTGAACAACTGGGTCCAGCTAACTAACACATTTAATAAGAATATAAGGCTTACCGCAAGCAACCTTAAATAGGCTAACCGGACAGTTATTGAGGTTAACCGAACGGTATTTACGCTAACCGAAGGGCTTGTTTGGCTAAACGGAGTGCTGTTAAGTATTCACTACATAAACTGAGTGTTAAGTCCCTTGCGTCCCGTTTCCTATTAGGCCGCGTATCTTGATAATAATGTATTTTTAAAGCATCGTGTTTTTTTCAAAACCTTATACAGTGATCAGTACTGATGTAATATATCCTATCTATAATACCCTCTTACCTGATCAAACTTTATGAATTGAGTTCTCATCATTGTTGTCATCAGAAAACGATTTGAGTTCTTGTTTCCATAACAAACGATAGCCAGGAAAAACACAAATATCAAATGGAGGACAATGTCTTTCATAATGACTGACAACTGAGCTTCTTTTTTGGAGCGCTCGCGCATCGCCTCCATCTGATATCGCTTAAACCGCTGCTTGGGATCGTCACTCAGAAAATCGATTTCATTTTCATCAACTTGTGCACTCTCTTCTTCAGAATCACCGCTACCTTCCTTCTTGTTTCTAGTCAAGAGCAAAGAAATTACAACGACTGCCAGCATCACCTTTGTTGGTTGTACAACGAAAATATCTTGCCCATTCGAAATTAAAATTGAGGAAAGCCATTGCTCGGCAACCTCTTTACCCCACATTAAACTGTAAAATAAAGTGAACGTTGCTGCCGTAAGAGTTGTGACGAAGCAGAGAAACCAACCGATGTATACAAAGAAATGAGGCAACATGCAACCTGTTTCACTTATTTCATCCACAAGTTGCTGGGCATGATCAATGTCTTTATATTTGTCTCCCTTTTTCCTTCTTGGTCTACTAGACTTAAATAAGAAAACAATCAGGATGTTAACAGGTGCAACTATGATTCCACTTTGCACTCCAACAACAATTTGTTTCCATGAAAACTTAAATGGTCCAACCTGTATAGCTCCATCGGACTCGCCACCAATGTTATAAAACATGGCATTGGCAATCATGGCACTGAACAAAACTGAAAGACAACACGAGGCTCTTTGCGCACGGGTAAAGGTACTACTGCATGCTTTTCCAAACACTGACATCCATAGGTGACCATCGGCAATCTTTCTCCCAAAGCGTGAACGTACTAGAGCTGAAAAAGAAGTAGAACTATTGCTGTCCACAGTAACTTCTATCTGTCCGTCGTCTTTTTCCAACGCGAGCCATCGATTTATCGGGAACACCCACTTCTCCTCTGTTTGCCTGTCTTTGATGACTACTGCTTCTACAAACCAAGAAGGATTATCCCCTGAATTGTCGTGCTCCAAAGTTATTTCTTTTAAAGCTCCTAACGATTCCTTTGTGATGAGCACAAAGCCATTAATACTTCCCCGTGCAAATATTTCACTTGACTCTCCTTTACTTCGCAGTGGAATTAGCTTATGTTCATCTGTTTCGCCCTTAATACTGATTGTTACGGTGGCTGTTGTTCCAGAATGTTTCCAAACGCCAGTGCTAATAACCATATCGTAGAAATAGGTTCCTTCTTCACTGATAGTTACATGTTTGGGAGGACAAATCTACAATAAATGTCAAAATTGCTGTTATTTAGAAATTACAGTCACTTGGTAGATGAGTACGGAAATGATGATGATGATAATCATCAAAAGTGGTTTTCTAGGAGGGTCCTCTTAAAATGAAATTCTACAAATTAAAACTACAAATTAAAAATTGAAATCGGCAATCTAAAAATGAAAAAGATGACAAATTTGTTTAAAAGTTTGGATAGTAAAAAGCAATACTTAAGATAAAAGGCGATTTAGTAAAAATTTGCTCAAGTTTTGTTTCTTTGATGGTCATGGCGGTTTTCAATTGAAATGTTGAAAATAATGCGGAAATGCTTTGGCTCTCCAGCGATGGGTGCCAGTTCCGAGTATTTGCTTCGATTTCTCATTGGTAGATTGCGTTTTTTATGTATTACGACAGTCAATTAAAAACTGCTGTAATGATAATATTCTTTGTTATTATGGGTCGAAGAGGTTTCTAAAGTATATTCCAATCAGTGTCCCTTTTATGTTATGATTAGAACGTTTCATCACTGGGGTTCTTTTCCTGGTAGCTTAATCCTTGAACGATTTGCACATCTACATGGAGACAATCATCTACAAAACACCGGCCGTGTGCTTTCTCTTAAAAATTGCGAGAAGGACTAAATTAACTTGTAGAAACTTGATACCAGTGAAATGAAGTGATTGAGGTGGCCTCTGCTTTAAACAATTTTGCCAATAACTAAATTCGCTATTGGTAAACCACATGGGTCAGCATTTTCATTTTGTGCTTTTATGTTCCATTGTAACAACAAAACTTAAACTAACAAATTGTTTTAAAATAACTTCTGTGGATATTGTCAGTACATTTAGATTTGAGGTAACTTAAAAAGTACCTTGCTTTCATCTCTCTTGTCGGCCCTCCTAGCAAAGACCAAAACAACGAAGTAAAGAAGGAAAGCACATGCAATTGTCACAAGTACTGAAATATTGCCACTTTCACCGAGCTGGGTAAATGCAGTGAAAACTTTGTCAAAGTCAATGGGGTTCGGTGCTTGGATGAAGTTTCCTCCAAAGGAAGTCAAATGATTGCAGAGACATTTAAGGTGAGTGGTGTTTGAGCTAGGGTCAACCTACAAGACAAGACAAGTGTCAGAAAAAGTAAGATGTATTATAAAAAAGACCAAAAAACTCTATATTACAAAATATTAAAATCATGTACTTGATCCGTTTATTAGGCATTCTCTCTAACTCATCGGAAGAACATGGGAACGATGATGTGATAATAGCTGTTTATATAACTTACCTTGCAGCCATCTGAGGACCACTTCTCTTTATCTTCAGACCAATACAAACAACTTGATTGCGTAATACTGAACGTGTAGTTGACATCTGTCGATGGGTCATACTGCGGAACAACTGTTTTAGTAACTCCTTTTGGCGGTGGGTCTTTGACGCCAACGCATGACCGTCTTTCGCGGCCATGACCAAAACATGATCGTCTCTTTCTGGAATGTTCGGTGACGTTTTTAGCTCCTAGGAACAACAGTCCGACATAAACAAAATTTGCCTCAGAAGGGACTACTGTTACGGAACTCTCTTCAATAAGGCAGGATGTTTCGTTTCGCTTGTCATCATCCGTGTGGTTTGAACATGTAGATGTAACAGTAAAGTTGTGGTCAGAGTCCTCGATCGTAGGTCTTGATCCAAATTTAACAAACATTTCGGTAACAATGCCTTCTTCTTGCGCACCGATTTTAATAGAAACAGGAACATCTGCTAGTTCCGCGTAATAACTTCGGATGGACATTTTGTTTGGCTTTAGAAAATTGTGCTCCGTTCCGTTGCTGGTGTTTTTTGGTGGACTGGAAATCGGTATAACTATCTCAATGTCACTATCAAGGTTTGAAACATTAATCTTCTTTCCATTGCCACTTTGAAGTTTGAGACTGGTCACACTCGATTTGACCTTCTTGCTGCTGTTGTCCCAAGTGAAAGGATTAAATTTAACAGCCTGCATCTGAAAAAAGGGAGTATTTAAGTTAGAGATTTTTATGTCGACGGTTCATTTCGCAAAACGCCAATCCTAGTGAACTTGAATTTTACTAGATTAAACATCCTTAAAAAGTTACACCAAGTATATATGGCCGGTATACATTTTCATGAAGGTGATCGCTTTTGGGAGTGGTCGATTTCGAGAGGTTCCCACAAAAAATTAGCCACAATGTAAGTTATCAGAGTTTATGAAATAGCTGCTCATTTCAGGTTCAAATTGATAGAAAAATAGTTAACATGCACAATGGCATGATCGCTTTTGAGTACTGATGGAAAACAGTATTCGAAAAAACTAAACCAAAATCGTTTGGACAATGTCCTTACCTTTGTATTAATGTCTCCACCACCGATATTTCCGAGGTTGCCTGGTAGTTTAAATTTCGCAGGTCCTTCCTCCATACCGAGTCCCTTTGCATCATCAGCAGACACCTTCTTTAGCGATATTGCCAAGTTCTCTGTTTTAATAACTAGGGCCTCAGAAGGAACTAAGCGACCAAAGAACGCATCGCTCATGTTGCTCAATTTTCCCGAAGCCTTTTTCACGAACTGCAATAAGAGAAAAAGTAGCGCTCAACAGAATTTTCTCTTCAAGTTGCTGATTGATATTAATAAGCTCAAAATAGAGATTCAGTCACGTTTTTAAACAGTTTTATTTCTTCTGTTTCACTCTGAAAATACAAGGAATAAACCAGCTTCCAATAGCTTTGTCCGAATAGTTATTATACAATTATACAACTTGTTTAATTCATTATACCTCCGGCGATGGTAAGGCTCCCTCCGCTTGACTTGAACCTGCTGCCGACTGAAGAACATTTGTAAGACATCCTGTAACACTCTTAGCCATCTGCTCCATTGCAGGAGAAAATGGCTCCTCTAAGTCGTTAACGGTATCCATTAGCATATTTGCCGTCTTGTCTGTCATTTGCATTGTTAATTCCTAGGAATGAAGTGATATATATTACGAGTGTGCAATAATTCATAGGGAGATGGTGCTGTTAACCAACAATATGTCTAGAATAGAAAGCTTGTAAGGCATTGTATTTCGTGAACCTGTTGCACTGGAATTAAATATCGAATTGCACAAATGCATTTCTTGAGGACAGAGCGTTAACCAAGCCCCGGCGCCTGGGGACGAGGAAGTTTCCTCCTGATGAAATGCTTTCGACAAGTGCGCGCGTACTAGAAAACACTCAATCTGAAAACGGGAACTTGACCTATACCAGGTTTGTGAGAAGAGTGGGGAGGGGGGGTCAGGTGTATCTATGTTATAATTAAATAAAAATATATAAATCACATTAATTTTAAATCTTGCTAAATTGCTTACTATGCTATTACTTCCGCCGCCACCCGCTTGCTGCTCGCCACTCATTGCCACGCCAACCACGGACATAATCAAGCGAGACATCTCGAGGTTCTCGGGCGTTATAACTGTAAACTTCGCAATTACTGTTTCTGAAATCTAACAACAGGACAAAATGATATTATCTAAGAAACATCCTTTAGAACACGTCAGCGAATCGCGCAATAAATTGAGCAGTGAGAAACCTTATTTCTTGAATAAACTTTCTTCGTTCTTGAGGAATGAAACGAGAGTACATAGTTTGTCACCTAGCGATATTATCGTGTTATAACACTGTTACATCTCCAAATTAAAATGACAAGCATTATGGAGAATTGCAATCGTCTGTGACGTAAGTGCAAACATAATCTATATTACACCATTAATACATTTTATACTTCTCCCCTTCCAGTCCCATCCAAGTATAAGTCAGTGCTGCATATTCTGAAGCTTGTTAACGGCCACGATACAGTCATTAAACAGACCAAGCTAGAAGTATGAACAAGGAGTCGTAGCCGCTTTAATAAAATCATTGTTTTTAATCTAGACTGATATCTACACAACAGAACTATTCCTTTCGGCCAAGTAACGGTGAGAGCACTCAAAAAAGAAACAGCATGTAAAACAACCACAATAGCGGCACTCAGAGCAAAAATTCAACGAGCAACAAAAAAGAATGCCAGCAACAGCAATTAACTATTCCAGTTGAAACGCACCACACCCCCCCCCCGCCCCCCGCAGGAGGGCGTCCTCTTATTTAGTCTTATGACCCTCCAGCACATGCCTGTATGATGTCACCCAACCATTAACACGGAAAATTTCATATTCGGGGGAGGGGGGGGGGGGGGGGACTCCCATATGAAATGGATGTTGATGCCCGTCATTTCGCTTATGGGTGTTAATTTTGGATTTTTGGTCTCACTTGGGGTGTTTGGTACAGAACTTCAATATCTTTAGCCGTCTAGTTCTCCTTTAGCGTTGCACGCGAAAACAAGTGGAACTGTAAATTCCTTTTTAATAGTATTTTAGTATCTCTAAGGGTTCAAAAGAAGCTTGAGCGACGCCCAGATTATTCTCCTTTAGGGTTTTAAAATTTCCGACGAGCATCTCCGTCCTTTTCATTTGGGAGTCCCCAACCCCCGGTATTAATATTAAGAAGGATAAAAATCGGCGCGTGAGTGAATAAAAATACTTCGATACATAATTTGCGTTAACATACCAATTGTTTTACATCCGGATCCAGTTCTTTTTCACAGTCATTTTTCTCATTGGCAGATTTGAGGACGGACAAGGACAGCTGGACAGCTTGGCTGAGTTCACCTTTGTTTAAAGATTCATCTAGCGGATTGCCTTCCCCGAGTACATAGCTTTTTAACTTGATGGCGACTGCATCTGGCGGTGAAAGGCAAGGATCAAGGGAGGAAGGCGGTGTCACCTGCAGAACATCAAATTAAATATTCATAAGATTTTTGAGGTAAAGCCATATGTGTTCTGTTCAGAACAAAGTACCAAGTTGCACTGCTAAGATTGTATCTTTTAAGATGCTTTCATTTCGGTTCCAAGTTGGCCAAAGGTATAACCGCGAAGCTAGATTCATAACTGAACATATAACCAAATGACATACAGCCAATTGCATCATTAAGCATTATTAGTTTTGAACTTTATTCGAAATATACAATGCATAAAGTAGCCTTTAAATCGCAAGGAACTTTTAAATAATATTATGTAAGGTGAAAGTAGCAAATCTTATAACGAAAACAGTCCTAAAATAGATCCTCCGATTGGGAGAGATTGAGATTGATAACGAGTAATTGTTGAACTTGAAGAAACATAGCTTAGGTTTTGACCTATACAGCAGCATGGTATACTGCTGAACTTTTATATATTTCTTATCATCATTAGTTAGACAGAAATACGCCCATAGTGTTCTGCATACCTTAACAACCAGATTTACTACAACCGCTACACCAACAGAATTCTTGATAACGATGTTAATTTGCAACTGGTAATCGTCCTCTGGTGATCCTGCCGGTAACACTGTCGACACAGACTGGGGAGAGCTGCCATATGATATTGGCTCTTCTCCAAGTTGAAATTCATAAGTGAGAGCATTTGTATCTTGCCAATCAAAGCACTTGAAGGTAAATTCCGTCTCAAGTGACACGCCTTCACTGACTGACGCTGCACAATACCCGCTGTGTGGCGCTCCAGCTGTCTCAAAATCCAGCACGGCAAAGCCTCCTGTACCTTCTGGAGATGTTACGAATAATGTTAAACTGTATTTAGATTTGGACTGCAATGAGTTCTTCTTGATAATCATATTGGTCGCATTTACTGCGGTTGACGTCATGTTTGCCAAAATTGGTATATCTTCCCACACGCTTGAATTGTCATTCCATCTTTTAAGTTGCCATTCGTAAACTGAGCCATTGCAAGGAGAATTAGCGCATTCCGATGTTACTCGTAGCTTGTTCGATGCAGACACAACTGCGCCGCAATCAACAAAGCAACTGGGGAAAAAATCGAAACGGATAAGATTAGCTCGTTTTAAACTACTAGCGAATTCGTTGTTTATATTGTTTTGGCGTTCCTAGGCGCACCAGACCCTGTGGTGTGGCTTACTTATCGATTCCTTATCTCATTTACTAAGACCAAACTATGTGATTTCTACACGAAATTACAAACCAACCCTAATATATGTCTAATAAATATTCACAGCTTCCCTCGCGTAGAGTGGATTCCGTTTCCGTAAACATTTGAGATGGCGTTATCAACAAATATGAATTTTAGTATAAAATAGCTTTTTCTAACGACCACATCCAATTAAAAAACATGCTGCGGAAAACCAAAACGGTTGATTAAGCATACCCTTGGGCACCGTGCATAGAAGCACAATAATGGCCACGGGATAGGATTCCCCCTTAACTTTAAAGGGGTTCCTTTTCGTACATCACCGTCTATAAATGGATTGATGGCAGTATAAAGTCACAATCATTTTTAAAAAGAATGATATACGGAGTTAACTGATGGATTTAGATTTAAATTAAGCACTGCCTGCTTGATAATTGTTTGAATGTATCGTAAAAAAACCACTTCGTTATGCCAGATTTAAAATTTGAATCTTGTAAAATATTATTACAAAACATTGATAAATTGTTGATTTCAGCAAGCGACAAAAAACAAAACAAAGCAACAAAAAAGCAGGCCCTTGTAAAATAACAGTGCAAAATCTTTCAACATTTCTCTTGTCAAGTGACTAGGAATCCTTAATTGAACAAATAAAACAGGGATATTTACCTGAGAATCACTTGAGGTACTTCTCCGGCCGCTATCTCAAAGGCCATCTCAGCAAAGGAGCTTCTTACATCTTTGGACACAGTCAGCCTTAGAATGTAGGTCTTTCCAACTACGAGTACACTGGGATCGATGCTAATAGTCGTAGAAATGGCGTCTTCTTGTGCAATAAAGGAACCGAAGCAGTCATTACTCGCGGTAGCGTTGATATCAAAACAGGACCAATCGAAGTTTAGTCCAGTATGATTTCCTAGACCGATGTCTTCATCGTAACTCAATGAGCCATCCACGGTTACAATTTCCACTGATCCCCAGCGAACGCTGCTTCCACCGTTAATAACGGCTCGTATCGGAGCCGGAATGACCTCAATAAAACCATAGTCAAAGGCTGTTAGAGATTGCGGGGACGCTGCATCACCGATTGTGAATAAAGCATTGAATTTGACTTGATAGATACCAGCAGCTATTGATCTCTTGTTTATGGTCCACTCAGCTGTTCCTTGACTTACTAATTTTCCCTCTGCCGACTCTGAAGCTTCAAGTTCTGCTTCACTAATGATGCGCCATTCCAACGTGCTTGTCAATACAGCAGCATCATTAGGTAAACCTTGGATAATCGCTTCTTGGACACTTTTAACAGACCGCTTGACAACAGTGGCATGGTACTTGTCCTTAGAAATGTTTCGGATGACCACTGAGAAGTCTCCTGTAGATCATGTCATTAAGGAGATTCAGGCATACAAGTTGTAGCAACACGAAAACTATTTTTAACGTTACTATAATAGTGTGCGTGTAATATCAGTCCTTACCCAAAGGTAGGGTCTGAACCCGGAGAAAGAGCACATCCGATCCCAGCCTAACTTCCAGTAGGTGATTAGTCGTTTGTCTTTGGAGGACAAGAACATTTTTTTCATGGATATTACAAAAGGTTGCAAGTCAATCAAACTCCCAAAGTGTAGTATTTTATGAATAGTCGATTGTCTTTCTATCAGCCTTTCTTGAGTACTGAAAACAACCGATAACCGGAAAATGTTGTAGTTTGTCCTTTTGTAATAGTGTCGTAATACCTTTCACCAGCCGCTTCTATAAACGTGTACTTTTAACTGCAAATCTATGGTAAAAAATGTTCCAAATCGCCGAAAATTGGACTGATTTCCTCTTCTGCCGGTATAAGGTCACTCTAAAGCCTCATTGTGAATAAGATATTCACCGGGCTGATAAATAAAGTTCTTTGAAGTGGCAGAGTATAATATGAAACTGAAGTGATGTAATTTTTGTGAAAGCATGAATGCCTAAGTAAATATATTTAACAATAATCCTGTTCAATCTTGCGGAATATCTGAACAGGATAATTGTTTAATTATTCGACAAATTGTCAACGAAAAACATTTCCATCCAAAAATACTGTGGTTAAGCAGCGGTTTACAAGAGTTCAGAGGAATCTTGGCACCTTTCCTATATGGCAAGGGAATCGCAGGATATTTGTTATGTACGGATGACGAATGTGAATTACTTTCTGATGATATTTAAAGCAATAAGAGTTTCATTATCCTTCAAAAATGTCACTCACCCACGGGCTCACATTTTAATATTCCATCACCACTGTAGCCATCTTTGCACTCGCAGATGAAGGAACCTTCATTGTTGTAACAGTTAGCCACTCCATGACAGTTGTGTGTTGCCGTTGCACATTCATCGATGTCTGTAGAATAACCGCAATCAGTATGTTACTATGTATTCGCTAGGTCATAACTACGTTTTATACGTGTTGTGAGAAGTTTTTTCTTTCAAGGTTGATATGTTGCAATATAGCGAAAATAACCTATTTTCCGGTTTCTCATTAGTTACACATAATTGCAATATGGTTGTTATAGAAAAAGGAAAAAGTCAAATAGGAATTAATTAAGCGCATGCATGACATTTATTCCTACAAATGGTCCCAAAATACGAATAAATCAATTTATCTTGTTACAGCATAAACAAGTGGACTCAAAGTGTGCAGATAAAAACTCGTTTTACCAGTTATGAAACTTCGCTTATTAACCCCCTTTTTTTCCTTTTTTCTTTTTTCCATGACAACCTTATTGCAATAAGGTGTAGATAGCAAAGATATAATCAATATACAACCTCATGCTTTCATCTCTTCTCTAGCGTTTGAAAATTGCGATGAAAAAAAAAGTATTTTCACGTAACCATTCAGCCAGTCACCACCGTAACCATTCAGTCTTGAGAAAAGTCGGATGACCTGGACTCACAGACTCTTCCCCTCGACTTCCCCGATTGAACGAAAGCCACTGGTGAGAATTTATTTATTACATTGTATTACTTTCTTACATCTTCTGAAATAAAATACATTTATACTTACGTACAGTATATTACTTATCCACAATTATACATCAGTCTTATCCAGCTCTGTCTAGCAGGATCGATTTTCATAATTCAGAATTTAAAGCTTTAGAAGATAACCCTGCTCAAGAAATGTATCTATAAACAACAAACTGCATGTCCTTAATTGAGAAATTTCCTTGAGGTTAATGTTAAACTGTAAAATAACGTGTCCTTGGATATCCAAACACGTGTGTTTCCATCTGTTCTAATTGCTTGCTTAGTTCCTTGCCCCCAGGTAGGGGATAGGGCCGGATCTGTTCTAATTACCAGAGTAGAGCATACACATATCAATTTATTTAAAAACGTGATAAGCTAAGTCATTCTCAGACCTTACCTGAACAGTCCACTCCATTCCCAGTATATCCCTGAAGACACGTGCAGTAAAATGAGCCAATCGTGTTTTGACACAACGCGTTTGCGTCACAGTTATGAGTTCCATCTTGACATTCATCAACATCTAGAGATAGTAGACATTTGTAACGAGACTGACATAAAAGTCATAAGGATCAAAGCTATTCAAGACTTTTGTTGATTTAACCCTATGTAAAATGCATATAAAAACTGGAAACTGTATGTTGATATAATATTATGGCATGAAGATTCCTTTGCTAGGAATTCATTATGTTGAGTAATAATTCTTCAATTACCGGCGATAGAGATAGAAAGTTGAGACAAAGCGTTTGCTTTCTCGTGATCAAAACGAGTCCCCACATAAAAAAGTAACTTGGATAAGCTTCGAAGATTTTGTATCACAATTTCCCTGGAAGTTGAAGAATGATTACTCAAAATTTGTGTAATATTAATTTGTTCATTAAATTAGTGCATACCGAAGCTTTTCCTGAGGAGTCATTAAAAGTTGATATCACTTCCTAAAGGCCTCATATCAATATCCATTATCTTTGCTGCTTTATTTCCGAAGCACTTGTTTTGATAGCATCCAGATAACAACTTATTTAAAGAATTCAGATGATAAGTCATCCTCAGACGTTACCTGAACATTCCACTCCATTCCCAGTATATCCCTGAAGACACGTACAGTTAAATGAGCCAATAGTGTTTCCACACAAAGCGTTCACGTCACAGTTATGAGTTCCATCTTGACATTCATCAATATCTAGAGAGAGTAGACATTTGTGACGAGATTAACACGTGCTTCAGGACAATCTTATACTTTCATTGATTTTACGCGCCTCTGTGTGTTAAATGTTGAACAATGATAACAAAGGCGGCCACGTAAAACTTATTAGTCATTGGTGGCGGCTGCGGTTGTTGGTTACTTTATGAATTCGTTCTGCCTGGCGGATAGCAGTTGGCATACTTGTGAACTGCTCGTGAAACGGTAAACGTTCGTTTTCCTTCGTAAATCCGCCTCTATGAGACTTGTAATGTATTGAATAAACTCACTGCCGAGGCTCTTGATCGCTATAAGCAAGTATACTATCGTTTTATCGATAACTTTGTGGTCGTCTTTGTTTTCATGCAAGGGAGGTGAAACAACTAGCCGGCCATTTTGTTTCAAGTTTAATCGGGAGTTAGTCTTCCTCCGGAGTAACATTAGCACTAATCGGGCTTTAAGCAACGCAATCTAATCGCAGATTGAATTTTACTCATCGGTTAAGCAATTTAATCCCTTATTAGCGCTAATCGCAGTTTTGAACAACCGGACCCAGAGTATAAAAAAACAACAACATCCACCTATCGAGTCATTAAAAGAATTCAGATGTCATTCTCAAACCTTACCTAAACAGTCCACTCCGTCCCCAGTATATCCATGAAGACACGTACAGTTAAATGAGCCAATAGTGTTTCCACACAAAGCGTTTACGTCACAGTTATGAGTTCCATCTTGACATTCATCAATATCTAGAGATAGTAGACATTTGTAACGAGACTGACATGAGGTTCAGAGCAATATATTATAAACGAAAACTTGTAATTAAAAATATTAAATTACTCATTAAATATAGATCGATAAACGTTTTTTTTTATATAATATTGTTAGGTTATTATTTATAAGCGCTTCCACGACAAGTTAAAGTGGCTTCATTATGTGCCTTAATTATATTTTAAAGATAAAAATGAGCTGTTATGGAGAGAAAATTATTTGTGCGCATAAAGAGGCTAGTATTGATAATAGGTAAGAGACAGGCTGGCTTGTGGTAAGTGGACGTTAGAAAAGCTATCAGCTAAGACGCCGACGACATACAAGGCAGACAACTTTCCCGAGAATAATGGCAAATGGCATAAATGGAAGCAAAACGGATTCACGCCGTGTGCATAGCCGGTCCTTGATCGTTATTCAGCAAAATGGCGGCCATCACCTCGAACTACGACATAACCTAAGAAGTTGGTTTTAATTTCCTCTGAGTAAACAACAATAAAAATAAATAAAATAGGTCTTCATGGAGACACTACATGCCGACATTTTTAAAGCACCTCATGACTTAGGATTCTTTCATGACTCCGACCCCTTGCGGAATAGAAAATGTCATTGTATGACTAACCATACCAGAGCACGCCACGCCATCCCCTGAATATCCTTGGCGACATGTGCAGTTAAACGGGCCGCCAACAATGTTAACACAATCAGCATTCCGGTCACAGTTGTGAGTCCTATCTTTACATTCGTCTTTATCTGCGAAGAAATAACAATTTAATAATAATAATAATTTCTCGTGAAACAAGAACTTGAATCGTTCGCTCCTACAAGTATTTACCAATGTTAAGCGCACCATGCAGTGTATCCAAAATTGTGGAAACTCGTCAAGTTTTCTCAGATAAAATGTAACCTTAAAGAAGCGACAATCTGATTGTATCCGTTGGTAGGTGAAGCACACAAAAATGTTATCTGGTTAAGTCAAACAAACAGTATTGATATTTATCTTCTATGAGTTCTACTGAAAGTGACGTAATTATTATAAAACGGCCCAGTTTCCTACCTAGACCAGCGCCGTTCATTTTATTTATTTGACCTGCAGTCAACGCAGCGTCATAAACCTGCATGGCGGTAATTCGTGCTGACAAGTATCGGCCATCGCCTGCTACTTCACCCATTCTGACGTTATCTTGAGTTGAAAGACCTATGCCGGCCCCGATATTCTTCTGCACGACTCTTTCTCCATTCAGCCATAAACTTGCAATACCAGTCATGTGATCATAGGAAGAACCAACATAATGCCACTGGTTTAGGGGCAGCTCCGTATCGGTGGCCAAAAAAGGTGTACTGGAGTAATCTCTTTTCTTAAAACGAACGAACAGCTTTCCCCATAAGATCCACATATGAATACCCCAATCATTATTTGGATTAACGTAATGGAAAAGAGGCGCGTCTGTATTCTCCGGATACAACCAGCATAACAAAGTGATGGAGTGTTCAATGTCTAAACCTCCATTGTTTGGGAACTCAATGTAACTGTTGGCATGTCCAGAGAATTGGTAAGAGGTGTCGTCCGTACCATCTGGGCCAGGAGCAAGAGAAACACCAACAGGGGTACCCTGTGGCTCTGCATTGTTGATTTCCCTTGTTTCATACCAGCTGTTCAGAGGATAGAGAGCTTTGGGTTCTGGAATGCTGACGGCTACAAGATTGAACAGAGAAAAAGATTAACGGAAATCTGTTGTTCTTATTAAAAATTCATTTGAATTGGATGTACAAAACTATGGAGAAGGTTGTCGACGTAGAAACGTTCCCCTTGCAGGTTAGGCTGATCTTAAAGGAAGGGGCCTGGTATAAAGCTTGATGTTATTTGCGTAAGTTTTTTTTGTATAGTTAATCACTTGCAACAGCCTATTTAAGTTAGGAGTAGTGTGAATATTTAGTGTTTACGTAATTACACACGCACATTAAGCGCCCCTTCTCAGACGAAGGCCCACATAGGATCTTGCAATTTAAAAGTAGTTTGCTGAAAAGGTTGAAATCACAATTAACTCCTCAACATCCATTTGTAGATTCATTTCTGTGACCCTTGTTTTTTACCAGCGCTTTTGCAGTCTCTACCATACATCATGTCCCGTTCTTAACCTTATACCATTAACGTGTATTAAATAACTATACTGAAGGTTTTTTTATAACAAGATTACTGTTTGTCTCCTAAGTATTGTTTTAATTTGTGACGAGGAGTGACAGTATAAACGAATGCCTGTGTAGAGGGTTCGAAATCTTCAATTTTGATTTCTGGTGGTTTTCAATATTTTTGGTCACCCTGATCTAAGAATAGAATATATGTCAACAGTATTCCAGATATAAAACTCTATATCGTACCAATGCAGCCCATCAGCTCCACCCGCATTGATATATGGTTATTCCAGGCCGTTGGTCGAAAACGGATGTAACGTGCCGTGATTGGTGGGATTAGGTCACGTCCAGCCCAGCTGGATTGGCCTTCGTTTCCAATAAATTCCTAAATTATTAACAGGGCTAGTGGTCAGAATCTATGATTTTAAACAACTATTGTAATTGTTATCGTAATCCTTTGTTTAAGTGTCAATACTAGAGTAGCGTTCTAAAATAAATTCAAAATAACAAAATCTAAATATTCTTACAAAATAACGACAGAGTTATACACAATATAAAATAAAAAATAAGAACTGTAATATAAAATGATAAAATATAACATTAAGATCTTCATTAAAAACACAGCAGTTCAGTGCCTAGGAATGTTTTTTTTTTTAAAGGATGGCAATGTTGAATAACTTAACATAGCTACGTTTAGCTGCAGCTGAATTGACAACCGAACTATTTAAAACTTCGAATTGTTTGGAATACGTCTCCATTGCAGCCGTTGTTTGGGCTCACGCAACGCCAGTGAGGAGAGGCATTGCGCCAGTGGAGAGAAGCATTTTTCGAATTTTATCAAAGAGGAAAAAGGATAATGTTCGATATAATGTGCCCCGTGGTCGAATCGAACTCGGGGCACATTAATCGGAGTGCATAGTAGGCTAACTGGAGTGCATAGCAGGCTAACCGGTACTAGTTACCAGTCGACGACCGTAAGTGGCGGCCACCTTGAAGTGGGCGTAAAAAAAATTGCCCGCTCCGAAGGAGACTATGACTGGAAAGGATTGCTTCATGTTCAATATTTGCAAACTGAAACGGATACAAGTTTATAAAGTATCTTTTACCTTCTCTACGTTTTGCCCTTCCTCCCTGTAGTACTGGAAGCTCACTCCATCATCACTGTACTGAAGCTTGTACTTGGTGACCCACTGGTCACGTCTGTGTCTTCCTTGAGTTATTACACGGGTCACTTTAGTGTACAGACTACCAAGATCAATCTGTAGCCACTGATTTGCATCACTTGTGCGAGCTGACCAAGATCCTGCTTTTGTGTTAGTCTCTTGAAATCCCACTCTGCCTTGAATGGCGGCGTGATCGGCATCATATTCCGAAGAGGCACTGATATGACCGTCAGAAATTGCATGGTTCTTCATGCCAAGGGGATAGTTACATTCTAAGAGATTTTAAAAATTATAATGAGAACGAATATAAGTAGAAAATACGTTTTACCAGCAGAGCGACACAAGCCAGTTACAAACAACACGTACCAAATAACAAGTTGTCGTTAGTGATTCGAATCTAATAGTAAATTAAAGTCTGTCTATCTGGACGTTGGAGTGGGCGAATTTTTATGCATCGTACATGAACCGTTCGCGAAAGTTGGTAATTTTGGCCCTTATATCGCCAACAATGATGTCTACATAATTTATAGTAAAATTAATTCCAATAAAGAAACCAATAGACAATAAAAAGAATGAATGATAAACGAAAGGATCCTTAAAAAGGTCAGTTTACTTCAAATCGTGCTTTTTTTTTCAAATAAATCTGAGTTATGGAGCGAAAGAAAGCTGAAGCGAGCCAAATTTTGCATAGAAAAGACTAGTTAGTTTCATCTTAGTATATTTTTACGAAGTCTGCCTGCACACTTTTTCGATCAGATTTAGTTTGCTGATAGTCTTTGCGTGATGTTGAGCAGCCGCTTTAGGACTTACTTACATATACATACAGCCTCTATTCATACAAGATGAAAATTCAAAGCTAACAGTTTGTGATGTTGCGTACAAACTATAAACAATTAATGTTCCCAACCCATGAAGTCAAAACAAGACAACAAGTTCAGTGGGAGAAAAGGGGTAAGGGATGAAGTGCTCGAGTTGCCAATCAGAATCATCAATAGAAATCATGCAGGGTACATGTATCACAGGTTAGTTGGTTGGCAACGAGAGACTGGAATCCTCTCCTTCCTTTCAGGAAGCCCTAGTTCCCAAGAAACTGGGGTCCTAATCTCTAGGACCCTTGGGAACAAACACAACCACATGCCCTGGTTCCCAAGAAACTGGGGTCCTAATCTCTAGGACCCTTGGGAACGTTCCCAAGAAACTGGGGTCCTAATCTCTAGGACCCTTGGGAACAACCACAACCACATGCCCTGGTTCCCAAGAAACTGGGGTCCTAATCTCTAGGACCCTTGGGAACAATCACAACAACCAACAACAGCAACACTGCGGGGCCCCACTATAAGGGGAAAGCTGACCCTGTGAGGCTATGGGGCAAAAGGGCGAATGGTACAGAGCACTTCATCCCCTCCCGTGGTTTATTAACTATAAGAAAAGACAATGCTTAGTTAAGATGGTCTAAAGCTATTGAAGAAGTTCGGAAGAGACAGTAATCGAATAACAGAATGGTCGAGTTGATACATGCCAGCTCGACACTAAAGCTAACGGTTACATGTATATCAATATCTCAAAAGCAGACACATTGCTCAAGTCCAACAGCTCTAAGCCTGAGCTAGCATACAAAATGATAACAATATAAAAAACAATGTTTCTGTAAGCAGGCATGCTGCTTAAGTCCATCAGCTCTAAACGTAAGTAAGCATACAAAATGGAAATAATAATTATTAGAATAATGTCTATAAATGCGGGCTTGCTTCTTTAGTCCATCAGCTATGGCTAACGTTTAAAAATAATAATAGTAATATAATAAACACCCTTAACATAGCCGGATATGTGCGTAGAACTAAAACATTGCCTACATTTTTACAAATACTAAGCTAAAAGAGAACCAAAGAGGGTTGGGTGGGTGGGAATTATTGTGAAAACTCTTTTAGGGAGCTCAGAGAATTTGAAGTAAAACTACTCAAGTCTAGATAAAACCGCATGGCCTTGATTGACATAATAGAAAAGGGGCGATGTGATTGGCCAGCCCGAATAGCGCATCACACTCAGAAGTGAGTTTGACCTTTGAATGTAACGCAAGAGTGATAGTCTTGCAGCATATTGCGTGACAGATCTGCGTATTTGAATAGAGTGATCTTATGACTTCTCTGAACTCCTTTCATGGTTGTCACATTAACTTTAATTTATATTACATGTAAATTGGCATTTATATTACATATAAATTTGCTTAAAACAAGGATGAAAATTATGAAAGTTTTTAAAAAGAGCAGTAAAAAGCGGATGCTGTATGCGAAAAACCTATTGACTGTCTTTAAATTGAAAACAGCATAACGAGTAGGTGGAGTAGAACACAATATGATTTTAGCGATTTCAAATTTATTTCAAGATGCGGTTTTGTTAGTTATTTTTCCAGGCTATTTTGATTTAAATTGATTTATTGATTGGTGGGATTCGCTGTCGTTCTGCGGACTTCATAACAGTCCATAACAGTTGCCAATGGTAAGTAACTAACATGTTCATGTCATGACGTGTTTCAAAATCGACTCTTAAAGGGACAGTGTTACGAGAAATCTTCTACTTTTTTGTGTAAAACACTCAAGAATTACGAGGATGCACTCACTGTTAAGCAAAATAACCTTTGAACAGCAAAAGAAATGCATGAAATCATTCTCCAAGATGTAAATAAATGGGAACATAAGACATCGTCACTTTATTGACAGAAGTTTAGCGGCATGATTGTTCAAGGCATACCTCTACAACCATAGAGCTCCACTCTCATTGCTACTTGCTTGTGCCAAGTTAATGGTAGAAAACGAATAAACCGCGCTGTGACTGTTTCGTTTAGCTCGTGATAAACAACTGTGTCCTGGTCTGTGTTTCCAGCGAATACCTAGATCAGCAAATATAGCAGTTTGTTAGTCTTAGAACTATGCTGCATAAACAAAATTCTTTGTTTCCCTGAACTAATATTCTACAGTTACCATGATAGCTGACAGCAGCCTGCTGACATGCTAGCTGATATGACTTTATTCAGTCAACCTCGCAGATTAGATTGGAGTTGCTTTTCTTCTACTAGGGAGAGTCCACTCGACAAAGACTAATGACCGCCATATACTATATATTTCACATTTTGACCATATATTTCACATTTTAAGATCATTTTAGCATTTTGGTAAATTTCTGACGTCATGGCAAATACAAAACGGTAGAAACTGGCTGTCGGTTGCATGAAAATTATGATGTTATTTTCACACCATATGACGTCATGATGTTCAGTTGCAGACATCATAGGAAACATTTTTAGGCAAATGATATGTTTTCTTTGTCGTTGCCGTTAATGATATACGACCATTTAGAGAGGTTTGAGAAGAATACTTATTGATTAGTGGTCGTGCAGTCAAAAAAGATGTCTGTTGTATAGAGGTGGCTTGCTGTTGAAGGAGGCTCGACACTTCATCGTTTCAGTGGGTTATGTCTGTTTTACCTTGTCTTCGACTTCTCCTGGTTCTCTGTAGTACTGGAAGGTCACTTCATCGTTGCTGTACTGCAGCTTGTAACTTTTTACATGTTCGTTGTAATAGCCATTTCTTCCTTGCGATGCTACGCCTGTTACCTTACTGTACGGATAATTCAGATCGATCTGCAGCCACTGATTGGCATCTGCTGTAGAAGCCCTCCAACATCCTTTTTTAGTGTCAGTTTCTTGAAAGTGGAGTCTGCCCTGGATCGCAGCATGTTTGGAATCCAGCTCTGAAGAGGCGCTTATTCTTGTGTCTTTGATTCTACCATCTTCCATTCCGAAAGCGTGATGACAATCTGAAGGATTTATGAAAACATTACAATTACTTACAAAATTACGGATATTTGGGTTTTTAACAAGTTTTTGTTCGATTTATAATATTTGTTTATCTATTTACAGTGTCCTCGATTAGTACAGCAGTGCTAAATACATTTGACACTTAAATAAATTGGTTTATTTATTTTATTTATTAAGGAAAACATTTCAACACTTAAAAATCTATATGCTGGTTTAAGGTGTGTTTTCGAGGTGCGAGTTGTGCATTTTGTTTGGTTAGACACCAGCCGAGTTGTGTCGAATGAAAACACCAGCCAGCCATTCGAACAATTATAGCTACAGTGGAACCCCGATATAACGATATGCCAAGGGGGCAGTAAAATTATATCGTTATATCGAGGAATCGTTATATCGGGGTTCCGTCCCATACATTTTACTATTGCCGGGACATAACATATTCATCGTTATATCGGGAATATCGTTATATCGAAGATCGTTATATCGGGATTCCACTGTATAGGATGATTCAGTCACAGGCAAATTGCATCATTAGTTTTTTTTTTCATCAGTTGTGTTAATTTCAGAAAAGAATTTCAGTATCATTTCTCATAAATTAACTAGACAATGCTTCAGTTTAGATCGAGATCTGACAGGAACACTGTTAACGTTTTTTGATTTAGCGACTTTTCGCTAGCGGCTGTATACGATTTAATGTTGAAACAATGTTCAACATTGTTCACTTCTAGCCCCGGGGGGCGGTGGGCTTCCATATATGGGCTATATCCTATTTTTGCCTCCCTGACTCTGGAACAGGATATAAAAATCAGCCTTTTTCTCTGGAACAGGGTCAAATTTTCCCCAGAATCCTGATAAAGTACGATCAAGTATAGCTACGAAACTCCGCCCCCCTCATCGCTTTATCTTGAAGTCACAGACAAATTCAAGTGATCAATTTATGATATTCTCCATTGTTTTTTATATTTATTTTTTCCCGCCGTGCATATTGTCTGGAACAGGGTACCTATATTTTCAATGTTTGTCTGGAATAGGGTGGCAAATTCACCTTATTTTCTCTGAAACAGGTCCAGGGTCTCAATGACTCAGCGGCACACCCCCGTAGAAAATTTTGGGTACTACAGTCAACTCTCTTTAAGACGGACACCTTCGGGACCAGCCGCAGCTGTCCGTCTTAGAGAGGTGTCCGCTCTGTAGAGAGTCGAGGTAACATGACACCAGTAATTCTGAGATAATTAAGTTTAACCTTTGCACAATGCAACAAACCTTTGCTAACTGCAACAAGACTAAAGTAATAAAAATTTGGAAGTATTTTCACTAATAAAACATGATAAAAAATACTTCTCAAGTGTCCGTTAATGATTTCAAAGTTTCCGTTTTAAAAAGGTGTCCGTCTTATAGGGAGTTTTGTTACAGAAAATGTCTAAAAAGGTGTCCGTCTTACAGAAAATGTCTAAAAAACGGCAGGGACCATCACCAGGTGTTCGTCTTATGGAGGTGTCCGTCTTATAGAGGTGTCCGTTAAGAGAGAGTCGACTGTTCCCCCACCGGGACTTCTAGCACTTACAAGACGGATACCCATACATGTCACTAAATAATAATACAAAACGACTGTCTTATTAAGTTAAAAGAAAACGAATTCAAATAAAACAAATTTCAAGACTTAACTCTCAGATTCCAAGTGGTTACTACTCTTAGGAAGAAATAATGCTTCAAAATATTAGACCTAGCAAAAGTGGTCTTCAATCGTTAACTCCTTGTTTTGTAAATTATTGTGTTTAAGCGACGCCGCAGGTTATAAATAAGAAATTAGTGACTTTTTTGCTGCTATATAGAGATAGAATTAAAGCTGTGAGACCCTAATTTGTGTTCTTACCTTCTTCGCAGTTGTCTCCATAACGTCCACGGGTACACTCACAAAAGTAGCTGTCAACTCCTTTTACTGTACAGGTTCCTCCATTTTTGCATGGGCTGCTGGTACATGGAGTCACTGAATGAAAAGATAAGTAGCTCAACATAAAATTACACCATTTACAAGAATTTACCTTTTAGAGCATTAACGGGCAGACCTTTAACCCAAAAATACATGGGAAAAGTGTTCAATCTCTTGCCTATAAAATTAACAAAACTATAAATTATTTATTTCACCGTTAATTTGTATCTTGGTTACGAAAACTCAGTAATAATAATAATTACACAAACAAGATATAAAATAAATAAAACTAAATAATTAAATAATTAAGTACGATTAAATAATTCTACGGCTCGAATATTACACCTTTCAGTCTAAAATTTGGCACGAAGTATCTCTGTTTGACTTTTAATAACCCTACGTTTTGATTTTTGATAAAAATCTTTCAAGAGTTGAGAAATTTGCGATTCTGTGCAACGTGCCCATACATTGCTCTGTAATTAATAATGAAATAAGTACCATTAAATAATTCTACGGCTTGAATATTACACCTTTCAGTCTAAAATTTGGCACGAAGTATCTCTGTTTGACTCTTAATAACCCTACGTTTTGATTTTTGATAAAAGTCTTTCAAGAGTTGAGAAATTTGCGATTCTGTGCAACGTGCCCATACATTGCTCTGTAGTTAATAATGAAACAAGTACCATTAAATAATTCTACGGCTTGAATATTACATCTTTCAGTCTAAAATTTGACATGAAGTATCTCTGTTTGACTCTTAATAACCCTACGTTTTGATTTTTGATAAAAATCTTTCAAGAGTTGAGAAATTTGCGATTCTGTGATGTACCTATACATTGCTCTGTAATTATGTAAATCATCTCTGTGATTAAATAATTCTCGCTCGAATATTACACCTTTCATTCTAAAATTTGGCATGAAGTATCTTTGTATGACTCTTAATAACCCTACATTTTTGTTTTTGGTGTGGATCTTTCAAGAGTCGAGAAATAAGCAATTCTGTGCAACGTGCCCATACATTGCTCTGTAATTGCATAAATTTAAATCATTCGCTACGCTTGAATATAATTGCAACATGCAGTGCAGAAATTTGGTGGAAATTATCTCTGTACGACAAACTAAAACAAAGCGATTTTTTAGTGTTTTGCTTACTCATAACCGAGTAATTAAACATGTTTTTTTAAAGCGCGTCCAAATATAATATCAGTTAAAATATACAAAACAAAATATTCTGTACTATACAAAGTTACGATAGCTCAGTTGGTAGAAAACACTTCTACAGAAGTTGTGTATGCCTTGGTCGTTGGTTCAAATCCAAATGGAAGCCATTATTTTTCTTTTTTCTCTTTTTTTTAAAGTCAGTATGCCGTTTTATTTCAAAGTTTAAAGGCTGAACAAACGCAACAGTAAATTTTTATATTTCAGTATGTTGAGATCGAACGCCGGCTATTTCAGTGAGACTTCAACCGCTGATGTCAATAGAATTGGAACGCTTGTAGTGTAGAAAAAAAAAAACACCACCGAGAAATCAAGCTATGCGAGCGAAATGTTCGTTCGTATATCTTTATCTTAATTTTGCTGGGCAAATGTCCCAAGAGTGTGCGTCCAGCAAAAATTGTACACAATTTGATTCCTTTGCTGACTAGGAAGCTAGGAGCTACGTTGTTTGATATATAAGTGGTGTAGGGCCACTATCGTGCATGTTTAGAAAGTTAAAGACTATCGCACCTTTCAAATAAATATTAGCGAAATTTCATAAAAGTATGAGCGAAATTAAACATTTGAAAAAATAAACACACTTCTAAATTTCAAAGACATGTTTCGGACACTCCGTATCCATTATCAGTTTGAAGATGTTTCTTTCAAAATTTGACATTTACACGGGCACACGTCTCAAAGAGGATATCCCGCTCCGTATTGTCTCCGTGACACTCACCGAATAAGTAGTACCGCTCTACTTTTCCTCTTTCATGGATGTGGCGTTCATGGTATTTTCTAACTACATGTAAACGGATGATCTCGGAGAGTCAATAACAGTGAAATAATGTTAAATGTTATAACCGACCACGAAAATCACAAAAAAATGATTGTCACTATCTTGTTTGTGCGGTTGCCCCTAGATAATAAAATAAATAAATAAATAAATAAATAAATAAATAAATAAATAATTACACAAACAAGATATAAAATAAATAAAATTAAATAATTAAGTCGATTAAATAATTCTACGGCTCGAATATTACACCTTTCGGTCTAAAATTTGGCATGAAGTATCTCTGTATGATTCTTTATAACCCTACCTTTTTGTTTTGGATGAAAATTTTTCGAGTGCCGAGAAATTAGCAATTCTGTTCAACGTGCCCATACATTGCTCTGTAAAAATTAAATAAATGCCATTAAATAATTCTACGGCTCGAATATTGCACCTTTCAGTCTTAAATTTGGCATGAAGTATCTCTGTATGACTCTTTATAACCCTACATTTTTGTTTTGGATGAAAATGTTTCGAGTGCCGAGAAATTAGAAATTCTGTTCAACGTGCCCATACATTGCTCTGTAAAAATTAAATAAATGCCATTAAATAATTCTACGGCTCGAATATTACACCTTTCAGTCTATAATTTGGCATGAAGTATCTCTGTACGACTCTTAATAACCCTACATTTTTGTTTTTGATAAAAAATTTTCAAGAGTTGAGAAATTTGCGATGCTATGATGTTCCTATACATTGCTCTGTAATTATGTAAATCATCTCTGTGATTAAATAATTCTCGCTCGAATATTACACCTTTCATTCTAAAATTTGGCATGAAGTATCTTTGTATGACCCCTAACAACCCTACATTTTTGTTTTTGGTGTGGATCTTTCAAGAGTCAAGAAATAAGCAATTCTGTGCAACGTGCCCATACATTGCTCTGTAATTGCATACATTTAAATCATTCGCTACGCTTGAATATGATTGCAACATGCAGTGCAGCCAGAATTTGGTGGAAATTATCTCTGTACGACAAGCTAAAACAAAGCGATTATTTAGTGTTTTGCTTACTCATAACCGAGTAATTAAACATGTTTTTTTTATCGCGTCCAAATATGATATCAAAATATAGAAAAAAATACTCCGTACCATACAAAGTTACGATAGCTCAGTTGGTAGAGAACACTTCTACAGAAGTTGTATATGCCTTGGGCGTTGGTTCAAATCCAAACGGAAGCTATTGTTATTCTTTTTCTTTTTTTTTTTTCATTACGAGTAAAAGTCTATCTTGAGCGTGTCGAGCAAACGTCTTGCTTATATATTTTCTTAAAACTTGCTTACATTTATTTTAATTGGCAAGACGGTTCAGTTTTTTTAATCTTGAGTGTGTGCGGGCACATCTCATTGCTTAAATTGTTGGTTAAATGCATCAAAAGTTTAACTTACATTTATTGTTTACATTGAGTTGTTTCGTTTGACGGAGTAAAGGGTCGCTATGCGAGCGAAATTCTCGATCGTATATCTTTATCTTAATCAGTTTGCTGGGCAAAAAGCCAACTGTGTGCGTCCAGCAAATATTCTACACAATACAATAGGCCATTTCCGAGTTAACCTTTGCCTCTGTTTCAAAAAGAGTCTACGTGCGAAACCATTCAAATGAAAATGAGTTTGATTTGCATGAAAATAGACCTGTAGATGAAACTAATTTTCATTTGAAAGTTTTCGCACGTAGACTCGTTTTGAAAAAAGAGGCAAAGGGTAACTCGCAAAAATGGTCTATTCCTTTGTTTACTAGGAAGCTTGGAGCTACGTTGTTTGATGTAAATAAATAAAAAAAAAATAAATAAAAAAAAATAATTACACAAACAAGATATAAAATAAATAAAATTAAATAATTAAGTCGATTAAATAATTCTACGGCTCGAATATTACACCTGTCGGTCTAAAATTTGGCTTGAAGTATCTCTGTATGACTCTTTATAACCCTACATTTTTGTTTTGGATGAAATTTTTTCGAGTGCCGAGAAATTAGCAATTCTGTTCAACGTGCCCATACATTGCTCTGTAAAAATGAAATAAATGCCATTAAATAATTCTACGGCTCGAATATTGCACCTTTCAGTCTTAAATTTGGCATGAGTTATCTCTGTATGACTCTTTATAACCCTACATTTTTGTTTAGGATGGAATTTTTTTCGAGTGCCGAGAAATTAGCAATTGTGTTCAACGTGCCCATACATTGCTCTGTAAAAATTAAATAAATGCCATTAAATAATTCTACAGCTCGAATATTACACCTTTCAGTCTAAAATTTGGCATGAAGTATCTCTGTTTGACTCTTAATAACCCTACATTTTTGTTTTTGATAAAAATCTTTCAAGAGTTGAGAAATTTGCGATTCTATGATGTTCCTATACATTGCTCTGTAATTATGTTAATCATCTTTGTGATTAAATAATTCTACGGCTTGAATATTGCACCTTTCAGTCCAAAATCTGGCATGAAGTTTCTCTGTACGACTCTTAATATCCCTACATTTTGGTTTTTGGTATGGGTCTTTCAAGAGTCAAGAAATTAGCAATTCTGTGCAACGTGCCCATACATTGCTCTGTTACTGCATATATTTAAATCATTCCCTACGCTTGAATATTATTGCGACATGCAGAGTAAAATTTTGGTGGAAATTATCTCTGTACGATAATCTCAAACAAAGCGTTTTTTAGGGTTTTGCTTACTCATAACCGAGTAATTAAACATGTATTTTTTTTTAAAGCGCGTCCAAATATAATATTAAAATATACAAAACAAAACATTCTTTACCATACAAAGTTACGATAGCTCAGTTGGTAGAGAACACTTCTACAGAAGTTGCGTATGCCTTGGTCGTTGGTTCAAATCCAAACGGAAGCTATAATTATTCTTTTTTTCTCATTTGTTTTTTTTTTTTAAGTCAGTACGCCGTTTTATTTAAAGTTTAAAGGTTGAACAAACGCAACAGTAAATTTTGCTATTTCAGTATGTTGAGATCGAACGCCGGCTATTTCATTGAGACTTTAACCGCTGATGTCAATCCCAAAAAATTAGAACGCTTGTAGTGTGGAAAAAAAAAACACCACCGAGAAATCAAGCTATGCGAGCGAAATTTTCGTTCGTATATCTTTATCTTAATTTTGTTGGGCAAAAGTCCCAAGTGTGTGCGTCCAGCAAAAATTGTACACAATTTGATCCCTTTGCTTACTAGGAAGCCAGGAGCTACGTTGTTTGATATATAAGTGGTTTAGGGCCACTATCGTGCATGTTTAGAAAGTTAACGACTATCGACTATCAGATAATATAAGCGAAATTTCTTCAAAGTAGGAGCGAAATTAAACACTTGGAAAAATAAACACACTCCTAAATTTCAAAGACATGCTTCGGACACTCCGTATCCATTATCAGTGTGAAGATGTTTCTTTACAAATATGACATTTACACGGGCACACGTCTCAAAGAGGATATCCCCCTCTGTATTGTCTCTGTGACACTCCCCGAAAAGGTAGTACCGCTCTACTTTTCCTCTTTCATGGATGTGGCGTTCACAGTATTTTCTAACTACATGTAATATATATATAAACGGATGATCTCGAAGAGCCAATAACAGTGAAATAATGTTAAATGTTATAACCGACCACGAAAGTCACAAAAATGATTGTCACTATCTTGTTTGTGCGGTTGCCCCTAGATAAATAAATAAATAAATAAATAAATAAATAAATAAATAAATAAATAAATAAATAAATAAATAAATAAATAAATGGGAATTTGCAGTGGCACTTCCGCATTGTGGCTCTTCGTCCAATGTTCCCCATCGAATTTGAATTTAGCTGTGTTGATTTTTTGCGGAGGGTGGAAAACCAGAGAACCCGGGGAAAAACCCACGGAGGGAGGACGAGAACCAAGAACAAACTCAACCCACATATGACGCCGGGTCCGGGAATCGTACCCGGACCACAATGGTGGGAGGCGAGTGCTCTCACCACTGCGCCTGACAGTTCGACTAAGGAAAAATTTGAAGGACTGAACGAACCTCTACGCCATCTTGGGAGCGAGAAGACGTGGATATGATTAAAAGGGGTTGTTTGCGTAGTATGCAGAGATTCTTTGTAAATTGTCCTGAATAAAATCAGCAGTGCTCAATATAATCGCTTAATTCATCTCAACAGACATAATATTTTGAATACAATGCAATGGCTTTATTAAATCTCCTTAAAAAGGGCTTTTAAAGAATCATTTGAAAAGAGAAAATAAAGAAATACAGCTACATGCCATCAAATAGCTCAACACAAGTGAGACATTACATAGAAATTCTGCAAAACTTTTGGACTAAAGAACAGTGCGGGTGAAGCGAAAGGAGCAGCAAGAAGTCAACACACCATAAGCCTGCAAGCAAACAAGAAGACGTCATAACAACTAAGAAAGACACGGTGAAACGAAAGATTTAAGTAGTGTACACCTAGTATGAATAGGAGCAGAAAGCACAACCGTGGGAACAAAAAGGGGAGAAAAGATGAACAGAACAGTTTTAAGAAATTCTTTGACAAAAGGAAAGACTAGAAAATCCATCACGTCACAAGTACATAGAACATCACCCCGAGCGTTAAGAACATCAGTCATAATTTTAAAGTTTCTTTCTTGTTTTCATTTCCGTATCCATCGTCGATTTTTTTTTCTTCGCTTCCTCAAACTAAAACAATCACCTGAGTTTAAGGAACCACATATTTTACTACGTGGTGGCTCGAGACTTGCTGCCCGTCTTATACTTCATGGAGAGGCGACAAATACCGATAACGATAATGATGATGACGAATTCATTGAATTGATTTAAGATACTGCAGTCCGCGAACCAACACTAGACGAAGTCAGAGCAGCAAAAGAAAGACGGCAGAAAGAGAAAGCCCCAGGAATCGATTTCACCACGGCCGAGTGTTAAGCCGGGCATTTTTGAGAAATAAAATACATCAACTGTGGAAGAAAATATAGAGGCACTAAAAAACCTCCAAAAAATTGGTAGAGGGGGACTTGTCATCAGGCTGGCGAAGAAGGAAACAGAAGAACTGGCGGGACATAGCCCCACTGTCTGTCAAGGGTAAAGTGTTGGGGACGATTATTATCGACGGCCAGTTAAGAAGCGGAGTTGACTGTAGGCCGACGAACGAACAAGCAAGTTACAGAAAGGGAAGAAGAAAAACAGTGAAAAGTCTTCATATTGCCGGGAACATCATCAAACAGCTCAACGAAGGGTGAGTTACGCTGTAGTCTTCGAAATAGATTTCGATTCCATCCTCTAAAAGCCTATGGACCACCATGAAGGAGTTTGGCATTCCGGAGAAGACCGTGGGAATGATAAAACTTCCATGAAGGCTTTCACTGTGCCGTCGAAGGGCAAGGATTATTGTTATTTTATTTCTGATGTGGATAGTAAATTTACATTCATAACCATAATATACATTTCTATGGATTTTTTGGTTTTTGTTTTAATGCCAACAAGACAGCACCTGCCATTCTGTCCATGGTAAAATTGCGCTGACGTTTGCAAAGTGCTAAAATTTTTAGCTTATTCAACTTGACTGACTAAAAAAAAAAAAAAAAAACTTGACTGACTAGCAAATTTCCGTACAGTTTACCTACTTTTGCTCATTCGATTCGTGACGTTAATAAAAAGGGGCTTTGTCACGGGATTTTTGAACAGCCAAAGTTTATGTTTGTGTCGTAGGAAACCTAAAAGTAATGATCCATTTTTTTTAACAATTGCTACTTCAGAGCACTGACACTATTTACAAACGTCTTTGGCTGCTGATGGCTAGGATGGAAATGGGTGCAGCTTAAAACATTAAGGCTAAATATTTCAATTTGTTTCCGCGCGTCTTCAAAAAAAAAATCAATATTTATAGTCGAAGTTTGATTTCTATCCACAAATTAAGGCTATATCTTTATTTAGATGTTCAAAGATAATCATGATGTTTTTCATGGGTTAAGGTAACTACCACTAATTTTAGAACAGTTAAGACCAAAAATCTGCAAAATCACCGTGACATAGCTCCTTTAAAACGCGTTTTTATTTCGCAAAACGAAAGAACTGAAAACTGGATATCGAGCAAAATACTGAGAAACGAAAAGTTTAAAGATTAAAGAGTGTTAAACTCATCTAAAAAATAAGTCAAAAATGAAGTGAAATTTCAATTTATTTATAACATCAAAATAGGGTCATGTGTTCTTTAATTTAAATTCCTTGTATATCATCTTCGAAATAGCTACTGAACCAGTTTAAAAAATTTTGATGTGTGAAGTAATTCAATAAACGGTTTGGTGAATATTGCAGTTATTTCATGGCCTACAGCTGCGATCACACATCAATTCACGTATATTTTTTGGAGCTGGCAACTAAAGTAAAAGGTTGTAAATCTCAATGTTGCGATAAGAAATCATATTTTTAGATAATATATAAGGTATAAGGTATATGCAAACAAACCTGTGCCATATGCTAGGCCTCCACTAGTTACAACCAACAAGCCAAGAAGCCAAAGGTTCTGAAAGTGCAACTCAGTTAATAAGTATCTTGTTGTCTTACCCATGCAAAAAGTATAGAAAAGAAACCGGTTTTACCTTGAGAAACATATTCCTCGCACAGATTAAGACATAAGTAAAATGTTTCCTAAAACGTTCAATGCTTCGTTGTCCGCATCATACAACAGACTAGGTTTAATTTTACTTTTCACTTAGGAGACGAGTAGCCCCACAGAGTTTGTTTGACTGGGTTAACGAAAGTGCATAAAAATTTAATACTTTTTTTTACAAACTTGTTCAGATTATAAGAAAGGAATAATCTAGCAAACTATAACAAAAATACTGAAATTAAAAGAGGTCATGGCAGCAAAGAGCATATATTTAACCCTTGACACCAACAGTTAAGCTTAGATATAGCTGTAACTTTCCTGCCAGTGAATGGAACCCAACTGTGTCACAGTTCAAATCAAGGCTATTCAGCAGTTGTGGCGCTGTTTATTTTTGATATTGTGCAAAATAAAGTTTGCGAATGCTTTTCAATTTTGAGTTTAAGTGCTCAAGAGAGCGAACTGGATAAAACTATGTAAACGAATTTGTCTTTTAACGGATGGACATTGGCTTTGAAAGTGATCGAGCTTCAGATTTTTCTTTACTTATTATGTTGAAACAGGAGACGTCTGGTCGCAAGCTTTTTAATTGAAGTTGCTTCACAACTGTGAACACCACTGTGATTTGTGTCAGTATTGGATACCCGCAGTTCACGTTATTTGTTTAATTACGCATGTTCATTATAACAAACAAACAACCGAAAATTAATCTTGAGTTTGTCTAAGGAGTTCTTCTCTCATCAACACACGTCATTTCATTATCAATGATCACATTGACGCTAAAATTGCCAAAATGAAAGGTTTTACAGCAGACTGCAAATCAGAAGCTTCGTTACTACCATGGGATAGCATAATTTAATTTTTCGATCAGACGATGAGAAACCATACAGGATAAAGATAATTTCTGTGCTGGTCCAAGAAAAGAAATTTTTAATGTACACTAATCCGCCTATTATGACGACTGTTACATTTTCCAGAAGATTCCATTGTAAGGTTTAATTTTCTGAAATTTGAATAGACACTGTTCGGCTTAGCTTTCATTCTCGAGTTAATCAAAGACATTTTTATAAACACTCAACTATCCCAGTTAGTTAAAACAGGAACGACATTAATGAATAAAAAGCTTATGACAAGTTTAAACAAAACATCTCATTGCTTCAAAAAAGCTGTCCCGGGGTGCTTCTTTACTACAAAATTGCACTGGACTATAAATAGAAATCCTATGTCACTTAAATATTCGGTTAAATATATTTTCTCCTCTCGAATACGCGATGGAGGTCTTCTCGCCTTCGGTCCAGTGGCGAATCTAGGGGAGGGACCCAGGGGCCTGCCCCTCCTATTTTTAGAACAAATAGAGGCCCGAAGGGCCGAGAAAATTTTTTTCAAGACGGCCCCCCCATTTTAGTGTCTGGATGATCGTCCCCCCTTATCTAAAAGTCTGTAACCGTCACTGCTGTCTGTCCATAAACAGTTCTACATCTTCTTTTTATTACTTATGCTGCTCACCCCATTCACATCCCTCATTCTCCATTCCTGGTTTTTATATACAGATTCAAATCAACAAAGTGAATGAACGAAGAAGAGTTAAATTTTATTCGTTTAATTTGTAATTAAAGATCAATGAATACAGAGTTTTGTCAGGTATGCACTTAAAGGAGGATAACAGTTTTTGAAAAGGGTAGGAGTCAAGGGAGAACATATATGCGTTTATCATGGCAACGTCAAAAATAATGGACACACAGCTGAGAGGGATGAATAAACAGCTCCGAAAGATTCAGCATCACAGAGAAAAGCTCCTTTTCAAAATTTCGCAGATACCTCGAGGGTAAGGGAGGTGACATCCCCACCTTGTAGGTTAGAAGGTTAAAAATGGCGAACTTAACAATTGAGATCTTGGGCAGTCAATTTATAAGTTCCATTTTATGAAAGAGTCACGTTCGCTGATGAACTTCTTAAGATTTGCTTAATTTAAATTAACATTTGTTTTCAAATAAGCATGCGAAGAAAAACGCCATGGAGTAAAACCCTAAAACATGTCAGCTCAGAGGTTTATCATGTTTAACTCTCTGAACTGGTATAGTAACACACACTGGTTCTCAGAGAGCCTTATACTTCACAAACTGTAATAGGAGGCGATTTGATGCCGACTAATTTCGCAGTCTGTGAACAGAGTATCATATGAGGTCTTTTGTTGTCTGCCGTTTGTAAATAAACACGCTTTTTTATACCGAGACGCGAATATTGTACTGTCACAACTCCCTCTTAAAGTCTTAAAGCTGAGTTTTTCGATATTTGCGGAGTAATGTTCCAAAAGTTCCAATATATTGTCGAAAACAAAAAAATATTCGATCCCCTTCAGCCATACAGTGTAATTTAATATGGCCGCGCCGCTGACAATCGACAACAAAAGCTTTTACTTTTAGATTGTGTCTAATAAGTTACCCTGGTGATTATAATTTAAAATTGCGCAGAACTGCTTTTTTCCGATAATAATCGATAATTATCGTGAATTTAGACTGCAGTGAAGCTAATTTGAAAGGAAGGAATTTGCCTTCAGTACTGTTTCAGTCGATGCGTAAGTATCTTCGGTCAGGCAGCGCTGTTTAATTGTATTTATTTATATTTAATACCGTTTATTTCCCCTTTTGACGTTATTCTATTCCTTGACCATTTAGTGACTCACGTTGTTCTTATTTATTTTCCGTTTAACTATTAGTTACGGGCAACGAAGGAGCAGGCTTCCTAATCTTGTCGTATATAGAAAATATAAAAAAATCGAGAATGCACACAGGAATATCCTTCTCGTCCTGTACTTTTTCTAGCCTGCGTTACAGGCGTAATATATTAAACCCCGGCTAGGATTTAACCAAGGGTTTGGTTTCCTCTGCGGCGCAGGCTAGTACTTTTTAGGAATGCAAGTTTGCTTGATCTGAGTGTCTTTTATACGAAAAATATTCAATAAGGTTTTTTTCAACTATCTGTTTGTCGCGCTGGACAGAGTTGTTCGTACTTATCGAAAGAGGCAGGCGAAGATATAAAGTATTCTGTCCAAAGAAATCTTCGCAGGCACGCATTCTAGTGAGAACTATGAAGAGGGAAAATAGTTAATACACTATGTTTTTTCATGTCAACGTAATGTCAGTTCTGTACTTCACATGCGTTATGATGTGCGAACTGTTTGTCATTATAATAAATGCTAATGTGAGGTAAATAATAAGAGAAGACCATTGCTGCGGTTTGAACTGCCATCCACTTTCAGGTCCTATGTAGATAAGGTTAGGACAGGGTGTAGACTTCTTGTCACCTGCAGGTTTATAAATGGTTGGAGTGGGTGTTCATTGTACTCTTCAGTACTGCATCATATTTATTGCCACTGAATGCATTAAACACAATTACTCCATAAGAATAAGGTACCTAAAAATGGTATATACAAGGCTGAAAATGGAAAAAAAAAACAATTAAAATGAACCGAACATTTTCGACATGTTTGCCATCATCAGAGTTAAAAGGCCGTTTGTAATTTGCATGGTTTTTATACTCAAGTTAATCCCGAAGGGAACAACTGTGCAACGAAGCAATTTACTTGTTTGTTCAAAGTTGAGCTCCTTTTTGGATGATTAGGCCTTCGATGATCTTTCTGTTAAAGTACGATCTTGCCGAACAATGGACTTTCCATTGGAATGAATGACGTAGTTTTTCCAAAAGGTAACGTGCTGTTTCCGAGGTGTGATAGATATTCGAATGTTCCGTTATTCGCACTTCAAGATTTCGCATTGTTCCCCCTACATAGTTTTCTCCGCAAGAACATTCTCCTTCGTAAATAACTTGGGACTTGTGAAGGTTTTTGTCCTTGAGGCTGAATAGGCTTTTGATTTGTCTAGTTTGCCACAGAATTATGAAAATGTACTTGAAATTAGTGAAAGAGTTCAATTTTGAAATAAACTTTTTGCTTGCGATTTCATTCTTCTTGCAGTAGGGGAGTTTTAGGAGAAATTGTGTTAGAGGAGCCCTACACAGAGCCAAAAACATCTCCACTAATCTTGATCGCGACATAAAAAAGGCCACTTTCTCGAATGCTGGTTACCCCAAGAAATTTGTATCCTGCACCATCGACAATTTCATATCGAGCAATTCATCTGAAGATGAGCTCTTTTTTCCGCATTTTCTCTTCGAAGAACGGAAAAAGATTCACAAAATCGCTTAAATTAGTCCATGAGCCAATTCGTAAAAAGTGGCTGGAAAAGCAATTTCGTAGCACCCCCAACCGAACAAAGTTTCCTTGGTACCAAATTAAAGCTAAGGGCCTAGTGTTTTATATTCAACTTGTTTCCAGCCGCGAAAATGGAGCTTAAAGGAAAAAACGAGAGGTTTTTATCAGGGTGTGGGTGGGGATAACTTTAGAACATTCAGGTCGGTATATTATAACAAGGCCCATATCTCCCACCTCATTACACCAAACTTTACTAAACTTGGAGGGATTAAACAATCGATCATACTCTTTAACATAAGGTGCTTTGTAATTAATTAACTGTCACCATAGAGACGGTTGCTAAGGCCTATATAATAAAACAATGACACTTCAAATCCTGAGTTTCAGAATGGAAGTTATATGGTCACGCTTTTAATAAAAGTTGTTATAGCGCAATGAAAGCTATAATTGGAAGAAATGTACAAACTTAACTTCTCCACGAGTTAAAAATCCCTCAGTTAGCAAATATTTCCTTGCATTTTGAGACATTTAGTACCTTAGCAACCATTTGTTTACATGTAGACTTTTGAACAGCTGGGACGTAAAAGTAGTACGATGAGCTGAAATATAGCAGTATTTCAAAAATTATTGCTGTTTGGGTGATCAGTGGTCATAATAAAAATTAAAAATATGGTTGTATCTTACCTTTAAAATGTTAAAATTAAATTTTCGGCAACGTTTCTGTTGCCTTCCTCAGAATGAAATTACTTAAAAAATAAATTTAAAAGTTTAAAACTTCTGACGGTCCCTAAGGGAAACAATTAGTGGCAAATACGCTTTAGGGAAAGACTGGCGTTCATTAACAGCTTCGGTGTTTACTGTGGAATCCAAAGATTTTAAAAATACCGCCTCGTTCCAGTATTTCTACAAAGTTTGGATGAATGTCATATCCAGTAGTCTCCGAGTGCTGTTTTATGGCAGACTTGATTTTTAACTTGATTTTTAACCTTGTAATTAGTTTCATTTGAGGACCTCTCTGAAAACGACGTCATGCGAGGGGAGCCTCCTCTTGAAAGTTTTTTTTATTCTTTTTAGACTCATTATTGCCTCGAGTGCCAGGGTAGTGCTCTGTCCCTCTAGAGTTCCAGGATATTTGACTTTCACTAATGTATACAAAAGGACACGATTTTCATTCCACTTAATATACGATGCCAGTAACTTGGTTGTCATGTGGCTGTTCCTTGGGTTTTCTGAGAACATCGCCAAAATCACCCAATTCGCTGATTTTGTAACCAATTGCACGATTAAAAAAGTAACACGAGAGCATGATCTTCAAAACTCATTTTTTATGGGTGACTGTGGAGTATAGTAAAATGTTATATTGTATATTATAAACAGAGAATTACGATTGCAAAAGTTCCCAATGTTTTTTTTTTACGTTATTCTGTATCTGTGGTTTCTGTGGTTGGTACGTATACTAATTATCAATACTATTATTATGTAATTATCTAATGAGATAATTGCTGATTATTTTTGAATAAGATAGCACAATTTTTGCAGCATCAATAGTGCATGCCATTTGCACAATGTTCGAGTATCATTTTCTTGACTGTGTGTTTCATTTCGAGGGTTTCGGGTGTCCTTGCTGTTGTTTATAAGCTTTGAATATTTTGTATGTACAATGTAGCGTCTTGAACCATATTGCCTGCTGCACAGTGGCTCTACTGTTGTACACAATAATGACTGAACTAAATATTCCTCAAGGAAAACGTGCTCGATCAGTCAATGGTAGTAAACCAAACTCAGTGAGGTAAATGCCTTTGCCACGTTAGAAATGTTAATGGCAATCTGTGTATCTTTAACAATAAGACATATAGAAGTCATTTTAAACCTGTGCAAATCTGGAAAGATGGAGTTTTTAGAGTAATGGAATGATGTTAGAGCGAAGGTCCTAAGGGAGGATATCACAAGAGGTGCTATTGGCCATACACAAATAAAGACCACGCGACAAGAGCTGATAGAAAAAAAGTGAAACTCTCCTCTTAACCAGCAGCACACGAGGAAGTGACCAATGAGCCCGTGCAAACGCGCGTCTGTCAATCTAGTATCTTGGTAACAAATCCTGACAAATGCTACCCTCGACACCCTCACCAAACTGAGGCTGTAAACGTTTACAAATGCAGTGAAATCCAAAGCCGCGGAGACAGGAGGCAGGGATGTAATGCTCAAGGCAGACAGAAATCTCATCGCCAGACTTCTTGTTATTGGTCAGACTCCAGATGAGAATCGCAAGGTATATCAGAGACTTGTTTGCACACCAATAAGGCGCGCTACCTTGGTCTTTAGCAGCACTTAATGGATCACTGCTGGCAAAGACAAACAAAGCCGTTTTGTCTAAGCTGCTGGATAAAAAATAATGTTCCTGTGTTGCCCTCTTCACTACTTTCTACCTTTGTTATCATTGATGCCGTGGCTGTGATTCAGGTAATGACACATGTGCCAGACAATTCCAGTGCATATAGTGCTATTAGCCGGGCATCAGTACCCTGTAATTTCAATCAAAAATGCTGAAAGAAGCAAGCGCAGTCGGGATGGACAGAATGTGGAGATTAGTAGCTCACAGCAACGTTGAATCGCTCACGACAATGGCCGGAAGACATTTCTGAGCACTGGGAAGACTTGCCTGCTTCATTTCCTTGCTTGTGAATGAGCAAGACATTCGTATTCTCACAAGCTAGAAGGACGTGTTGTGTACGTCACAGATGGCTCCTTGGGTACAAGACTTACGGGAAGCGATGGTCGTGTGTTGTCAACGGCAGTACCAGAGCTTTATACCGAGCAGGAAGAACTGGGATGTTTTTGCACGTTCTGGATGCATTCACAATGGTCATCGACAATTGAGTATTTACTCTTCTGATGCAGACGTGAAAGTGCTGGCAAGCCATCATCAAACCAGCAAGAATTGCCATCGTAAGTACGACTCAGAATCATTCTCGAATCGTGGACATTTCCAGTGTCTGCAATCAGTTAGGGGAAGTAGTATGCAAAGTGATTCCAGGCCTTCATGCACTGACTGGCTGCGATTCGGTTAGTGCCTTCTCCGGCAAACGGAAAATAAAAGCTTTTAAGCTAGTTAAGGAAATAACAAACTACGAGAACTTGTTCTTCCCTTTGGCCACGATAATGTACATGTGAGGGACGAACATGCAGCAGATGTTGAAGAACTTGTGTACTTTTTGTATGGAAAGGCAGGGAAAGATGTTAATCAAGTTAGATACCACTTATTCTGCAAAATAAAGAATTACAGTCGCACCACCTCCCGCCACTGAATGTCTGCCCTCAAGAAACATGTACAGCAACCTTACAGGCTTATATTTGGAGAAATGCTTTGGAGGCAAACCCGACAGCCCATAATTCAGTTGGAAACGGATGATATATAAAAGGACCAGGAACTGAATATTGATTAGACAGACCAAGCTCTAGCACCTGAGGCGGTGATGGAGCTGGTTTGTTGTGGCTGCAAGGTACAGTGCCGGAGTCGGCGCTGATCCTGGACAAGAAGTGGTATGCTTTGCAGAGATGCATGTCCTGCGAGGACAGTAGTTGCACCAACTGGTCAAGCAAGGAGGACATAGACGGGGATAAGAGCGAACCCGAAGATACTGACTTTTTATTAGTTAATACCTAGAATTAATATGTGTAGAAAAACACATTTTTTTAGAATTTGCGACTCCATTGCCATTGGAAAGTTTGAAATTTTCTTTTTTATGTTTTTTTTTTTCAAATACTGTGATTCTTTATACATACTGTTAGATATTTTTATTTTCAGGACCTGCATTGATAGTAATTTTTTCTTAAAAATGATGCAGTAATATTGTTTAAATGTGTTTTAATTATAATTATTGTTATCATTTTTATTTGATAACGGAAGATTTTGAAACACATTTCAGAATAAAAATCAACGCTATTAAAACATGACGTTTCGGCGACGACATGTCACCATTATCAAATGCAAATTTTTACATGGTACAGAACGATATTTATAGAAAAGAAAGTGTGAAACTAAATTACAATAAATGAAGCGTGGAAAACAGAAAAATGTGCATAACTAAGTAAACAGTTTCGCTGGTATGGAGTCCTTTTGAGTGTTCAGGGATGGTTTCTTTTTCCTAATTAGCAGCATCTCGTAAATTAGGCACTCAAACTTTCCGCGGCATTTCTTTAGGATGGCAAATTGGCTGTGAAGGTCGATCGGCTTTTGATTGTGTTGTTCTTGAAGGTGTTTACCAATTACGGAGTATCTGTGCTCCTCGATGCGCAGGTGAAGGTGGCGGCTCGTGTAGCCAATATAATTCGCATCGCACGAATTACATTTAAATTCATATACTACACTTTGTTGGTTTACTAGAGAGGGCTTTGTTTCCGTGAACTTCAAATCTTCAGAGATTTTCTTGCTTGTGAAGACTGGTGTTATTTCACGATCTATTTTCTTTCCTAGGTCACACAGTTCTTTACGTACGTAGTCAGCCGATTTTTGATCTTTGAATGGCAAGGTGATGCGTACAGGGTTGTCCGCTGGCGCAATACAACTTTCGTTCTGGTCTTGAGAGGAATGAAATCTGTTAAGGACAGAGTCAATTAATTTCCCGGGATATTTCAGTTTCAGGAATGTGGTCTTTAGTTCCCTACATTCTTGTGCGAAGAGATCCGGCGAGGAAGACAGGCGTTTGGCGCGATCAAACATAGTTCTTAAAAGTGATCGTTTATATCGATTGTCGACGTGACTCTGATAATGGAGCAGAAGTCCTTTATTGGTCTTTTTCCTGTAGACAGATGTGTTAAGGCGGTTATCGGTCTTAATGATTGCCATGCCTACAAAGGGTAACATGTTGTTGACTGCCGTTTCCATTGTGAATTGGATTGCTGGGTGCGCGTCATTTAAGATTGTGAGGAGATCAGTTGCAGCGGGAAGGTCAGGTACCTTCACCTGCGCATCGAGGAGCACAGATACTCCGTAATTGGTAAACACCTTCAAGAACAACACAATCAAAAGCCGATCGACCTTCACAGCCAATTTGCCATCCTAAAGAAATGCCGCGGAAAGTTTGAGTGCCTAATTTACGAGATGCTGCTAATTAGGAAAAAGAAACCATCCCTGAACACTCAAAAGGACTCCATACCAGCGAAACTGTTTACTTAGTTATGCACATTTTTCTGTTTTCCACGCTTCATTTATTGTAATTTAGTTTCACACTTTCTTTTCTATAAATATCGTTCTGTACCATGTAAAAATTTGCATTTGATAATGGTGACATGTCATCATTTTTATTGTTATTGTTATTGTTATTATTATTATTATTATTATTATTATTATTATTATTATTACTATTACTACTATTACTGTTATCATTATCATTATTATTATTACATTTTGAGTCTAAAAGAATGATTAGAGCCATTGGAGGCATTATCAACAGCATTTTGTATTTACCATCATTTCTGTAAATAGAAGCTGTCGTTTTGTTTGAATAGGAATGTGTTAGCGGTTTCTCCATATTTTTAACAGTTTCCTTATTTCTTCATGTTTCGTGGAATTTCAATGAGTTTAGGAACATATATGAACACAAAACTGAGACGGGTTTGTGAAGTTGATATACCAGCTATTCGTGAAGTACAGTATACTCACCATTGCGAATGGTAATAAAGAACAACGTTTTCAATAACCTTGCCTAGCAATCTTTGCCATAATGACATAACTGGTACAAAAACGACCACATTTCATTCTAGCACAATATATTTCACTCATTTTATTTTATAACCGTTGTACTTGCTGGATATAACCGTGCAGTGTGCTTGACAGTGTGCATACTGTACACAAAGGCCTGCATGTAAACAAATGGTTGCTAAGGTATTAAATACCTCAAAATGCAAGAAAATACTTGCTAATTCCGAAATTCTTCACCTGGAGAGTAGTTTAGTTTGTACATTGCTTCCTATTTTAAACCTTTATTGCGCTAATACAGCTTTTATTAAAAACGCAGCCATTTAACTTTCATTCTGAAACTCAGGATTTGAAGTGTCGTTGTTTCATTAAATAGGCCTTAGCAACGGCCTCTATGGCGTTCGCTAATTCATTAAATAGCATCTCATATTATAGAGTATGATCGATTGTTTAACTCATCCAAATTTAATGAATATTGGTGTAACGATGTTATAGATATCAGCATTGTTATATAACACCGATCTAATGTTTCAAATTTATCCACACCCACCCCCCTGTTACAAACACCTCATTTTCTTCGTTAAGCTCCATTTTCACAGCTGGAAACAAGTTGAATATAAAACACTAGGCCCTGAGCTTTCATTTGGTACCAATGAAACTTTGTTCGGTTGGGGGTGCTACGGAAATAGATTTTTGAGGTCTTGGCGCATGGACTAAATCAAGTTAAATGGATGAAATAACCTCACCAGAAGCAAGGAACATACTTATGGAATAAGGTAAGCCATTTTTATTGATAACTTCACTTTATCACCTTTATCTTTTTATTGTGTTCATTGCTGTAATATTCATCCTCTTCTTCTGCTTTCTATATGAGTAAATTGATCGAATAGATCGAAAATAGAATTTTAAGGGTTTGAAATATCATGGCGATAAGGGGGTTTCTCGTGAAACGTGATTGTACGTTTTTATTTTCCGTGATCCGTGATTATAAAATAATATTGTCCGTGAACTGTGAATGACATACTTGTTGTGACACGTGAAAGCAAAAAATAAGGTTGTGTAATCATAATATTTGACTAGAATTCAGCACTTTCTCCAAAAAAACCAACCTGCTGTGCAAGGAAGATTACTTTTGGACACAATTTGCGTGATGGCTAAATATTTAAGAACAGGTAGTCAGTCATTTTTGCAAAATCGTCCTTGCAAGACTAAAAACACTTCGATATGGAGGCTTAAATGCACAAGACTTCCTCGTCTATGTTATTTTCCGTGAAACGTGATTTACCATTTTTAATAGTCGTGAACTGTGCGCATGACCCCCCCTTACCGCCCCGTTCTTTTGATTTAATACGCCATGACAGCTTCGGGACGGACAAAGTGTGTAATTCATTACATATGCACGAGCCCCACTCAGGGTTCGTGCATATTTATGAGCCTAACGACTGGCGTATTCGTGAAAACCGGTTTTCGAAGCCAACTCGAAACTGACTCGATTGCTCAGAAGCGATATATAAGTCTGAATAGAGCTGAAGCTTTCTAGTTTTGAAAAAAGTTGACTGATAGTTTGGAAGAATGAGGCGACGGCATTCTTCGAAATCACGTTGGTTATGACGGCGAAAGAATACAACGAAAGGTTTTATTTGTTTCACGGGCCGACAAAGCCTCAACATAATAATAATAATAAAAACTTTATTTATCCTGAAGGGCCAATCAGTGATCATTAGATCACTGGTATAAACTGGTATAGCTAGCATGATTTCACAAGGTTTAAACTTCCGCTTCTACATTAGTCTACGAAGACGTTAAATACAGCAAAATCTCTATAGTTAATAAAACAATTCACGATTTAGATTGAATCGATGCGCCAGTTTATAATAATATGCTTGCAATATTTTTGTGAGCGGAATTTTTTTGTTTGATCCAGCCGGTCCAATTCAGCCGGTCGAATCAACACGCGCCGACCATATTTTATCTTCCGATCTTTCACTAAAGTTGCAGCAAGAATTAAATCTCCGCTTAAACAAAGTTTACAAAGCTGTTTGTAACAGTGAAAAACTCTGTAGTCAAGGAACGAAAATGATTTTAAATGATGCGCCGAGTACGGTTGCTTCTTTTTGTGCAGGCGAATGTTTTTGTTTGATATACTTGAATAAACACATGCCGACAAGACTGATTTTATCTTTGATGTTTGAATTTAATTTTAGAAGTGTCATGACGGGAAGTAAATCACCGCTTCTACAAGGCTGTCGAAGGTGTTTACAACAGCAAAAAACTATGTAGTCAAAGAAACAACTCATGATATTTAACAAAATGACGCGCCGAGAATTCCTGCGAATTTTTTGTGAGCGAAAGATAATCACGCGAGCAAAAGTGATTGTCTGTTGGTAATTTTAATTAAAACACGCTCCGAAATATGTGACTTCATATTTCGTTGTATCTGTGTATGAAAAGCGCTAGCGTCACGACAAGAATAATACCTCTGCTTCCACGATACAAAGAGTTAGTATAAGTGGTGAAAGGCTCTGTAGTTACGATGAGCAAATACTCGTTGGAATGTTCAATGTGTGATAGAATGTTTGTTAGCCAAGCGAAGGCAATTCTACTGAATAAATAAGCGCAGTCACAAGCGTAATTAAAAATGTTTCTATCGCCGGTTTTTGTCTCACGGCAAGAGTAGTACCTCTGCTTCTATAAGATGTAAGAAGTGAAATCAAAACATAACAGGATATTACGAGAGTATAGAGATATTAATCTTTCGTCAGGATCCATGGAATATTGTTGTGTTAGTTATAAAGTTATTGAAACGATTCGCAACGTTTATGAAACGTGAGGCAAAACAGGTTTAAAACTGGATGCTTGCTTGGCAAGTTCCGCATTTAGTTGCTTAGATACCAGGTAGTACAGGGTGTCCCTTGATAATTCTTCAGCTCCATTGCGCATGTGTATAAGAATTACTGAAAACCTAATGAATTACACCTTTTGTCCGTCCTGAAGTCCTAATGGATTTCTAATGCTTGCCATTAACTTACATTACAAACAGTATTGTTATGGCAGTAGCCATAACAGTCAAAGTCGAAGCCTCTCCAAAAACTGATTAACGCGCAACTATCTATATGTTGTAAATTCAAATAATACTTAAGAAAATTATCAATAAGGGTGTTATACTTGATGTTCTGCTTAATCCTTAGAGTAACTTACAAGGGCAAAAATACTTATATCCCAGGACCAAAAGGTCTAATGGATGTTTGTGTGACGACCCTAAAATTTGACAATCAAGTTAACGAGGTCAAGAAATTCAGCTTCTTCCTTCATATGTTCAATTTTAAAGTTTTCTGTTCGTCGAGTGAGAACAGACAGTCGTTTGTTCACTTTTTCTAGCCTCTCTTCAGTGCATTGGAGAATACTTTCAGAATTCAAACAGTTAGGCTCCGCGTCAGAACGGCACATGTTAACGAACGTGGTGTCGTCACAAAATAGCTTGAATTCAGTTCGCATTTTGCCTTCTTGGAACATGTCCATGAAACGTTCACCGATAAATCGCGCCATTTCAAGCTCTTCTGCGCATTCCTCTGCTTGTGTCTTGGCGTCAGTATAGGACTCATTTAGTACAGACATCATCATGTTCATCATGAATATAGTCGTGGTTAACGCGTACAAGAAAGCAAAGGTCGGTCCAATAAAGGGCTTTTCATTTCGAAGGTCATCAAGTGGAACAGCCCTGCCTAAAAGAAATTCAAACTGCGAAACGACTGCGTTACCGTAGCTTGAATATTCAAGGACTATGCCACCGAAAAACTGCATTCCCGATACAACAAAAGCGTTAAACACGATCAAGAAGAAACACACATAGGACAGTTGGTATCCTACCGACTGGCGAAAAGATGAAAACAAGTAAATCACGTAAGGGTTGAAACGGATGAGATTCAAAAGCTTCAGTGTCACCATAAAAATGGCAACAGCGATTGAGGCATTTTCCAGGCTAGCCCAGTCTAGAGCTGCGTGAAAATGTACAATTTCATAAGGATTAGCCTGAATGGCTTTAATGCTATTCAAAACACTTTTTGATCTGATCATGTAGAAGGCTACAGACGCTATTGAAAACACAATTATGAAGAAGTCAACCATATTCCAGACAGACTTGAAAAAACCAAGGCGCTGTCGGTAAAGATGTACCAGCATCACGATGAAGTAATAGAGCACCATGGCCATGAACAAAAACTGGCCAATGAGATAGAACATGAGAGCTCCTGACTCTGTACTGTATAGCTCGAGTGTTTCAATCCGCCTTGAACTGTAGGCAACACCATTGGCTAGTACCTCGAAGAAGTAGGTAGCAATGCTTATCAAGTTTGTATTCACGTTGAACAATGTGAACTCTATAATCACTGCTCTGGTTTGACGGTCAAGCCATCCATGACCGAGGGTCTCACTAAGGACGCCACTGGCAGTGTCCTCGTCGTACCCAAGGACAGCAGGATAGCCACCCCCTCCATATGCATTGTATTGAGCTTTTACTGGATCATTATCTAGTTCTTCAGCTGTTTGGTAACGCCAAGGCTTTGGACACATTTCTAGAGCCTTTGGCCATGAGGTATTGTCGGGGAGAGGTTTCCAACCTGGAAGACTCAGCAATGTAGTGTCCTCCCCATCTCGAGAATAGTCGTAGTAGCAGTTTGAGATTATGTTTGAGAGTGAGCCGCAGGAACCTTCAAAAGAAAAAATATATAACTCGATTGGTGTTAAATTGTCGTTATAAATTCCTTTGAGAAAAGACAATAAAGATCCTGACAGTCTTGACGTTTTACTATGTTTGTACCAGGGTAGGTTTCAAAAGTCTCTACAATCTTAACTTTTAAAGGTTCAATCACTTTTATTGAACAACAATCCCCTCCCTCTTTATACATGGCATAAGGAGAAATTAAAGAAGGGGACAAATTTAATGTGATGTGCTTATATGTAAAATGCCTCTCAGTGTCCTATCAATCACTGAAAAAGATAGATTTTGGGATAATTCTAATATATGCAGGGAAGACATGTTCGTCATAAATGATTGCATGTTGAAACAAATGATTTACATTAGGAGCTTACTCTTTTTTATCCTCAACTGTCGCATCCAAGGCATACCGACCAATATGGACATCTTGTTCTCGATGTACACGTCATTTTTCTCTTCAAGCCCGTTGTACCACGGTTGGTTGTAAATGTTTGGTAGGAACTGCTGCGTCAACCAACTCCATAGTCTGTGTGAATCGGTTACCTAAAAGAGAGGAAAGAGTTTGATTCAGGGTCAGTTTTAACACGTCAGTCAGTATGTCTCCAAAGCGTTACATTATATAGTTACCATTCACTTTCCGAAAAACAAAACCATCTCCAATTTGAACGCGAATAAAACTTCTGACTCATTATTGGTTGAAGCTAAGGTTCGGAACCATTCCCAAGTATTGCAGTAGCCTCACACTAAACAAGACAAATCCTGGTCCTCTCTATTGGGGTGACAAAAGACGTTGGAAATTTGGAGGCTTGCTATTTATTCCATAAGTTACCCCGAATCTGGCTTAAAATCAATTTCTTGTCGCGCCAACCCTCAAATCAAGAGCAGCATCCCCTAATCTTTAGATAAGCTAATTGCAGAACGATACATACTCAGAGTGGAATAAATAACAGTGCCATGAATTAGTGCTGTACTCATAAATTTCATCTAGACATTCACCTTAATAAATAATGGCCTAATTGGTATGTTAAGAGTTCAGTATTGATATTATAGGTTTTAGTAGTTCACCTACCAAAAAACGTTGCAGGAATATAATTATATATGGGAATACCGTAAACATCTATGATGGATTCCTTTAAGATCGTGTGAAAATTTAGACTGTTTACGTTTACAAAACGCAAAATTGCAATGCATAAGTTTAAGCTGAAAAGTAGAAAAGCTTATGGTCAAGGTAAGTAAAATCTCATCCTCACTCGGACGGATATGGCACCTACGTTACAGTATAGCACATCCCTACCTTATCAAACTTCGTGAATTGATTTCTCGTCGCTGTTGTCATCAAGAAACGATTTGCATTCTTGTTTCCGTAACAAACGATAGCCAGAAGGAACACGAATATTAAATGAAGGATGATTTCCCTCACCATGACTGTCAACTGAGCCTCTTTTTTAGATCGCTCACGCATCTTTTCCATCTGATATCGCTTAAAGCGCTGCTTGGGATCATCACTCAGAAAATCTATGTCATTCTCATATGGATCCCCTTGTTCATTGCCTTCCTCAGAATCTCCACTTCTGTCCGTGTTTCTGCTTAAGATTAAAGATATCACAATGACTGCCAACATAACCTTTGTTGGTTGTACAACGAAAATATCTTGCCCATTCGAAATTAAAATAGAGGAAAGCCATTGCTCGGCAACCTCTTTACCCCACATGAGGCTGTAAAATAAGGTGAACGTTGCTGCTGTCAGAGTTGTTACAAAGCAGAGAAACCAACCGATGTATACAAAGAAATGAGGCAACATGAAACCTGTTTCACTTATTTCATCCACAAGCTGCTGGGCATGGTCAATGTCTTTATATTTGTCTCCTTTTTTCCTTTTTGGTCTGCTAGACTTAAACAGGAGTACAATCAGGATGTTTACAGGTGCAACTATGATTCCACTTTGCACACCGACGACAATCTGTTTCCATGAAAACTTGAATGGTCCAACCTGTATAGCTCCATCCGACTCACCACCAATATTATAGAACATGGCATTAGCGATCATGGCACTGAACAGAACTGAAAGACAACACGAGGCTCTTTGCACACGGGTAAAGGTACTACTGCATGCTTTTCCAAATACTGACATCCATAGATGACCGTCGGCAATCTTTCTCCCGAAGCGTGAACGCACTTGAGCTGAAAAGGAAGTAGGACTATTGCTGTCTACGGTGACTTCTATCTGTCCGTCGTCTTTTTCCAACGCAAGCCATCGATTTATCGGGAATACCCACCTTTCTTCTGTTTGCCTGTCTTTGATGACTACGGTCTCTACAAACCAAGATGGATCATCGCCCGAATTGTCGTGCTCCAAAGTTATTTCCTTTAAAGTTCCTAACGGTTCGTTTGTGATGAGCACAAATCCATTAATACTTCCTCGTGCAAATATGTCACCTGACTCTTCTTTACTTCGGAGTGGAATTTGGTTGTGTTCATCTGTTTCGCCTTTAATACTAATTGTTACGTTGGCTGTTGTTGCAGAATGTTTCCAAACGCCAGTGCTAATAACCATGTCGTAAAAATAGGTTCCTTCTTCAGTAATACTTACATGTTTGGGAGGACAAATCTACAATAAATAAAGAAGTTATGGTTATTAGAATTTGCAGTGGTGGATTTAAGTCATAGTCCATTTTTCATAACATTTCAGAAAGTAGTTTGGGTTATGCATGGTTACGGTTCCAGAACTGGTGATTACAATAATGATAGGTAAATAGCTAGTTACGTAGATCGATAAATAGACACCGCATAATAAAATGTGCAGGTAGTGGTGTACTGGAATACAATCTTATTATACCTCAGTAATAATCCAGTAATAAAATGTCTGTACTTTGGTCACGTGCCGATCCATTATTTTACTATGTTGGACAGCATCCTATTGAACAGCGAAATGTTGGACAGAGATTATCCAGACAAGTAGAAATGGCGGCATCTGCTGACGGTAATTTTCGTTCATTTGAAATAATTTACTCCAAGTCCGGGTATCAAAGCATAAGGAATTTTGGAAATTGTCAACACATGAAGGCTTTTGGGCCAAAAATACTTTCAAGGAATGAATCTGAAGGCATTCAGAGATCCTTAATACAATGGGAACGAAGATCTCGCAGCTAAGAGAAACAGTGACAGATCGATTGACCAAATATTATATCCATTCTTTTCAGACCGGAGCTACTCATTTCAAGACGATTAGCACATTTGCTCATAAGTAGCCAACGATTAAACAAAGGTACCAGGTAAATATATACATGTATATTGAGGGTTTGTTTTATATTGTTTTGGGCCCTTTGGCCTTGTGAAATAAAATTTAAATTCTATCCAATTTGATTAAATGTTATTCTACAGATTTTTGGATTATTTCTTTGGTATAATAAAATACTTATGAAATTCATCCTCGCCCAATATGGAATTCAAAGATATTTAAGTAAATCGTTTCCTGAACTTTAGACATGAGATACAAAATTGAGTAGTAGAGGTCGTAGGTTCGAGGTCAAAAGCGTTTTTCTTTTCCTCTTTCCCTTCCCCATTTCCTTTCTTAGGACTGACGCTTGGGAGGGGGGGGGTACTCATGGGTTATTTCGATATTTGAAAACCGTAACAGAGTTAATTTTCTTATTAAAGTTTTAGCAACAACACACCTTGTTTTCATCTCTCTTGTCGGCCCTTCTCGCAAAGACCAACACAACGAAGTAAAGAAGGAAAGCACATGCAATTGTCACAAGTACTGAAATATTGCCACTTTCACCAAGCTGCGTAAACGCGGTGAAAACTTTGTCAAAGTCAATGGGGTTCGGTGCTTGGATGAAGTTTCCTCCAAAAGAAGTCAAGTGATTGCAAAGGCATTTTAGGTGGGTGGTGTTGGAACTGGCATCAACCTACAATAGAAAAATCTATTGTTAGTAAATATAAAAGGAAACATTCCTTGTAACTTAAAGTCGCTTCTTCCTCTTTCCTTTCCACGTTGGTAAGCTTATTCCGTGTTGGTGCTAAACTTAAGATATCCTGTTTAATGCTCGTTTCCAAACATGTGCCACGCATGGTTTAATAAAAAAACAAACAAGACGGATCGAAATCTGCCAATCACCGCAACTAGCATGACCTTCTGATTTTCTGGGCTCATTTGCATGAAACCAACTGCGGTACGCATTGGTTTTGATAGACTAATTTCAAACAGCACGTCGAAAGATAGATGTAGAAAGATAGCCATGCACTGAAAACTGAAAGCAGGTGTAAATCATGCTCAGAATTCACATGTTTCGCGATCATGATTCGTACAAGAACTACCATATGAGAAACCTTTTCGCAGTAAAACAGGTCTCATTTGTGATAAGAGTAATTGCTCCATAGTTTAATCGCGATGTCGTGAATGTGATTTACCTTGCAGCCATCTGAGGTCCACTTCTCTTTATCTTCAGACCAATACAAACAACTTGATTGGCTAATAGTGAACGTGTAGTTAACATCTGTTAATGGGTCATATTGTGGAACATCCGTTTTATAGACTCCTTTAGGTGGCGGATCCTTAACGCCAACGCATGACCGTCTTTCACGACCATGACCGAAACACGATCTACGTTTTCTAGTATGTTCGGTGGCATTTTTGGCTTCTAGGAACAACAGACCGACATAGACAAAACTTGGCTCAGACGGCACTACTGTTAAAGAACTCTCTTCAATAAGGCAGGATGTTTCGTTTCGCTTGCCATCTGTTTGGTTTGAACAATATGACCTCAGAGTTAAGTTGTGATCAGAGTTCTCAATCGTAGGCCTTGATCCAAATTTAACAAACAATTTAGTAACTGTTCCTTCTTTTTGCACACCGATTTGAATAGAAACCGGAACATCTGCTAGTTCTGCGTAATAACTCCGGATGGTCATTTTGTTTGGCTTTAGGAAATAATGTTCAGTTCCGTTGCTGGTGTTCGTTTGTGGACTGGAAATCGGTATGACAATCTCAATGTCACTATCGAGGTTTGATACGTTGATCTTTTTCCCATTGCCACTTTGAAGATCGAGACTGGTCACACTTGATTTGACTTTCTTGCTGCTGTTGTCCCAGGTGAATGGATTGAATTTCAAAGCCTGCATCTGAAAAGAAGCCGAAAGAAAGATTTTAGCTAGAATATTTTATATTGACAGTTTATTACGACCAAGTAGGAAATATTAATGTAGTCAACTATAATAACTCTACGGAAAAAACTGCATTATTAAGCGTACACTTCGATACACGAAGCGTATATATTTTTTTCTGGTTTTAGATTGAAATAGAGCTATTATATATTTAATTCTTTCATAGAGCTATTAAAAGAGGGAGCATCTCTGAAATACGCCAGTGAACGGGTTAGGGTTAGGGTTACGCTTTCGAGAGGTTTCAGCGAGAAATAGACAGAAAGAGAATTTATGCGGAGGGGTCGCGTACTTCAAAAAGGAGATAAAGTGAAGGACCAGCTACCCGGGCCAGCTTTAATTATAATTCTATGGGTCGGCTGATGGAAATCCGATAAAAAGTAAACCGACATTAAACGCTAATAAAAGTTTTTTCTCCCTTTTTTAAAAGGGTATTTTCATTTGGTCGTTTATTTTATGAGATCGGTGCTAACCGCATGGTGAAAACCATAAAAAACCCCACAAAAAACAAACAAACAAACAAACAAAATGACTTGAAGAGGTGAGCTTACTCACTAAAGGAGGGAGGTTGCTTTTGAGGTGTTTCGTATATGTAGCACGCTCGCTGAATAAAATCCTGTATTTTACCTTTTTAAAAGTAAATTACTGTTTAACCCCACAACAGTCTTTTTACTTTTGGAGGAGAATCAACTTCTTTATTATGTGATCAGCCCAGGTTTCCTGTTTCAATGTGAGCGCCAAAGCAACAATGTGTAGAAAAATGTAAAAAACATAAACTACGGAGCGTCTGTTGGCACACAATTAGCCTGTTCCAGGCGTTCAGTTAGTTGGGGAAAAGCGGGATTAGCGCTTAGAACGGCGATTGAAAAAATGGCGACATGTTTATCGCGCTGTTCCCCAACTAGCCGGACGCCTGAAAAGTCTAGTACAAGATAGAGGGCATCCGTCATGTTCGCATATTTTGGCATTAATAGCTTTGGTTGAAAGGATATTGCATTCGAAAGCGTTATAAATAGTGCTTCAAAGGGATCACTACCATGGCCAGATACAGCAAGGTCCACGCCAATAATAGTCTCCTTACCTTTGCATTAATGTTTCCACTACCCATGTCTCCGAGGTTTCCGGGTAGCTTTACTTTTGTAGGTCCTTCTTCCATACCGAGTCCCTTTATATCGTCAGCGGAGACCTTCTTCAGAGAAATTGCCAAGTTCACTGTTCTAATGACTAGATCTTCAGACGGCACCAGGCGGCCAAAGAACGCATCGCTCATGCTGCTTAATTTTTCCAAAGCTTCTTTTACGAACTGCAAAAAGAGCATAGATTTTCGTCAGTAACTTTCTTGAAGTTGCTGATTGATGGAGATTCTTTCATAGTTTTGTTTCCTCAAGACTATTTCAGCCTGGAGATACAAATAATCAAACCAGAGTCTTATAGCACAGGTGTTCCATCGATGTTTCTATTTACTTCAATGTGAGATGACAATAGTGAACGCTGATGTGTCAGCATAGCTGTCATATAAACTACCTTTGAGGATGATTGGGTCTCGTCCGAAGCCCCGTCTGCTTGACTTGCACCTGCTGTGAGAACATTCGTGAGACATCCTGTGACACTCGTAGCTGTTTGCTCCAATACAGGAGAAAATGGCTCCTCTAAGTCATTAAGGGCACCAAGAAGCAGATTTGTTGTCTTATCTGTCATTTGCATTGTTAATTCCTGGAAAGACGTAATATACAGTAAAAACCCGCGTATAAGAAAACAAGTGGATTAAGAACACCCAGGCCTGATTTTAGGAAATAAAGTACCATTTATATAAGAACACATTCAGCCTGAAAAATGAAAGTTGTTCTTATATATGGAAAAATATCAAAGATCAACACTACCTTTCATTGCACACATAATAGTTTCACCCCAATTACAGTACAGTATTGCCTTGATTTATCAATTTTATTAAAATTAAAATACAATTGTGTGCATATATATTGATTTCATCTATTGGTAGCCTAGTATGTTCCTTATTTTAAGAAACTTTTTTTAAGAACACTTAAGAACACTTACAGGCTGATTTTGCAGATTATAAGAACCAAAACAGCCTGAACCGCCAAAATAGGTGTTCTTATACGCGTGTTTTTACTGTATTAAGGACTGTGCATAATAGACCTCTTAAGATAATCTGATACTCTCTGGGCAATAGTTCCTTTGTCTATCTTGAAATTATTCATTCATTTCCAGGTGAATTTGTTTGAAGCTAAAAGAAATAATTCTCAAGGGTAACATCACGTGCATGGTCTGAAATGGGACAACAAACAAACGAAGCTAAAACGGTCTATTGACAGGGAGGTGAGGTTGAAGCCCAGAAGGTCAGAGAGAGGTTAAACGTTGAACTGAAAGGGGAATTTCTTACTCTAAAGCGATATCCCCATTTCCACGAGTAATAATTATTTGAATAATTATTTGAGTAACAAACTTGTTCACCATTGAATTTTGGTGAATAACAGCAAACATTCAGCAAATTATGTAAGCTGCGCTGATTTGTTTGATTGTTCAACTAAACATACAATAATGTGAAGTAAAGAAGAAAAGTGATGCTGCGGATTCTCTTGTTAAAAAATAAAAAAAGAGATTTTTTTGGTTTTGTATATCTTACATATGCAGAAAGCTAAATGACCACAGGTATATCATGCCTTTGTATATGAATCAACGGCAAAATAATCAACATCGCTGTGACTATATGTGGGATAGATAGAAGATATTGCTTACCATACTATTGCTGTCGCTTTTGCTGCTTCCGCTGCTATCACTCGCTTGCTGTTGTTCTCCATCCATCGCCTCGCCAACCACGGACATAATCAAACGAGACATTTCGAGGCTCTCGGGCGTTATAACTGTAAACTTCACAATTAATGTTTTTGAAATCTAACAACAGGATAAAACGATAACAGTTATGAATAACGGTAGAAAGGCTAATCACTGGCTAATCACTAATACTAGTAGTAATCAGAGATTAGGGAGTGCGTTCGACCTATAGGTAAAAGAGACCCGAGGTAGGCAGACATTGGCAAAGAACGATACCGTCTGCCTACTAGAAGTATGCCTTATACCAAGGTAAGTTAATATGCATATACACTGTACCTTACCTCACTAAACGCGAGGAGGATCAGTGTGAGGGAAAAGATTATGTGACGAGCCAAAAGAACGTAGAATGAATGAAATATTATGTACACAAAAATTATTGATTTTACTTGACTTGTTATCGATTGGCACTAAACGAGATTCAATCTTCCACAAACTTGTGGCAATATTATATAATCAAGATCATGTGTTAAGGCATATGTGACGACCATTGGTTTCAAGTAGCTCTTACACTTTCCATTAGCGTGGATAAAATCTTGCAACGGCCACAAATGAGAATGAATAAGAACCACCCAAAAATAACAGGTCTCGACAGAGTAACTAGCCTGCGAGAGCAGACGCATTTCCGGCCGTCGCTTCTCTCCGCCGAAAAATAGCGTCTGCGAAACCGAGCCAGGAAACGATTTCTGTGACGTCAGTTCAAGGTAACCAATGAAAATTTACCTTGCATATCCGAAGAGGTGCCACGCGTGTAGCCTGTGAGCCGTCACACAATCGCGTGGAAAAAACAATGGCAAACGAAGTGGACACTACGCGATGAGAAACGTCTTGCAAAGTGTTTCAGTTTAATGCTTTAATTGGAAGTGGGAGACGTACTCACGAATCTTTAGAATGGATTTGGGACATCAGCAATTTTCTAAGCATTGCCTGAGAGGAATATTTAGTATACTATTGTGATCGTCTTTCCGCCGCTTGTAATTTCTAAGTTGAATGAAGACAATGAAGGACCAGGTCAGCCTATTATCGTCGCTTGACCTAGCTGCAATAGTGCTGAATAACATTGGAAGCTGAGAAAAGAAATATTGAAAATAGCCGCTATTTGATCGTGTACGGATCACCAGTGGAGTCTCAGATAGGTGAGATAAATATTCGGTAGCAGCAGTCGTTGTTGACGAACCATATGAACATGTTACTAGTTTTGTTGGTAAGTTTATTTTATTGTATATACTGTCACCAGGGATTTCAAAACAAGTCATAAAATCGATTAGAAATTTTAGGAAAATGTATGATCAACCGGAACCGTGTAGCCGGCAGTTCCAAAGAGAGCGACAGAAATCGAGCCAAGTTCCGGTGTTTTGGGGTCAATTGCGGTAAACTCATTACAGTACTTCAGTTGCATGCTGTAACTAGTAACTTTACTCCTAGACAAAACTCCCTGAACTGAAACTAAGATGAAGATACCAAATAAAAGCAATACTATTATTGGTCAGAGTTGTAATTTCAGTGTACTGTCTCTTCCGAAAGAGACGAATCTTTCGAGCGCAGCGGATCATGATGTAAACATAACTTTAGCTATCGCTAAAATCTGCGAAAATTTTCTTGGTTTTTATTCTTTGGGACAAACGTTTGAGTCTTCGTGGTGCAAAGAAGGACGCTAAGAACGCTTCAGGGTTAAGAACTCGCAGGCCTTGCAATGACGTTTGTCGCAACGTTTTTGTGTAATTTCTCGAAAGGTGAAGATGAAACTCACCTGGTCGATTGTCGCGTCCGGTGTGTTGCTAGAATTTATGACCTATCTACTGAAAAAAAGGACATACATTATCCTCTTTTGCAACTGAAAATGTTCTTCTGCAAAGAACTACTTTCACCGGGGTAAAAAACCTTCGATGTTTCAGAAAAATTGCCATAGCATCTCGCAGACAGCTCGTAACAGCTTTGTCGCGAGGGAGCCGCGTGGTGTGCACTCGTGTTTTATTCTATCGCGTAATCTAATTGGCCAAAGAGAAAACAAAAGATGCGACGTCACAGAAATCGTTTCCTGGCTCGGTTTTATTAACTATGGTTTCGCAGACGCTATTTTTCGGCGGAGAGAAGCGACGGCCGGAAATGCGTCTGCTCTCGCAGGCTACAGAGTAACAAGATTGAAAAAATTAAAATAACAATGTCATACCGAAGATTGTTCGATTATTACTCCGCCTTTTAATAACGCGCGAGAACTCGGTTCAAAACCCAAGTAACGATCAGTGCGTTTCATTGCCGTCAATCATAATTACGACGGCAATCAACGATTCTCGAAATCTATCAATCACAATCCACCAATCCACATATTTGTACACTTGCTGAAGTAAATACAAATTTACACAATATAACTTTTTCTTGGTCGATTCGCGAGAGAATTTAAATACTTTAATGTTAGCATGTGTACTGTCGATTGATTAAGATGATAACGTTATGATATGTACAGATCGTCCAATGAAAGCGATTTAATTGTTACACAATTGTGCGTGGACGTACCAATTTTTTTACATCCGGGTCCAATGTTCGTCCACAATCTGATTCTCCATTGGCAGATTTGAGGACAGACAAAGAAAGCTGGACAGCCTGGGAGAGTTCACCTTTATTTAGAAATTCATCTAGCTTATTGCCTTCCCCGATTACATAGCTTTTTAACTTGGTGGCGACTGCATCTGGCAGTGAAAGGCACGGATCAAGCGAAGAAGGCGGTGTCACCTGCAGGCGGATCAAATAAGATATTACCAGCAAGTCGACTAATATGTGTCAGCATATAATGCAAGGTTGAGATAGAACGACTGATTAACTCTATCAAGTGATATAAAATGGCCGCTACCTTTAAAGGCTTTTCAACCTTTTAAATATTTCACTCTTTGAGACCAAATTAAAACATGATGACCAAACGGATCGAATTATTATTCGAACTATATGTAGCAAAGGGAGAGCAAGGGTGGCGCAGTGGTGACAGCACTTGCCTCCCACCAACCGGGTTCATTTTCCGGACCCGGCGTCATATGTGGGTTGAATTTGTTGTTGGTTTTCGTCCATGCTGCGAGGGTTTTTCTCCGGATACTCCGGGTACCTTCCCTCCACAAAAACCACCAATTCTAAATTCCAATTCGACCCGGAACAGTGGGCGAAGAACCACCCTGTGTAATCGCCACTTAAAATTCCCTTTTATTATCATTTGTTTATTTATTATTGTTTATAGTAACCCTGGTGCAATAATCGCGAGGGTCTACATCTACATCTACATTGAGAGGGGTCTTGCAAAGGGAGGCATACTCCTATCACTGCAAGACATTGAATAAAAAAGCGTGGGGGAGGGGAAGGGGGGGGGGGGGGTAAAAGACCTTTAAAATCTATAATTAAATATGTACATATTTTAAAAAGATTACTAAGAAAAGAAAATTTACAAAATTAAAATACCTAAATAAAATATCAGGTTCGTTTATTAAAAGTTAGAACCTAATTAAAATGCCATTATTCTAACCTAAGTGCGGCCTATTCACAACTGCATCATATAATGCGAACGAGTAACGTTTTTTTCGTATTTTAAGCATAAATAGTTTATGACCTCATTTAATATATGGTTTTTAACTTAAAGCTAATAGTAAACCTAATTGAGAAACGAAAATGGTGAAAATATTGAGCTGCGTAATGATGTGGCGTTTCCGTGAGATTTATATGAATATTACAGATACCTTTACAAACAGGTTCATTACAACTGCCACACCAACAGCGTTCTTGATGACGATGTTAATTTGTAACTGGTATTCTTCTTCTTGAGATCCCGCCGGTAATACTGTCGACACAGACTGGGGAGAGCTGCCATATGATATTGGCTCTTCTCCAAGTTGAAATTCATAAGTAAGGGAACTTGTATCTTGCCAATCGAAGCACTTGAAAGTAAACTCCGTCTCAAGTGACACGCCTTCACTGACTGACGCAGCACAGTACCCGCTGTGTGGCGCTCCAGCTGTCTCAAAGTCGAGCACGGCAAAACCTTCTGCTCCTTCTGTAGATGTTACGAAGAGCTCTAAACTGTATTTGGATTTGGACTGCAATGAGTTCTTCTTGATAATCATATTGGTCGCATTTACTCCAGTGGAGGTCATGTTAGGTAAAATAGGTATATCTTCCCACGTGTTTAAATTTTCATTCAATCGTTTCAGTCTCCATTCATAAACTGTACCATTGCAAGGCGAATTCAAGCATTCTGACGTCACTCGGAGCTTGTTCGAAGCAGACACTACTGCGCCACAATCTACAAAGCATCTAAAATAGATAAAAAAGACTGGTAAGTATTGAGCTACTTGCAATTTTTCATTTTCCCCTTGGATTGGGATTACCATGAAGTGTTGCTATAGCTTTGTTAGAAATGCCATCTATATGTGTAAAAAGTGCAAATGGCGTCAATGATTTCTCCAAAACATTTCACGTTGTATGAACGTAAAGAATTGGCCAAAACAACAATAATGCACAACTGAAACCTGCATAATACTGACCCAATACAATCTTTTGCGAGATGCAAATCATAAGGTAATTTCGATTCCATGTAGTTTGGAATTAACTCTCTTTTTACTTTTACACAAATTCTGCTCAAATTCTGTTCGAAAATGCGAAATTCGTACGGCAGAATACTTGCAGCTGCCAAAAGCCTATTTATCCAAGCCTACTCCGTTTCCTGTATTACCTCAGAGTCACCTGGGGTATCACTCCGGCTGCTATCTCAAAGGCCATTTCGGCAACGGAGCTTCTATCATCTTTCGAAACAGTCAGCCTTAGAACATAAGATTTTCCAACTTGAAGATGGCTAGGGTCAATGCTAATGACTGTGGAAAAAGGATCTACGTCTCCAACAAAAGAACCGAAACAGTCACTGCTTAAAGTAGCGTTGTCTTCCGAATCAAAGCAAGACCAAGCAAAATTGAGCCCAGTATGATTTCCAGGGCCAATATCTCCATCGTAACTCAATGAGCCATCCACAGTTACAATTTCCACCGATCCCCAACGAACGCGGCTTCCTCCGTCAATAATGGCTCGTACTGGAGCTGCAACGACCTCAATAAAACCATAGTCAAAGGCCGTGACAGTCTGTGGAAACGATAGATCACCGATAATAAATGAAGCATTGAATTTGACTTGATAGATGCCAGCGGGTATGGATCTCCTGTTTATTGTCCACTCAGTTGTTCCTTGACTTACTGATTTTCCTTCTGCTGACTCAGAAGCAGCAAGTTCTGTCTCGCTTGTGATGCGCCATTCCAACATGCTCGTCAAGATAGTAACATCATTGTTTAAGCCTTGGATTATCGCTTCTTGGACACTTTTGACGGACCGCTCGACAACAGTGGCATGGTACTTGTCCTTAGAAATGTTTTTTATTGTAACTGAGAAGTCTCCTGCGTATTGAAGTTTATGATAGAAGTTAAAAGGAACTAAAAGCCAAAGTATCAAAGGTCGTCAAATGTGGGTTCAGAGAAAGAACTTTTTAAGCAAGGTTGCTAAGCACGAAAGAAGCGTAAGAGTCGCAATTAATTAATATTTATGAATATTATGGTGTCCCCGTGGAAACCCTCTAAAAACTACTTTTAAAGGGTGTAAACCCAGGTGGCTTTGGCGTATCGGCATTATTGCCTACTACTGGCACACCATAAAATTCATCAATATTAATTAATAACTTTCTATATGGTTGCCGCGTGGTCCTTTCTATATATCTCTATCAACCGTTAGAGTCGCTTGAGGCGGTAGCCGAGGGCGACTCTAGCTTCTTGAGTGCTTAGCAAACCCTCCAAGCGCATCCACAACTCAATTAAATAGCGTACGCTCTGGCGTTTACCATTTGTTTTATAGCACAACTTTAAGGCAGTTTACTACAGTCTCTCTGCATTAGAGTTAAAACTGTACGCCACGTCTGATACAAACAATCTTTCAGTGTTATTAGGGGATGTATTCTTAATATTTAGCTTTTCAAATTCATTGGAAGAAAATTAAAGAAAAATGGAAAAAGCTTGCGTAAAAAGTTACACTTTCTTTTTCGTGCGCCTCCGTCTTGTCTAGCCAGAGCGCGCGCTCAAGTTGAAAATATTCGTCAGCGTCCACCCATGGGTAAATAGTAGACGTTTAATTAACCAATCAAAGCGCGCGCTTTACTTAAGTTGTGCTATGATTGCATCTATTGGATTGGGTAGCAGCTCGCGCAAGGTGTAACATGTATGGCTTGCTACCATTCGAGAGAACAACATAGCTGAAAACAAGAGCTGCTGCAACCAGATGGTAACAGATATCATGTTTGAACAAAATCTGCCATCGCAAAGCAGCGAAATTCTTATGGTGGGAAAAAAAGTTGGCCAAGAGGATAAGAAAATAAACATTTAACATATAACCTTATTGCACTCACCAATGGGCTCACAATTTAATATTCCATCACCAATGTAACTATCTCGGCACTCGCAGGTGAAGGAACCTTCATTGTTGTAACAGTTAGCCACTCCATGACAGTTGTGAGTTGCTGTTGCACATTCGTCGATATCTAAAGGATAACATTTTTATGTATCAATATATTTTCACGTTTTTTTTGAATGCAAAGCAGAGAAGCAATCAGCCTTTCATTAAAGGAGCTATGTCGCAATATGTTAGGCCATTTTTCTGATGTACAAAACTCGTTTCGAATTTATGAAAATGTCAAAATATTTTTTTAAGGAGAAAAACACCAAAGAAGAAGCAATGAACCGAAACTAAACAAGGATAGTTAGAACTGAGGAAAGTTAGAACTTGTTGCGAATGACGAACTTGACAATATGGCCAATTTTATAAAGATGCAACGTCCACGACAAAGCTTCTTGAAATATGGCACATGACTTATATTATACATTTTTGTGTAAATAAACGAGTTTATTATATGGCAAAGCCAGTTTTAGGCAAATCCGAGCGTTCTGATTGGTTCTTTCTTGGTCGGGATTTTGCCATACGGACCGTTTCCATGAAAACGGTCCAAGCCGTGTATTTTTTTCGAAAGCCGGCAAATTCAAATTTCCAACTAAACCTGCGAAAATAAAACGTGTACTCTCATTCTTCGCAAAGAAACTACCGACCAGATTGATATTTTACAGAGTTTAGAACGTAGACGAAGAAAACGATTATTCACCAAGCGAATTTCAACCAAATTCTATTGATGTGGAAACTTAAACAGGCATCACCGAAAGCCAGGAGGCCATATGGACGATTTTATAAAGGATCGGAACGGAAAACTAAGACGGCTACTGAAATGAAAGCTCTTCCCCGCTACATTGGAAGTAACGTGAAGTTAATAGTATGACAAATGAAAGAATTAATAGCCTACCTGCTTCCGAGCTTGACCAACTTTCCGTCCAAATGAGTACATATCTTTCACGCAGCGAATTTTTTATAAACACACAAAGCAAAAAAAAGGAGAAGAAAACGAGCAAGCAGCAATTTCCAGTTTTCAGCGAAGCATACAGCGATACCTGAGAAGAAGTATCCATTCAACATACTCAACGACACTGAGTTTGAAAAATCGAGAAGAGTACTAGCTGCGAAGTGCCAGTCACTCAGCTAGTTCACAAGTACGGCGAAGGAAAGAAGCCGCAAGCCGCAAGCCGCTCAGCCGGATTGTAAAGACGACGAAGTCGAAGATGCTCTTTTTGAAGCGGAAGAATTAAGCGACTCCAATCCAGTGGACACTTCATAGAACTGTCTTGTGCTTTTTTTTTAAATTTACCCTTACACTTCGGTTTATGAGCCAGAGTCACGAAAGCCGAAAGTTACGCTGGGGAGCTGAGACGTTCAACTTCAACGCAGAATGATGGCCAAGAAACCTCAGTTTGGTTAGCCGAGCGGCCTTCTGGCTTTCAGTGATGCCTGTTTCAGTTTCTACATCAGAACTTTCCCGATCTTTAGAATAATAAATCCGCTTGGTGAATGTATTCGTCTTCTTCGTCACAATCAATGAATTTGTTTTGAAACTCGTGGTAGCTTGTTCTTTCTGAGTTGCTCGCGTCATCATACTGCACTTTACGGAGGAAGCCCTTTGAATGCAAGTGACCGGAAGTGCTTTTTAACCGAAAAATAAACAAGCATGGCTCGAGTGCCATATAATAAACTACTTACTAACCAAGCTTGCTCGAGCCGTACTGGGGAATATTGGCCCTCGGTCGTTTTTGTACGGACCTCGCTGCGCTCGGTCCGTACTGCCACGACCTCGGGCCAATATTCCCCAGAACGGCCCTCGCGCTCGGTTAGTAAGAGGTTAATATATATAGCCCCTATATAAAAAATATTCTACGAAATATGAACACGTCGTTTTGACACTTTTCTTGTAGTTCTGCAGCATGTGGGACTCATTTGAGAATACGACAAATGTTTTACGAACGTCCGCTCTTTCTAGAACATTGAATGATTAACCGTACCATAGCAATCCAAGCCATCTTATAATAATAATAATAATAATAATAATAATAATAATAATAATAATAATAATAATAATAATAATAAGGTGCTTAAAAAACGCATTTTACAACCTGTGGGAGTCTCAATGCTTTTGAGGCAGTTACAAAAATGTATGCTAGAATAGCTAGCACCTTGTTGCAACATAGAACCTATATCTGTCCCTGACTCGTTCCAGTCGTCTGGTATGAGAATATTTATGTGATGCGAAGGATGGTAGGAAGAAGGGAGGATAATATACTCTCTCTGTTCCCTGCTTCTTTCCCATCATCCTTTGTGCCTGAGGATGCCTGAGGACGAGTCAGTATCTGTCCTACTGCTTTCCTACGCCAGGTTAACATAAAATCTCCAAGTGACTGCATATAAAAGACAACCATTGTTCTAGAATGCAAGAGGAACAATATAAAGTTGCATGATTAATAATACCTGAACAATTCACGCCGTCTCCTGAATATCCTTGAAAACAGGTGCAGTCGAACGAACCAACAGTGTTGTCACATCCAGCATTCACGTCGCAGTTGTGCGTCAGATCCTCACATTCGTTCACATCTACGGATAAATAAAGTTATTGGTGAAACGTTTTAACCAGTCGTCTGTTTATGATGAGTTTCTAATAGCTTTCTTTCACGAAAATTCATGCAAGTGCCCAGTTCGGGACCTAGGTAGGCATTATTCATGCGCATTTTTAGTGCACAGGTAACCGAATGTGAAATGTTACACACGCATCACCAAGGGGGTGGGGGGGGGGGGGGAGAGAGAAACGAGGTCTGGGACCGAATAGGGATGCTCTCACAAGTTGCAACGCGATCAGCGGTTTTTGGGCGATGACGAAGCAGGCCATCCTTTCCCGTGAAATGGAATCATGACTACCATCCACCGCGGTCAAACGACAGAAATATGCAAAAAATAAGAAAAGTACTGCAAAGATAAGGGTTTAATTTCCACAGTTCAAAGTTCGATACATAACCGGTATCCAAAGGGTTTACTAAGTTTTTTTGGAGCTCTACTAAAAAAGTTCTACGTGTTTGAAAATAGCGATATGCGGACTTGTCGGCGCCATTTGTCAAAGCACCTTTGGTTCGGATGCAAAACATTTAAAAAGTAAAAACACTGGTTTACCTGAGGGAATGGGATTATGCTTTCACTCGGCAACTATTTTTATCTATCCTTGCTCGTAATAACACTTCAATCTGAACAAAAAACGGCGAAATGGAAAGTAAACCTGCCTGAGACGTTTGATCGCAGTGAATGACTATCATGACTGCGATACTGTGAATTCAGCTATTGTAAAGAGATCACAACTATCTTAACTTAAATTTTAAATCCACTTTTGTTATCCGAAAATTTCATCATCTTCATGTAGTTATAAAAACGCAGAATTTTGTGCTGTCGTGCTACTGTTTAGCGATGAGATGCAAATGACTGTACCTCGATTTTTGACCCACGTGGGGATTGCAAATGTGCTAAAACAAGGAGAGACTAAGGGCGCTTTCCATTCGACCAAAAATTCCGGAAATGTCGGAACAAGGACGAATGGTACAGAAATTTCCTGGGAAACTTTCAGGAAAATCCGGAAAGTGTTGACTTTCCGAAATGCGAACCATTCAACCGAAAACCCCGGAAATTCCTGAAGCAAAATCAAATGGAACTGAAAGTTCCCGGAAATTGTTTTCGAAAATTTGGGTCTACCTTGCGAGGTTGTCCTCTTTTCCGGAAATTTTGGAAAAAGCTACCATTTTACACTCAGCCTATGTTCCTTCGGCAGAAAATTTAGCGATTTGTGCGGCTGAAAGCAGTTACATGTGTTAAGGGAGCATTCTTGAAACTCCAAACAAAAAAATTCAGGTGAACTCGGTTGTTTTTCGTTGATGTTTTGCAGACGGCAAATATTATATAACGCGCGTGTAGGCTTCGCCATTGTTTTGCTCATTAAACGTTTTGGGTTGGCGACGTTTTCGTTGTTTTTAGTGTGCCTTTTTAAAGGTCCCTGTATTTGTGGCCACGATGTCATTCATGGCGTTTATTTTCAGTGCTCGGAATGCTTTTTATTTGCAAAAATATCAAACCATATGTGTAGGAAACCGGCCACAAAGCATTAATTTAATGCACCGTAGAAATTTCCATATTAGACGCACAACCTGATCATATGCAAATTTTGTTTTGCCTTCCGTGCAGTCAACCGGAAAAGTTGGAAAATGCTGTTCCATTTGCCACTGGAATTTTCCGGAAACTCAAACCAGAATTTTTGGTCGAATGGAAAGCGCCCTAATTCAACAAACAACCTAAAAACAATAGAAATTAAACAATAGCTCCGACCAGCACGGAAAAATTAACAATTCATTAATAGTTTTATTTCATAACAAACACCGCATGTTGACAACAAGAACCTTTCCGGAAACATTTTCGCTGATTTAAAGATACAACCAAGAAAACTTCTTTTACTTCTATAAAAAAAAAAAAAAAATACAGAGCTCTCCCACTGGCTCCATGTTGTTGTTATTGTTTTGGCAAGTTTAGAATGAGAGTAGCTGCTCATGCGTCTCAGAGGCATCCGCTGACTACCGCCCCGCTGATTGCTTTGCAAGTTGTGAGAGCATCGCTCAGATTTCGTATAAGAGAATGTATGGGAAGTTGCTTCTCTCCCCCCCCCCTGCGCATCACACTAATCCTTAAATTAGGACGCATATTTAAAGGTTACTGTATATTATATGTACGTTTGCCGGTCAAAATCATCCAACAGTGAGAAATTCTGAGCATGGTTAAGGGTTCAGCGAGTTGAGAGGTAGAATGGGTTAACACATGTGTATTATTGTATGATTAATCATACCTGAACAAACTAAACCATCTCCTGAATATCCTTCCAGACAAGTACAGTAGAATGAACCATTAGTGTTGATACACTGAGCATTCACGTCACAGTTGTGCGTCTGATCTTGACATTCGTCTACGTCTGCGGAGCAACATCACAACGTGGCTCGTTAGCTATGTTATAATAAATTATTTGCGATTTTGAGACGACAATACCGCCTGATATTGGCGGCTAGTTGGGGAAAAATATATTCCGTATATGGTGGAGTTACTCTTTATAAGACTTTGAAGCGATTCTATTTATCTTATTAAGCTGTGGGCTCTGTGAAAAGGCCAAATTAGCATTGTAAAGAGACACTACGTGTTTATTTGGGCTCACGGAAACGATCTTTGAGTTTAAAATTGCTTAACCATTTTTCATGGTAATGTTTCCTTCCTTATCCATTTTAGTATGTTTTTAAAAGAAGTGGGAAGAAAACCTTCTTGTAAATATTGAAGCTACTTTAAGACGTGTTTATACGTCCGTCTTTGAACGAAGGTTTGCGTGACATTTCCGTGAGTTCAGCACTGCCAAGTGGTATACAAGGACTGAGCAAAACAGTTTGAATCAAATCAACAGTACTCACTACTCTGTTACTACTCACTCATCTAAAACAAACATGCAATAATTTACCTAACCAAGAAAAAGTTATTACTTAGACATCCTAGACAAACTGTCCGGGTCTACTTATGTGATTCTTGTCGCTGATACACTTGAATGACGTCACTGGTCCCAGTTCCCGCTTTACTCGGTCGTGCGAAAAATAATCCCGACTTTGAAAATTTATAAAAATTGCGGTTTTAACCAAAACGTTTTTGAGGCATGTCGCTTAGCATTATGCAAAAATTTAATCCAATTAAAAATATTTTTCTTTGAATTCTTGTAATTTTACTTGTTATTTATTATTGTCATGCGTTTTTATAGACGAGTCCCAAGCCCTGACAAGAGAGGGCAGTCTCGTGCCACGCATGACTTTGATAAATTGATTGATTTTTCGCGGTTATAGGCACTTTAATGCTATTATAAAAATTCTCGTACTCATATCATACAAAGTGTCCCAATTTTCTTTATGTAAAGATGGAAAATGCTGCCATTTTCTACAACATTAACAGACATTTGAATTTCTCCTTTTAATATTTATAAATGGAAATCAAATTTTTGAGTCTAATGCTTGCGTGCGCTTTGCGCATGCGCATTAGACTCTTTGTTATATGAAAAAAGCTGTTAGCAATCCCAAGGGAATGGTTCGGGATCGATAATCGTTCGCTGTAATGTAGAAAACAATGATCAGCTGCAAGAACGGACTCCGTACGGACACGCACGATTAGTTTCAATTAAAAACAGCCAATCAGCGACACGTGTTCCCACGCATAATTATAAAAAGTTCTTTCTCAAGTCACGATTATTCAACACTTGAATAGGACGAAATAATTTTCCAGTTAAGACATTTGTAAGCTTTTTGTGAAAATAAATCTTCGTTTTCAGTTCAGTTAAGCACTTGTGTTTTCGTCTTGCTTAAAAAGCAAGACGTCTTTGAGAAAAAATATTTCGACGGCGACTCGCGTTTATTTACACAATGCGACCAAATATTTATTTTGTTTTAAAAAATAGAAAACTTTACCTCGGTTTTTGTATTTAAGTCATTCGAATTTTGACCAATTTTTTCTTTACAGTGCAAACAAAAACCTTCAAAAATAAAAGATGTACATGGATAAATGTAAATCAAGTTACGCGACTAAATCAAAATGCGTTTGTTTGGCCGCTTTGCAGAATTACACTGTTCCGGCCTTTGCCATACACTGAAATCGAATTTCATGCTTTCACGACTCTCAGAAATCTTAAGTTCTTCTTACAGCTAGAAAAATCATAAAATGGTTACATTGATATGGAAGTGATGATTCGCGAAATTTGTACATCATGATAAACAGTCTTCGCTTCTGTGTATGGTAGCTCGATAATAATTGCCTAGTTTCCAGCGTTCAAAAGGTCATCATTATATTGACGTGAGCATTTACACCCGTTTTTAGGAAAATCTGTCACTAAGTGCTTACAGTACAATGGAGTAACAGTCACTATTTCAAGTGCTTTTATTGCAAAATCTGTTTCAAGAGTCATCATCAAAATGGTGAAAAATCTGAAAGAAAACGATGTGAAGTTCTTCAACCCTTGTTGTAATGAACATGCTTTTTGTAAATCGTCACGCAATCTTGTCCAAATGTTTAATCGTTTCTGCTTTTACGGACAATACGGAAGAAGTAGCATCAACTCCTGTTCATACTTTAAATTTTGTGAAGCATATAACATTTATGACTGTTTCGTTTTCATCCATAATCATCCACGATGCCCCTAGCTTGCTATAAGCATTTTAAATTAAACTCCCGAACACAAACCTCTAACCAATTTTAACCGGCTTACGAAAACCGCGCAATCTGTATCACTATGCCATACGGCATTAGACTCATGTCACCCTTGGTGACCTATTTTTTATAACATTGAGTGAGTAACCATACCATAGCAATCCAAGCCATCTCCTGAATATCCTTGAAGACAAGTACAGTCGAATAAACCAAACGTGTTGTTACAGTGAGCGTTCACGTCACAGTTGTGGGTCTGTTCTTGACATTCGTCCACATCTGCGGAGAAATAACACTTATTAATAAAATAGTTTTTTGAGTCTGATAATGCTTTTGTCTTTAAAGCCCTATACCACGCAATCTCAAGTGCAGGCTCAAAGGAAGGGAACTACATGTAAATACGCATTGCTTATATTTATTTGCATTGCTTGTTCTTTATTGAGTAGGAAACAGATTTTTACTAATACACAAACATCACACAGATTCGTACGTAAAGAAGTCTGTTTTTAGATAGATGTTTGCTCGCCGGTCAAAATATGTGGTATGTTTGTATTAAATATGTTCACCGGCCAACAATGAGACACTACGCACTCAAGAAGTGCACGCGACACTCAAGAAGTGGGGAGAAACACGTCTTTACACGTCTTTCGTGTTCTCGTTACTTCATTCGTGCTTTATGTAACAGAGCAAAGCATCGTAAAGGCATTTTATTTTTTAAATAAATTCAAGCTTGTCCAGACGATACTGAAAGATTACAGAGCATAGGTCTTTTCTGTGCAGACCTCGCCGCGCTTAATCCGTTTTGTTAGGACCTAGGGCCAATATTCCCACAGTAAGGCTCCATGCTTAGTTAATAATGTATATAGTATAGTTAAGCATACCCGAGCAGTCGTAACCATCCCCTGAATATCCTTGAAGGCAGGTACAGTTGAATGATCGAAAAGTGTTATCACACTGAGCGTTGTCGTCACAATTGTGTGTGTTATCTTGACATTCGTCTTCGTCTGCAAAGAAATTGTTGTTGTTAAATATTCAACTTTTTGCGGCCGTGAGAATTTGTAGATTTTTGCTTCGCTAACGAATGCACTTAGTCCATGTGTTTGGACGCGACATCAGCATACTGTACGATAGTTGTAAAACAATTTTGTTTCAAAGCATAGCCAAACCATGCATTATTTACCAAGGACTTTTCTTGCTGTACTCTGCAAAACTTTAAAGCTTGTAGAACACCTACTCACCTATCAACTTTTAAGCTCGTCCCTATGTAAGAAGAAATCAGCCAACATTGAATTTAAGGCAATCAAAGTGTCATTCACATTGAATTTTAGTTGCTGGCAACTCAGAGGAGTCAGCGTGATTGGTTACACATGGAAGTCCAGACTTGATTAAACAAGAGCACACAAAACTGTCTTACGGTTGAATTCCGATGATAAGCACCCTACCCCCTCTCCCGGCAAAATAACAAGCCCCTTCAAAACTAACCCCACCAAAACAGCCTTTTGAACATGTTATGACATTAGGGTCAATAGGCGATTTCCGAGTCCATTTTGCCTGTTTTACAAAGTGAGTCTTGGTACAAAACTTTTTCACATTTAGATTTTTGGGCTATAGTGCACACCTTTACATACTTTGCACACATTTGGCAACACACAATTAGCTATAGGTACATGTAATTGTAGCGGGTTACCTCAACACAAAATAAATGCCAGTAACAAAGTACCTGAAATACGACACTAGTGCTTACCTAGACCATCTTCTTTCACTTCATTTATTTGTTTTGCAGTCAACGCGGAATCAAAAACTTGCATGGCGGCAATTCGTCCCTTCAAGTACGAGCTATCGTCTGCTTTTACACCCATTCTGACGTCATCTTGAGTAGCAAGAGTTATGCCAGCTCCGATATCCTGCTGCAGGACTCTTTCTCCATTCAGCCATAAACTTGCAATACCAGTTGTGTCATCATAGGAAGAACCAACATAATGCCACTGGTTTAGTGCCAGGGATTGAGCAGTAAAAAAGGCGGGTGTTTCTGAGTAATCTCTGTGCGTATACTTAGCGTACAGGGATCCGCCGACAATCCACAAATGAACGCCCCAGTAAGTGCTTGGACGATAGTTGAAAATAGGTCCGTCTGTATCCTCAGGATACAGCCAACATAACATTGTGATGGAGTGTTGCACATCTAAGCCCCCATTGTTTGGAAGCTCAATGTAACTGTTGATGTGTCCGTCGAATTGGTAAGAGCCACCGTCGTTACCATTAGGGCCAGTCGCAAGAGAAACCCCAACAGCAGTACCCTGGGGTTGTTTGTCGTAGATTTCCCGTGTTGCAAACAAGCTGTTCAGAGGATACAGGGCCTTAGCAGCTGGAATACTGACAGCTACAAAATAAAAAAGAAAAAGTGAATAACAAACGCTTGATTGTAATAAGTCAATGCAAGCGTAAATTCTTAAAACGTAAACTCATAGAAAGGTTACCGGTTAAAAATGAAATTACAACACAATAAGCGAAAAAAGGAGACCACGCCACACAGTTTTCTAAAATAAGCTAAAGTAAGCAATGCGCGTTTGACGAGAAAAGCCAACTCTAAACCTGCAATCTAAACACGTTGATTTATCTTATTTTTGTAATATACCTTCTTTTGCTTATTATGTTATTTCATTGTTAATTATTATTATTACCTATTTTCCTTTTTTTGTAACGTACAGTGTTATGATTGTAGCTGTAACATCCAGTGCTATGAACAATTACCTTTAATTATTCATTGTATTATGTGACGTCTTTAAGTTTAGAAATGACAATTTATTCTGAAGAATGTGTTTAAAAATCTTAGTGAGTTTCTGTTGTGTTGACCGTACGTTTTGGAAGCATTATCCTGTATATATTCTTACCCTTTTTATATTCACCAGTTCCATTCTCTATTAGTTGTTTCTATTTGCTGTAGTGTATACTTTTTGCTGTTGTGTAAAATTAACTCTTAATAGAGATTGTCGATGCTATTGTCTATACAAGACATTTGAGCTTTATCTTTTTTTAATTATGACGTTTTAGCTATTTTACAGATATTTTTTTGTATCCGAGCGTATACGTGCGTATTATGCGCACAAGTTGTGTCAAATGCGATCCTTCATTGCAATATAAAGAAAAAACCTTTATATACTTTATCTGCCTTAATTTCCGAAAAAATTGTCACATCCCCCCCCGGAAAAGACAAAAAACAAACAAAAAACAAAACAAAACAAAAACAAACAACAGTAACAAAAAACAAGCAACAACAACACCGTACCTATACAGCCGTAGAGTTCTACCCTCATGGCTACGGCTTCATACCAAGCTTCTGGTAAAAAACGTATGTAACGTGCAGTGATTGGTGGATTCAGGTCATGATAAACAGCAGTGTCTTGGTCTGTGTTTCCATCAAACTCCTAAAAAATTAACATGGTAAGTTGTCAGAAATCTACCTTTTTGGTTTAATTTCTAATCCACCGACCGACATGTGGATCCTTAACTGGAGAAAATGCGGTTGAAGTGATATTTTAACAATCAAAAACTTAATTTATTTGGAAAGTAAATTCATTTTCAAGTCGGCCCGGCATTGAAAATCATTTTTTTGTTTAAATTCTCACTCTCTACAAATGGACATCAATTTTAAGAAATGAAGAGCTGAAGTTACTCAGCGTTTTGCAGTTGAATGCGGTAAAAATACTTTACCTTGTCTGCGTTTTGTCCTTGTTCTCTGTAGTACTGGAAGCTCACTCCATCATCGCCGAACTGAAGCTTGTACTTGGTGACCCACATGATCCAATCAGCGCTATGTCTTCCTTGCGTGGCTACACCAGTCACCTTAGTGTACAAACTACCCAAATCCACCTGAAGCCACTGATTGTCGTCAGTGCCCGCCCTCCAACCTCCCGTACCTTCTTCAAAGTTTAGTCTGGCCAGGTAGGGGGCATGGGATGAAGTTAATTGCGAAGGGGCAGTGATGTGTCCGTCAGAGATGGCATAGTTCTCCATGCCGAGGGGTTGTTGACATTCTAAGAGATAAACGAGATCGATAAAATAGCAAAGATGATATTTAACGAAATTTTAAAGTTATTATATCACGGATTTTAGCCAAATTTCGGCATGGGAAATGACCATCAAATTAAGTGAAATATAAAAATAACCTCTTAAAATAGTGAACGAACATTTCAATGATACAGCATATACAAAAGAAGGTACGCATGACAAAAATCAATGAAGCTATTGTTTTGTCACTTACATCCACAGAAGTAATTTCTTTGCAAAAATTAAGTTTCCTAGCAAGTATTTGGCAAAACCTAATAAAATAAACTTAACTCAACCGTGACACAATTCTTTTAACTTTCCTTTGTAATTTTGGTACAGAACCGTTATTCTTTGTAAAAATCCTCCTACTTTTATTCACTGAATGAAGAACTCCAAAAATTAGCGATACTAATAACAACAAATATTAATTCCGCTTAAAACCGTTTTAGCGCTAGGTTGGACTAATCCCTGAACGACTTTTTACCGGTCCTTGATGACTAATACATTTTTGTGACATCGCCGGAACGGCCGGCTGGAAGGATGGGATAAACGAAAACGCCTTGTTTGTAAATTTTCCTTATTAAAATAATGTTTTTGATTTGATTTGCACCACGATTTAAAGCCCAGGGCCGGGTTGTTCGAAAGGCGGTTAATGCTAACCCAGGATTAAAAGATGATCGAGGTTTTAATATCTCTTGTTTTAAAAGGTTTTCCATAGCTAATGTTTTGTGAAGTTTGAGATTGGTACACGTCAAAACTGGGGGACAGAAAATATTAACAGAAAACCTCGGCAAAATGTTTTAAAATTGAAATCAAATTTCACGCTAATCCTGGATTAGCTTAATCGTGCTTTGAACAACCGGGCCCAGGTGGCCATTAATTTTTGTATCGTAGAGCTATGCCAGTTGAAAAGATAATTACGAATTCGGTAACCTTGAAATCAGATTTTACAAAATACTGCACGATATTGAAACGATGCTGAAACTTGCATGTGCCAGGGCCAAATAAACAGTGAATGGAAGAACAGAGGGGTTCCTCGTGCCCGTTTTTGTGCTCCGGACTTAGAATTGGATGAATTATACTTAAAAGCTGCTTTTGGCCGAGAGAAAACTGGGGCAAGGCTATTTTTTTTCCATTCTGCTAGCGGCTTATCTCATGTCGTTGCAGCAAAAACGTTATTTTTGTACTTAAATGTATTATTATTATTATTACAAGCGAGGCCCTTTGAAGTCTTACTTAGGCGTTGAGTGGATGTGTAACATACGAGGTAGGTGTAAGGTAAAAGTTTAGACTGCGTTCGAGCCTAGCGGCCCACCAGACCGGAACTTATCCCGGTTTCGTCAGCATGAAGCGACTAGTGCAGCGTACTAACCATTAGGCCTTTACAGGGAGTGCAAAACCAGGAAAAACTAAAATGGAAATTCTTTTTCCTTTTTATACAAGTTGTAACATGACATACTATACCTTTACAACCATGGAGCTCCACTCTCATCGATATCCAGACATACCATTCTACTGGTACAAAACGGACGTAACGCGCCGTGAATGGTTGATTGAGGGATTTTCTAACAACAGTGTCCTGGTCCACGTTTCCAGTAAATTTCTACATCAGCAAAAGAGCAATTTGTCAGAACTATTAAAACGGATTTTCAAGTCTGTTTCTTATCTTTCCGCTTTTTTTCTGTTAAATCTATTTGTTATTGTTGCTGCCCTACGTGCCAGTGGGCACAATGGGTAGTGAGTCGAGTTTGAGTATTTGTTATGGTCACACTATGAACAAAATTACCTGGTCATATTAAAAATTAAGAAATGATCGTCATGGGAGGAAGCGTCTGTAACTTGGCATGATGCATTAACTTAGTGAAGAATGAAATACGCCTTGTATCACTAATATCATCTACATGTACAAATCGACATAATGCGAAAGAGTGCATGAAGTCCCGCACGCTGCTGACATCATGCCCAATCATTAATATAACCGTTAAAGAAGCTCCCTAACGTCATCTAAAGTCATTTTTGATTACTTTCAAATTGAGAAGACCTCAAAAATGATAGTTTTTTCACGTAAAAGAGAATCACCACCTGGGCTGGTTTCGACTGACGAATAGCAAGCCGGGCTACAAACGAATGGAATGAAAAAGAAATCTAAACGTTGAAAGAGATATAACAAGGTCAGGAGGACTGATATTTAGAAAATAAACCCCTTCAGGCGGTTGGTATATTGGAGGATAATGCCCGAGGTTGAAATATTGTCCGAAAAATGAACAGTTGGCCGAGAAGCGAAACTTCGAGGGCAACTGTGAAATTTTGAGGACAATCTTTCAGCCAAGGGCATTATCCTCCAATATACCAGCAAGCCAGAAAGGGGTTTATTTATTTTACAACCCTCCGATTAATTTCTACAACTTGTTTTAGGGAAAACCTACAGTGTTGATAGCGGCTTCAATGCGGTTGAAATAAATGCAAGCTAGTTGGTTTACGTAACTTTTTAACACTGTAATTTGATTTTTATTTGATTATAAAACAGTTAGGCATGAAAAGGTATCTTTGCTCTTTTGTTTTGTACTTGTTTCAAGAATTGGGCGACGGATATCAAATCGGACGGGGTATATTGCCTGATACCCGTCATCCGATTCTGTACCACGTGATGCGTTTTGTCCAATGAGCGCGCGCGAAAATTAATTGGTGGGCTAAAAATGTTAAAATCGACTGTAATCAACTTCTCAGTGGATTAACAAGTCGATCTCATCAATACCTTGTCTTCAGCTGCTCCTGGTTCTCTGTAGTACAGAAAGTTTACTCCATCGTCACTGTACTGCAGCTTGTACTTGGTCACCCAATTCATGTTACCGCCATGTCTTCCTTGCGTCGCCACTTTTGTAACTTTAGTGTACAGAGTGCCGAGATCAATCTGCAGCCACTGATTGACGTCATTAGTGCTGGCCACCCAGCCTCCTACAGACGCTTGATTGTGAAGCCTTCCCTGGTGGGCGGCCTCATTGGCATTATATTCCGAAGACGCATTGATTTGCACATCAGATATTGTACCGTCTTCCATGCCAAGAGCACTTTTGCATTCTAAATGATTTGTAGAAAAGAGTGAAAATATAACGTAATATGTCGACAAAGATATCGTCATCATCATCATCATCATCTCATCATCCCATCATCATCATCATCATCATCATTCATGTTATATGGTCTCAGTCAAGCTTCTTTAAATTGTAAAGCTTAATCACTTTTGAAAAGATGTTCTAAGGGATGAGAAAAATTTTGTTGCTAGCCGAAAGATTATCCAGGGGTTTAAACGCTAGGCCTTTCTCGATTATGCTAGTAAAACTGGCATTTAATGCTACTAGAAATTCTCGCATAAAGCCAAAAAAATGCTTGAATAATGCCTGATTTCTTTAAAGAATGCCACTTGAATTCCAAAGAATGCTTTGTTTTATTTCAAACAAAACGTACAAACTCTTACATTATATGCTCATATCAACAACAGGTGATACTTAATAATTGTTGTTTATAAAAAAAAATAAAAAATAAATATAAAAAATATTTATTTATTTAAAAAAAAAGAAAAAAAAAAAGCACAGACAAGTAAGGAACGGACCATTATGTTTTTGGAGGGGGGGGGGGGGGGAGGATGAAAAATATTGAAAAAAATTGTTTGCAGGGCCTGGAAAGAAAATAAATTGTTTGCAAAAGCGATATGTATAACAAAAAATAGTAAGAATTTCGAAAAAAAATGTTTGCAGAGGTGTATAAACTAAAAAAAAGTTTGCAGAGGAAAAATTTTCACCCCCCCCCCCCCCAAGAAAATAATGGTCCGTCCCTAACACAACACAAGTACACAAGTAACACAACGCACAAACAGTCGAAACAGACGGAAAACAATCAAATTAAGTAATCAAAATTGTGAAACTTTAGGATTATTTATCCTTCTGAGTTCTGAGTGCTGAAAGCTGGATCACAGTCATTAAAAATGACAGAAAATGCTAGCAATTCTTCTTCAAGAAAAAACGAAAAAAAAATGCTAGTTTTCCCAAAAAATGCCGAAAAAAATGCTAGCATAATCGAGAAAGGCCTATTTAACGCCGCTGGAATCGTGCCATAAATAGCCACTTTTTATGATCTTAAAGATCTGCATTCGAAGTTTTTCGATAATATTTACTAACATTTTACCATTTGTTTTTTTTTAAAAAAACCTGGTTCAATTTATGAAGGATGTATACCAACTTGGCAGCTAAAAAAGGTTATTTTTCTACTAACTTATTGTGTCAATTGTGAGCAACTCTAAGGCTTCCAAATTTCGCTATCGTTTTACAGTACGCAGTACACCATCGTGCACTACGCTCCCCTACCAATTTGCTAAGAATCCTTATCAGTGGTATTACCTTCTTTGCAACGTCCTCCATAAAATTTTTCGGTACACTCACAAACAAAGCTGTCAATGCCTTTATCTGTGCAGGTTGCTCCATTCTGGCATGGGTTACTGGCACATGGCGTCGCTGAAAGGAGAGATAAGTAGCTCCACATTGTATAACCAGGCAATAAATGCTGGTATATTATTATACATAAATTTAATTCATTTGAAACAGCTGCGCAAGTATGAAAAGGCGAAAATTTCTTTCTCTATTCTTTAGGATCCAAAACAGCCACGCAAGAATGAAAGGGTGACATATTTTTTCTTCACTAAGCCACATGATAAGTTAGGAAAACATTTACGACAGTTAAGATTAGAAGATTGTATTGGACTAAGATGCAGAATAGGAAGCATTATCTGGCGATTATTTATTTTAGATTTTAATATTCTTTGTTACGGTTGTAACTGATTTTTTTACCGAGTTTCTTCAAGGAAATATATTTTTAATATTTGTATTTTTTGTAGTGCAAAATTCCACAAGCCCGTGTATTTGTATCGCTTAGGCAATTTAGTACTGTTTTGATAAGCATTTTCATCTTTATTGAAAATATGTTCTTAAAATAACACAGCAGTCTTGATTCATTTTTACAGTACTTCAAGACAGATTAAAAACTACCAAAAAATTAAGATGTGGTTTAGTAACAGGAGAAACAGGTGTTAAAATATATGCAACCGGCTCGTAAGGTTGAAAGGTGAATTTATATATTTATAATGCATTTACAATTTAAATGAACTGAATCCGGAAACCTGGTCCTGGTTGTTTGAAAGCCGATTAGCCTAAACCCAAGATTAAATCATCCTTATACCCCGGGGGGGGGGGGGGGCACCCTGTATATTTTTTGGTGGGGTGTGCCGCTGGGAATTGGCCCTTACCCAATCCAGCCTGTTCAGCTGTGCCCCTATACTGACTGCCCGTCCCTACCCTTCCCCTTGCATAGCTGTCTGTCAGTGGGCATCTGTCGCGTGCAGGATGATTTTATTTATGTTTAGGAGTCTTTTCTTTTCCGGTTTTCCTTTCTACTTATTCGTTCCCCATCATTTCTCGGCAAATCCCCTTTTTCAACTCTCGACTCTCCCGTTTCCGGCACATACCTATATGTCTTTGGGGTGCCCCCCCCCCCCCCGGGCCTTATACACACACGGAATGAATTTATCTTTCGATCAAATTGTGTACGCATGTTCTTCAAAGCTCGATTAACTCTATTCGAGGAACCCTTTCACTCCCCCAATACCATACGGCACAAGATTTGTATGGAATGGTTATTATCTGAAAAACACATAAAAAGCTGTAAATTAATCTAAAGTTTAAGAGTATGCCCGAAATATAGTAAGGGTAAGATATTTTTTAACGTTTTCGTTTTTCCGTTTTAAATGCTTTTGGGTTGAAACAGTGACTCTCTCTACCTCTGTTACTATGATTTATTACATATCACTACCAATACTTTTCAATTGGTACACTGTATGTGGTAATTGGGTCCAGCCGCCTCTCATTCGCTCCCGCAACGAAGAGCGGGAGCGAAAGAAAGGCGGCTGTATTCGCAGGCTACCGTTTTACAAAAAAATGCGGTATTCCCATGAGAGTAAAAGTTGATCGGGAGACAAAGCTCGCAAACAAAACAAAATGGCCGTGCTACTGTTTGGGGATTTGCTTTAATGCAGGGTCCAGCGAGGAAAGAAAATCAATCCAGGCTATCTGACGACTTTTCCAAAACACATTTTACTTTTATCTCGAAGCATGCGATCCTGTGAGAATTGTCCAATTATCCCATGTTTTTTCGAGTTTTCACAACACGGATGGTCCGCTGTCCGGGGATCGTCAATTCGCAACGTTATTTACACAAGCGCGAAGCAAAGATTTTAACATTTCCCTTCTCATAGGTAGAAATCGGCTCTCACTAACCGCTGTCGTGTAAAAGCAAACTTTGTGGTGAAATTACAGGCTTTGTTTGGCTTCAAAAAGGCGAGTATTCGTTTGATGTTATGGACAAAATCTCGTTAGAGTTAAGTTTACTATCGAACTTGTTTGTTCTTCAATACAAGCGAGAAAACACAAGACTTGATGTCAAATTTAGTGACATAAAAACGTTATCGTCCCACGCTTCTTTACATACTCTTTGAAGAATATAATCCGATAAAGAGGCGCTGTTCTGTTGAAATTTGTTTCAGATTATCTCAGTGACTCTCAAACCTGAATAGTTTTGTAGACAAGTAAAAATGGACACCTAAATTTTATTTCCTTTTACAGCACTGGTTCGAAAATATAGTAAAGTGTATGGAAGGCGATTTCGTAATACCATTATTATTTCACGACTTACAGTTGCAAGTTGAAATCACACATAGGTCATGCGTGCGAGGTTCATGATGTAATTATATGGTGCAACTGATTTTTTCATTCAAAACTGACGTGATTTTTCCTGGTGACTGTTTCACATATAAATTTTTGTTATCGACCTTACCCTTCTTAAAATTTTTTTCTTCACACTTAAAAAATTAAAAGCAACAAACCGTATAATGGCGAAATCTCAACAAAGAACCTGATTCCTTTTTTTAAATACAAATCCCCGTATCCTGTGAAGCTCTGAAATCGGAAACAATTTCGGCAAAGAGAAATGGAATTCACTGAGGTTATAATTCTCTCGCACTCACTCGTTCTAAATGCCGTGATTAGAAAGCGTACTTATAAATAACAAACAAAAACATACCTGCATATGCCAGGCCGCCATTAGTTAAAACCATGAAGCCAAGAAGCCAACGAATCTACAACGTCAAAACAATTGATAAGTGCATACTTTTTACCCGTGCGAAACACCAAAAAATAACCTCACCTTGGATGATAATATAAGCAATTTAACGCCCATTTTTTGTCACTGACAAGGATGACTACTTGTGAAAACCAAATCGGTGACAGATAACTGTTTTGGAAGTCGTTTGATGTTTCCTTTCCATATCTAACAGGCTACGTTTATTATTTGCCTGAGGGGATGTGTTACCCCGCGGAGATTATTATTAAAGAAAATCTTGTTTGTATTTTAGCAATAGATCACACTCTCCATGGGTTTACGGCGCAGTTAACTCACGCGGGTTGGGAGAACAGCTTGTAAAAAAGCTTGTTAAATCACGAGCCGTTAGTAGGTTTTGAAGCTCCAAAGGTGACTCTGGGTTCGAATTGTATTTTATATCTCAAGACTTGTTTAATTAGGTTACTCAATGCGTTTTATTTTCAGTCCCTTTGCATACTTTGATCATAAAAGACATATATTATTTATTTCATATGTAAGTTATCAAAAATAAACAAAAAACTTAAATTTACCATGGTGACTGGTGATAAGACTTGAAAAGTGCAGCAAAAAAAAGTTATCACAGGAATTTCGAAGCTTCAAGCTACTGCCACGTGATGGATTCAATTCAAGATGTTTTCCACCGAAGGTTACGATGAGTAGACCTGTGTCAGCGAAGATAATTTCACTGTTGTTCTATAAGAAATAACAAAAATAAACAGAGCTCGAATTTTATTGTATATTTTGGTGAATTTTCCAGAAAATTTATTTTGAGAGCTATACCTCACTACGCAATTAGTATGTTTGGCTTTCAAGGTTTGAGGAGTAAAAAACATTTGATTAGTTAAACCAATAGCAACTCCTGGCTTGAAAACAGCTGTCATGCACCACTAATAAGCTACAAAATTGCACTGGAACACCTATTGACATAAACAGTGCAAAATGTATAAACATCATTCACAGGTCAAGATTAACTAATTATCGAATTTCTGAGAGCGATCTAAGTTTTATTTACATTTACAATATCCAAAAATTACCCCGATGTTTGATAATGGTACGCGTTAATTAACTTCTCTGGCTTACACCCGGTACTTATCTCTCCTAAGCCATGCGCAAATGCTAGACAAAGAGACGATGGTCTTTTACCAATATTCCGTTATGTAGAAGCACTTATTTAAATACAGCTACTTTTGGTTAGATTTATTGTAATCAAACCATATGTAATGGCCTTGATGAAGTAAAACAACGCAGGCCAGCAGGGGGTGCTTGTCGTGCTCAATATTTAAGGTTTTTTTTTTATTATGATAGTTTTGGAAACCGTCTCAGCTTCTAACAAAAGTTAGTTAAGATGAAAAGCGTTGTTTGTATAACTACACTGAAGAAAAGCTCAAAAGAATAAGAAAGTTCGATTGCAGTTAAGATATTACGTAATCAACTCTTAACTAACAAGCAGCTTTGACGAAGAAGACATTTCCGAGATTCGTGGACGACTACTGATCGTTCCTCAATGAAGAAATCCATGTGAGCTTTTTACTCTGGTAAGATATAAAGCTTGAAGCTCCCCGAAAGTTAGCCGTCGTGGATCGGCAAGAAAAAGAGGAGAAAGAGAACTGACGCATCCAAATCTTTGATTTATACGTTGTCAAGCGAACAGGTGACTAAAACAAATAAAATCATATCAATACAGTCTTGATACACTTAAGAAAATCAATGATAATCAAAAAACAGAATGACTTATTTTAAGGGATTACGTTTAACGGTTCAAGCACTCAAGGACCCCTCAAGTACTTTGTTTATCAACGAGTCGGATTCGAGTGCATAAACCGTGTGTCAGTCCGAAATGAAAACTTCGAGCCTAAGAACAAATTCGGTCTTTTTAAAATACTTAATTCCACATTATTATTCTGTGTAAATCTATTTTCATCTTAAGTGACATCTGGGCATCAGTCATTCCGTTAACCGACGTGTAGCCGTTAACGGACTTCTAAGGAAGAATTCCGTCAGCAGTGTAGTGACGTCACTTTGTCAAAATCCCTTTTAAAAAAGATGAGTAAAAGCCTTTAAAATGACTAACTTTCCAATATAACGCAGACTTTAGCATAGCATCCCAACTGAAATTGCCTCATAGCAATTCTGATAGATAGATGATAGATAGATAAACTTTATTGTGTCCCTGTGCCCTCCCGGTTTGGGTCCTGTGTGCCGCCCCTCCCGGCGGATCCGGAAAACCGTGTCCAGTTAATCCCTCATTAAAGTTTCTTTTTGTTTTTTAAAACACGGTAAAAACAAAGGACTAGACAATCGTCCGTGTGAGTACTCGAAAACAAAAGCTATCGTGCGAATAAAGCACGCTTACCGTGCGAATATAGCACGCTTACCGTGCGAAACAGATACGCCTACCGTGCGAAACAAACACGCTTACCGTGCGAAAAACACACGCTTACCGTGCGAATAACCGTGTCAACGCACACTTACAAAGCGAAGGATGGGAAAAAACACGTTTAACGTGCGAAGAGAGAAGTACCATAGTACGCTTTCTCGTCAGAGAATTTATTGACAATGGACATCTGGTAAAACCTAATATCTGACGGTTGATCTCGATCAATTCGGCCGATGTTTAAATAATTGCCAAAACTTCGGCTATGTCGTTCTTATACCGCCGAACTATATCTTCTGAGACTTTGAACATTATTAGTTTGATCTGCATCGCTGTCATGACAATTAAAAACAAGAAGCTGCCGAAAGAAATAGCGATGCCAAAAATTCGATTTACACGCGGGAGAAACGAGCGCAAAAAAACCGATGTAAACCTAGTAGTTTGAGCGACACATACTCTAAGATTACTCTCCCATAATTATTATCTACCGTTCGCAGCTATTTAATTTGCCATGTTAATAATAGACAGAAAACTTATCTCGTCAAAAAACTGTAAAATGGTCATACATCCTTATGATAGGAGTGGAAAATGGCCGTCAAATATGTGTTCGTTGCTGTAATTTAGTTCGAGTTAGCAGGGTTTTCGAGTTATCTTAGTTCGGGTTAACCGATTGAAAACGAGGCTAAAAATGACTCAAAAAGGGGTCAAATCCAAGGGAAATAGAAGTTAGTTTGAGTTAGCGGGGTGTTTGAGATATCCGAGTTCGAGTTGCCAGGCCTAGGGCTCTACTGTTTTTGGTCAATTACGCATTTTAATTTGCACAGAAATCTTTATCGATAACATGCGAACTCTGAAGATTAAAAAAAAGTGCTTGTTTTACCCAGTTATTAATGCAACGAAATATGTCACCGTCTTTTTGGACACAAAAAAGGAAATAGTTATTTTTGTAGTAAAAACAAACTAGTAAAACAAAGCGTTTTTTTCTCTCTTCAAATTGACCTGTTACTGTAAAGAAGCCCTTAAAAATATCAACACAGGGATCAATATCATTGAACGGTAACTTATATTCGAACTCTATAAGGAAGTAGGTCTGTGAAATGCCGGAGCGAAAGTTTGAAAGAAACTTGGGACCGATTATTAAGAAGTTAAGGACTTGCAAAGATCGATCGAGTTTCTGAAATGAACACTCGCCCGAACTCGCATTTCAGTAGTGTTTTTCGAAAGAACGTACAACATCAGTCTCAGGAAAAAAAAATCCTCAAGTCATGGGAGAATAGGGCGTTTAAAACAGATCAACCTTATTTCTTCCTTACTACGATTGAAGTGGAACTGTAGTGGATATTCACTTAAATCCGTGGGTTCATTGCATATCGCACTCCGGGCAAATCTGATCCGACTGGAATTTAAATAATCACTTCAACCGGCATTTCGAATTTAATTTCGTCAAAAGTAAAGGCCAAGAACAAATTCCTTTCGTACCGTGTCAAGAAACAAAACCTTCTCGAAACGTGTCAAGCAACACGGAAGCTTACTCGTACCGTGTCACGGAACAAACCCTTTTCTAGACTTGCTTACAACGCTCCGCGCGCGCCCGGGCCTTCCCCTCGGCGTCGGGCGCGTTCGGGTCCTGTCTCTGCCCTGTCCTTCCGCTCGCGCCGCTCTTGCGCTCGTCTCCTGCTCCGGTCGTCGCTGTCTCGTGGGGGTCGCGGGGCTCCGCGTCTGGTCTTCTGGTGTCGTTGGGGCGGGCACCGCATGACGCCTCTTCCTCTCGCCTCTCTTTCTCGTTGAGCTCTCGTCAGCTCCGGCGCTCTTTTCCGCTGCAGTGCTTCACTTTCCGTGTTCACGGGCATCTTTGTATGTCTTCGTGCCATTCCCTCCCCTGGTCGGACAGGTCGGTCACAACGTCGTGCGATCGCTGGTCTCGCGTGATCGATCCGCGGGTCGCGTCTGGGCGTGCGACCGCGTTCTCTGAGTCTCGGGTCCTTGGGTGATGTCGTCGCCCGGGGTCTCTCACCAACCGGAAATGAGCGAACGACTAGAGCAACCCTTTTCGTACATGGTCAAGCAACACGGAAGCTTACTCGTACCGTGTCAAGAAACAAAGCCTATCGCACCGTGTCAAGAAAACAAAGCTTTTCCGTGTCAAGCAGGTAAGAACAAAAGCAACCAACACGGAACACGTTAGCTTTTGTTTTGCTTATTAGTTATGCGCATATCGAGGTTCTTGACACGCTAAGCGTGTCGTGTTATCACCGTGCGAACGTGTCGTGCGCGTGTCAACACCAAAGTGACCCAAATCCCGTGGAGGGTCACATATAGATCATAATTAGAGCCTTGTCTCGAATTTCCTAGCGATTCATAACTAGCATTTCGGATTTCATTGACTGCGCCGTTGTGTAATACGACCGTACTTATCCACCCCCTACCCTAATCCACAGCCCTTGTATGTTCCTTGAGCATCCGTTTCCCCTAGGCTCATTCCGCTTGCTTTCTTTTCGACCATTTCCCTCTTAGAGAGACTTTTTCACAGGTTAAAAGATGTCATCATAGTCATTTTAAGGACGTTCGCGCTAATTGTTTATGCGCATCCCTACTGCGCAAGTAATTCGTGTCGCAACGTCATGCCACGTCATACTTTGAGCGCGCGCGCTGAGTAAAAGTTCTAGAACATATAGGGTGGGTTGCCGTTCCGCCAGCTTCGCTTGCAATTTGCTCTCCTAAATGGTCGGTGACCCCTAGGTTTTTCCTTCACGGTTCGCTTATGTTAATTAATATCTACGTTTTGCGAGAAAATGAAAAAAAAATCTATCGAGTGGAAGTTGATTTTTTTTGTCACACTGACGGTTTGAATTCCGCTTTTTGAGCTTTCCTTTTTGCCGTACGACAGTTTCAAATGCGTTTTTCCAGGGTTTAGTTTTACAAAAAAGATGGCAAAACTGGGAATTATTTACGCAACAGACGCACTTCTACAAAATGTGACTTAGATCGTTAGCCTTCGTTTACTCATCTTAGATATTTTTAAGTATAAACCATGTAAACCATGTTGAATTTCGTGCGCCAATTTTTCTAAATTAGGGTTGTTTTCCACACGCTTTCTCTCTGAAACGAAGTCGGTGACCCCAACTTTTTTTGCATTTCTGACAAAAGTAACTCATTTTCTGACCACAGCAAAAAAATATTAAAGAAATCTATCGAGTAGAATTTTTTGGCGCGAACGTCCTTAATTAGAGTCTCATAAACCTCCTCGACCAACTGTTAGCAGTAAGAGAAAACTGGCACCAATGTGAACAGCGGAAAAAATGATTTTATTAAACAACTACTCATGCGCTCTAACATGTATACGTAATAAAGTTATTACACAATAATCAAACAAAGATGCTTATTAGACTGCACGAAAGCAATGAAAACAGGCCCCTGGTGGGGTTCCCCTTCCCTCTCGCCCTCCCCCCCCCCCCCCCCTTCCCCCCCGCTTTGATTCTTGTATGAATTTTTTTTTCCTTTTCTTTATTTTACTGAACTTACAAGTAATGTAAAAGATGACCTTTTGTTTATTCGTGGAAATAGTTACTAAATGTACGTTATTTGTTGAACTGTTTAATAAATGTTTTTGCATAAAAAAAAAAACGAATTAAAATAAAATACTATAGAAAAAAGTTAGCCTCAAGGAGTAGGATGTTTGCTAACATAGCGATTTTTTACGTGCACGGAGGTTTAAAAGATGTATCAAAATATCGTTAATTACCAATGAAGCCGTTATTTGTTGCAATAGGTGTTTATGGCTTTTCTAGCAATTTTTAAGCCAAATTTAAGGCTATTTTTGAAATGGGTGTGCTTGTGCTATTTTTATGTGTTATTGATCTTGTTGACTAAAAAACAACTAGATGTAAAGTAGCAAAATGTTACGGGGTGTAATAGTACACAGTAAGAGCAATAATTGCTGACGTTTTCATTGCCGATCAAACCTCAAACTTTTGAGGTTGCCAATAGGCTCTGAAATAATAAATATCTAACATGGGCTTATGACTGGAGATATCAGGCAGAATTGAGTAATTGGTGTGTGCGTTATGTAAACTTGCTTCTTCATCTGATCAGTCTCACTGTTTTTGATTCGTCGAGTAGGGACAGACCTTGTCATCACAGTTTGTGTTTTACAAACTAAATTCAAACAGCACAGTTAGCGAAGGTTATCTTGTCACAAAGTAAGTTTTGGATACAAACTACATTCAAACAGCACATGTTAGCGAAGGTTATCTTGTCACAAAGTAAGTTTTGGATAACAAATCATGATACATAAAAATGACAGATTGTGAAGCAGACAGGTGCTGTGAAAAGAATATTAATATTCCTTGTTCAATAACGATGAGTAAAGGCAGTTTTTTCTGCCTGGGACTACAAGAGTTAACGAAGGCTTTCTTGTTGGGTGGAAGATTTGGTACACAGGAAGAGAAGGTCAAGAAACTCAGCTTCTTCCTTTAAACTGTCAGTATCCATGTTTTGTGTTCGTCGAGTAAGAACGGATAATCTTTTCTCCACCTTTTCTAGTCTCTGCTCAGTACACTGGATGATACTTTCAGAATTCAAACAGAATGGCTCAGCGTTAGAACGGCACATATTAGTGAACGTTGTGTCGTCGCAAAACAGCTTGAACTCAGGTTTCCTTTTGCCTTCCTGAAACATTTCCATAAAACGTTCACCAATAAATCGGGCCATTTCAAGCTGCTCGGCACTTTCCTCAATGTTTGTCTTGGCATCAGTGTAGGACTCATTCAGGACAGAAACCAACATATTCATCAGGATTATAGTCATGCATAACATGAACAACAAAGCGAATGTTGGGCCAATAAAGGGCTTGTCATTACGTAGGTCATCAATTGGGACAGCGGTTCCTAAGAGAAATTGAAACTGCGAGATTACTGCTTGCATGTAGCTGGAGTAGTTCAGGATTGTACCGCCAAAAAATGTCATTCCAGATATGACAAATGCATTGAAGACAATCAGAAAGACAAACAGGTAGGACAGTTGGTAACCCACAGACTGGCGGAAGGATGAAAACAAGAAAATCACGTACGGGTTGAAGCGGATGAGATTCAAAAGTTTCAGTGTCACCATAAAAACTGCAACAGCGATTGAGGCATTTTCCCAGCTGGCCCAATCTAATGCTGAGTGAAAATGCATAATTTCATAAGGATTTGCTTGGATTGCTTTGATGCTCTGCAATATACTTTTGGATCTAAACATATAGAACAAAACGGAGGCCACAGAAGACACAATCATTAAGAAGTCAACCATGTTCCAGACAGACTTGAAAAATCCAAGGCGCTGTCGGTAAAGGTGAATCAGCATTACGATGAAGTTAAAGAGCACCATACCCATAAACAGAAACTGACAAATCAGATAGAACATTAGAGCTCCTGACTCTGTACTGTACAGCTCAAGTGTATCTACCCTCTTTGAAGTATAGGCAGAACCAGCAGCGATTATCTCGTAAAAATAGGTAGCGATGCTGATCAAGTTCGTATTCACGTTGAATACTGCGAATTCTAGGATAACCGCTCGAGTCTGGCGATCGACCCATCCATGTCCAAATGTTTCATCTACCACCCCAAGGGCAGTTTCTTCGTCATAACCTAGCACGGCAGCATAGCCACCTCCTTCATATGAATTGAAGGAAGCCTTGATTTGATCATTGTCTAGTTCTTCAGCTGTTTGGTAACGCCAAGGTTTTGGACACATTTGCAGGGCCTTTGGCCATGTTGTATTGCTGGGGAGAGGTTTCCATCCTGGTAGACTCATCAATGTAGTATCCTCGCCTTCAGGTGAATAATCGTAATAGCAGTGTGCGATGATTTTGGAGAGAGAGCCACAGGAACCTTGAAAAGAACATAAATGTAAATAAACATCAAACACCGCGTCGTGAATTAAAAAAGTGAAAAATTCTTCTTTGGGATAATTTTGTTAGAATGCTGTAAAAGACACGTATTCAGGTTTTGTTATTTATGTGCACACGCAGCCAAACATTTAATTTCATTTAAAATAGTTTATATGTGAGATCGAAGTTCATATTGTTGATATTCTCTAATATTTTTATGCAAAAAATGATTTTTCTTAGAAATAATGGTAGTTGCCCATTCCGATTGCTAGGGTTCCTATTGAAAACCTCGGGGGTCGTGTTTTTACTATTATGGCCATTCCATTCATGTTATACAAGCATGAGTACGGTAATTGCCTCTTTGCATCGCAACGCTCATAACATAGTTACCAACTGGTCCAAGTTTTAGAAAATCATTTTAATAGGCTGAGAACGCCTGTTGTATAGCCACTACAGAAATTTAAATACTGCATTGATTTTCACTAAATTGAATGACACCCCTCCTTTGTAATAATGTGCAGAGAAACCAACGCGAACCTTTCTCCAATTAAGAATACTTTGTTTTGTTTCAACTGTTATTGATGACCGGTTTGAATGTGATCGAAGTAGGTCATTTGGATAGCATTTTAATTTTCTCGTGATCTCTATACAGATGCGAACCTGTATAATTACAACAACCGAGAAAGGACGAGCTCTCTCTTTAGAGAAACAGTGCTTTCATTTTTGGTATAAAACACAGGCTTTGCAAGTAATGTTTATACATTTTAGTATAATAACAACAATAACAATGCATTGATAATGATAATGACAATGAGAGTCAAAGTGACAATGACAGTGAAAATGACAGTTACGTTGACAACGACGATGATGATAATGATAACATAAATAAAAATATCTTACTCTTTTGGATCCTCAACTGTCGCATCCAAGGCATGCCGATCAATATGTTCATCTTGTTCTCGATGTAAACGTCTTTTTTCTCTTCAAGCCCATTGTACCACGGTTGGTTGTAAATATTTGGAAGGAACTCTTGCTTCAACCATCCCAACAGTCGGTGCGAGTCTGTTACCTAGAAGGGAACATTAGTTTGGCTAAATATTGGTTTCAAGGAACTGCGTTTTCCTTTTCTTTCTCCGATATCCTACCCGTATTCTATCGTTTGGAACAGGTATTCTCAGTTGAGGTTCAAAGGCTGTCGGTAATTTTTTAACAAATTCGATAATATTAGTATTAATAAATTTCTGCCCCTTTATCGTCCGATTTTAGCAGAACTCCTTTCACACCTTGATACAACTTTCCCCTTTGCTTTTCTTTGTCCATATACTCGATGTCGATTGTTGGTGACATTTTAGTCGTGGAATTTATCTCCATATCGTAAATATTACATTTTCATAAAATGTTTAAACCTGTTTGATCAGGGGAATATTGTTCTTAAGATAGTGCCCTGAACTTTGTTCGCGGAGAAAATTGAATACTTCTTTCCCTCTTTTCATTTATTTTCTACGCCTGGGTCTTGCTTAGATCCAGAATGCCTGCGGTGCCCACAAAAAAGTCGTTCTTATTTCACCCAGCTACATCGCAGACAGTATAGGTATACTACATTTGAGGTAGAGTGTATTTGAGATGACATAGCTGGCATTTCGGAGTCATATGGGAACCAATAGTTTTGAGCCAAGTGACTTGTATTTACCTCCATATGGATATTATAGCAATTAGACCAATAGCTGGCACTTTTGTAAATTCAATAAAAGATGACCTATTAAGCCAACTTTACCGTTACATTCATTATTTTTACATATATATTATATAAACTTCTATGCTTGCTTAATTGAATGTTCTAAAAAGCGAGCCTTCCTTTGGGGAAGTACTTGTACAGCTAGTCACCCTACCTAAGGGGAAATCCTGCACTACTTATCGAAACTGTCGATTACGTTTTACCTGATCAAATTTCGTGAATGGATTTCTCGTTGCAGTTGTCATGAGGAAACGATATCCATTCTTGTTGCCGTAGCAAACGATGGCCAGGAAAAACACAAATGTTAAATGAAGGACAATGTCCTTCACCATGTTCGTCAACTGAGCCTCTTTTTTGCTTCGCATACGCATCTTCTCCAAGAGATTTTGTTTAAAGCGCCGTTTAGGATCATCACTAAGAAAATCGATGTCATCGTCATAGGCATCGCATTCTTTACTCTCCTCCTCAGAGTCCTCGCTTTTGTTCTTATTACTTCTGCTGAGGAGCAAGGAAACTACAATGACTGCCAGCATTACCTTTGTTGGTTGTACAACGAAAATATCTTGTCCATTTGAAATCAAAATGGAGGCAAGCCATTGCTCAGCAACTTCTTTACCCCACATTAAGCTGTAAAATAAGGTGAACGTTGCTGCCGTAAGAGTTGTAACGAAGCAGAGAAACCAACCAATGTATACACAGAAATGAGGTAGCATGCAACCTGTTTCACTTATTTCATCCACAAGCTGCTGGGCCTGGTCAATGTCTTTATATTTGTCTCCCTTTTTCTTTCTTGGTCTGCTAGACTTAAACAAGAGGACGATCAGGATGTTTACTGGTGCAACTATCAGTCCACTTTGCACTCCAACGACAATCTGCCTCCACGAAAACTTGAATGGTCCAACCTGTATAGCTCCATCGGACTCGCCACCAATGTTATAGAACATGGCATTGGCAATCATGGCACTGAACAGGATTGAAAGACAACACGAGGCTCTCTGCACACGAGTGAAAGTACTGCTGCATGCTTTTCCAGCAACGGACATCCACAAGTGACCGTCTGCAATCTTTCTTCCAAAGCGTGAACGCACCTGAGCTGAAAAGGAAGAAGAACTTTTGTTGTCCACTCGTGACTTCTATTTGTCCATCTTCTTTTTCCAACGCAAGCCATCGATTTATGGGGAACACCCATCGTTCTTCTGTCTGCCTGTCTTTGATGACTACTGTCTCTACAAACCAAGATGGGTCATCCCCTGAATTGTCATGTTCTAAAGTTATTTCTTTTAATGTACCTAACGACTCGTTTGTGATGAGGACAAAGCCATCAACACTTCCCCGCGCAAATATTTCACTTGAATCCCCTTTACTTCGCAGTGGAATAAGCTTGTGTTCGTTAATTTCGCCTTTTATACTGAAAGTTACGTTGGCTGTTGTTGCTGAATGTTTCCAAACTCCAGTGCTAATGACCATGTCGTAAAAGTAAGTTCCTTCTTCAACAATTGTGACATGTTTAGGAGGCGAGATCTGAAACAAATATATAAGTAGGGGTTATTTAAAGCGTTGGTGCCTTTTTTAGAGATTTAGAATGAGTTATTCTTCATGGTTACTTATTTTATGAATAATTAGTGGCAAAAAAGGTACAATCTTTCTATTTATAACATAGATAGGAGTCTACGCGCGCTCTGATTGCCTAAAAACCTATGTTTTATCAGAGTATAAAACATAGAAAAATCATGTTTATTGTTTTTCGTCAGCTTTCCTCGAGTGCTTCGCGCATATGACTGTTCGTTGGCTATAACCACTCGTATCTAACAAGGGCGAATAGAATAAATGTTTCATTAAATTACTTTTAAAGTATTAATCCACGGGACATTTCATTTTGATATAAACGAAGTGAGAGTATGAGGAGGAGGGAAAAATTGTGGCGCGGTGTTCACTTCTTCAGTTGAATGAAACACGGAAGGAAGCGAGCGAGAGAGTTTTCTTTCGAAGATTTTCCTCGACAATCTCCTCTTAAATTGATGCGATACGGTATATCTTTATTTTTCTCGATTGCATGATTGTTAAAAGCCAAACGCTTATGGGGTCGTGTAGTATTAATAATTTAAAAATTTGAAACTATCCAAAAAACTACCTACATCTGTGTAGCTTTTTATTAAATTAAACAGTTACTGATTTCTACAGCTGCCTCACATAACTAAGCCGAGGTGATAGTCAGTAAAATTACAGTGAAATAGAATTGTTCTAAAACTTTCTTTGGTAACAATTAAGACGTCTTGAGCAAATCTAACTTGGGGGCAAAGCGTTTGTTTAGTTCTTTCAAATGTTACGACTGTAGTAAATTGATTTGAATTTGCAATCATTGATGTACCTTATCTTGGTCCCTCTTGTCGGCTCTCCTTGCGAAGATTAACACAACAAAGTAAAGAAGGAAAGCACATGCAATTGTCACAAGTACTGAAATATTGCCAGTTTCACCAAGCCGCGTGAACTCAGTGAAAACTTTGTCAAAGTCAATAGGATTTGGTGCTTGGATGAAGTTTCCACCAAAGGAAGTCAAATGATTGCACAGACATTTAAGATGGGTGGTGTTTGAACTGGCGTCGACCTAGTGCGAAAGAAGCATCCTTTGTCAGTAACAATAAAAAGCATTGAACATTTTTATTCACTCTTTCTTATTTTTCTTCCACGACATTTGAAGATCGGAGCCTTCTACATATATTTGTTTGCCATTATAAAATTTATAACATTTTCATTCTTGACAGGGTCTTTTTCCTTCCTCTGTCGAAAACCAAAGAACATCCACTTATCAGTTCCGAGGAAGGTTAATCGTCGACTTAACTGAGTCTAGATCCAATTATATTAAGTTCTGATGTCGGCAAAAAGGAATCAACAACATAACTAAACATGAAAGAACTCATTTGATCTAAAAATCTAAAATCAGGTAACTCATTTTTAATATCAAACCCATTTAAAGGAGGATTGATTCGCCTTTACGTTCTAAATTTTACACAATTTTTATTGTACCTTATTACATGAAATTTTCGCGACACTTTAATTTCGCGAATTTCGCGATTCCAAAAATATCGCGAAATTTAAGTGACGCGAACAATAAGTGTCGCGAACATAACATGACGCAAAAATTAAGAGACTCACATTATGTCAATAATCAAGATAGAATAAGTTTAGTACCACTGAAGGAAGGAATTATCAATCTTAATGGATGTTGTCGTCAATTGAATCAAGAACAATAACTCATGCACGTTCAAGCATAACCTACTTGTAGACATTGTGAGAACTGCTCTGTTGTTGCTATTTCCAAGATTTTCGTCCTGCCCTTGCGTTTTTGTTAATTTTGACGTTATTTTTCCTTTGATGAAGTCGTTTTATTTAATTCAATGGAATGTAAAATAATATTGCCAAGGAAATGTAAACTGTGTATTACTCAAAAACGCAAAATTAAAGTGATTCAAAATACAAAATTTTCGCAAAATCGCGAAATTTAAGTGTCGCGAAATATGCGCACCTCAAAATCGCAAAATTAACGTGTCGCGAAAATTTCATGTAATAAGGTAATTTGCGTTTTTATATTATACGTAATTCATATGTATGATGTTGTTTTAAAAAACGAGTTATCTTATTTAATTCCAGCTACTATTAGCTTATTTATTTCAAACCAGTAGTAATTGAAACGAGATAACTTAAAAATCATTTACCTTGCAGCCATCTGAAGTCCACTTCTCTTTATCTTCAGACCAATACAGACAACTTGATTGGCTAATAGTGAAGGTGTAGTTGACATCTGTCGATGGGTCATACTGTGGAACAACTGTTTTAGTTACTCCTTTAGGTGGTGGATCTTTGACGCCAACGCATGACCGTCTTTCACGACCATGACCGAAACACGATCTTCGCTTTCTAGAATGTTCGGTGACATTTTCAGCTCGTAGGAACAACAGTCCGACATAAACAAAACTTGGCTCAGAAGGCACTACTGATACGGAACTCTCTTCAATTAGGCAGGATGTTTCGTTTTGCTTGTCATGTGTTTTGTTTGAACATGTTGATATAACAGTAAAGTTGTGATCAGAGTCCTCGATTGTAGGTCTTGATCCAAATTTGACAAACAATTGAGTCACTGTTCCTTCTTCCTGCACACCGATTCTAATAGAAACAGGAACATCTACTAGTCCCGCGTAATAACTACGGATGGACATTTTGTTTGGCTTTAGGAAATAATGTTCTGTTCCATTGCTGGTGTTAGCTGGTGGACTAGAAATTGGAATAACAATCTCAATGTCACTATCGAGGCTTGATACATTAATCTTTTTCCCATTGCCACTTTGAAGATCGAGACTGGTCACACTTGATTTGATCTTCTTGCTACTGTTGTCCCAGGTGAAAGGATTGAAATTAACGGCCTGCATCTGAAAACGAGCCAACGGAAGTAGTCGAGTAAAGAATGATTAACTGTTATGGAATGTGATGGAGCGATATAGCGAACGTTATCAAGGCCGAGGTTTGTGTTATCTTCGGTGTCCACATGTTTACCATAAAGGGAATGGCATTGTTTTGAAATAATATCGTGTTTGTAGCCTCAATTGTTTATAAGTACAGCCTTTCCTTGCTGAGGAAAGGGACCTATTTGTGGTATGAATACTACAACAAGATCTGGAACACCAATCATGGGTAGTGTTCTTACCTTTGCATTGATGTTTCCACCGCCAATGTTTCCAAGGTTACCGGGTAACTTAAATTTTGAAGGTCCTTCTTCCATACCGAGTCCCTTTACATCGTCAGCGGAGACCTTCTTAAGAGATATTGCCAAGTTGGTTGTTTTAATAACAAGGTCTTCAGCTGGAACCAAGCGGCCAAACAATGCATCGCTCATGTTGCTCAACTTTCCCGATGACGTTTTTACGAACTACAACAAAAGAAGAATTCGGAATTGTGTTCTACAGCAAGTACTTTTCAAATGAAGTTTATAATATCGATTCCGTCATGCTACTGGTCTTTTTCAACCAGTAAATTCAAATCCCAAAGCAGTTTTCTAGTGTGTGTGCAAGCTAGTATACTACACTGTACTGTACTGCGCTGTCCTGTCCTGTCCTGTCCTGTCCTGTCCTGTCCTGTCCTGTCCTGTCCTGTCCTGTCCTGTCCTGTCCTGTCCTGTACTGTATTGTACTGTACTTTATACCATGCCATAGAAAATACAGCCAATCAGAATACAGGAAAGCCGTTGTATATTCGACGGTATTCAACCCAACCTTCCCATTGTGCGCTGCGATCTTATTCTCGATGAAATTTAGTAAGCGTATTTTCTATGGCATGGTAGTTACACAACACTTCTCGTGGTATACTATGGAATATCCCACTTGTCACTTGTATTTTCTTCGTATACACACTCGCTCGTGTGTATACCGAGAAAATACAAGTGACTCGTGGGATATTCCATATTATTAAATTTTCACCCACGGATATTGCATTTCTAGCATTCTGATTGGTTCACTCAATCCCGGTTGTCAGCTAGTATACCTTAGTTTGACCTTATTTGGAAAATGATTGCGTTACTGTTGCCAAACTAAAATTTTTCTGCGGGAAGCGACAGTTCCATCAAAATGGTTTTTAACAGCAAATTTGGCGAGCTTTATGAACAAGAAAGAATTAGCGGTGCCTACAAAAACCAAAGAAATGCCAAAGTAAATTAAACTACGCAAAACAAAAGGATAGATGCGAAAAGTGTAATTAATAATACTTTTAAACTGAACGCACAGCAAGAGCTAGTGAATAAAGTAGAAAAGCAGCAAATAATTTACGAAAGAACGGCAAACTGACACAGTTTCATTCAGTGTACGTCATAAAACTAGGCTCAGCACTTCAGTAAAGTTTGTTACCTTTTAATCTTGGTTTTGTCCTTTCATACTTTAGTAAACCTGTTCCACTCACTGTCCACTTTGAGCTCAATTTCGCTTCAAATACTATAGCAGTCTTGATGACAGCCGTGGAGCCGTAAAGAAGTACAATGTAAACACTTGCTTCGTTCGACTTGCTCAAGACTTGTAGTTTCCAGAAAAGGTTTTGCTTCGGATCTTCTCGTAAATCTTAACTGTTGTCACAATTTCCATGATATTTAGACGACTTTAGAGGGGATTGTTTGAGGAAAATCTTCTGAAGAAAACTCTCTTGCTCGCTTTCCTCGTATGTTTCATTCAACTCAAGAAGTGAACACCGCGCCAGAAATTTTCGCGCCTCCTCATACTATCACTTCGTTTACATCAAAATGAAATGTCCATTCGATTTTCAAGTTCAGTGAACTTGAGAAGAATTTAATAAAAAAATTATTCCATTCGCCCTTGTTGGATACGAGTCGTTATAGCCAACTCGGCGCTTCGCGCCTCGTTGGCTATTTACCACCTCGTATCCAACGCGGACTCATGGAATAATTGTTAAGTATACCACTCGAAAGCGTTGCATAACTAGTATGCACTGTACTGTACTGTACTGTACTGTACTGTACTGTGCTTTGCTGAGCTGAGCTGAGCTGTGCTGTGCTGTGCTGTGCTGTGCTGTGCTGTGCTTTGCTTTGCTTTGCTTTGCTGAGCTGTGGTGTGTATAGATAGCTGTTATCCAATCACACAGACAACTGCAGTTAATTCATTATACCTCTGGAGATGGTTGGTTTTCATCTGAAGCTCCGCTCCCTTGAGTTGTACCTGCTGCCGACTGAAGGACATTCGTAAGACACCCTGTAACACTCTTAGCTGTTAGCTCCATTACCGGAGAAAATGGCTCTTCTAAGTCGTTTACGTTATCCATCAGCATATTTGTGGTCTTTTCTGTCATTTGCATCGTCAATTCCTAGAAAAGTAGTATATAATATTAATGTGTGCGATAATTCGCAAGGAGATGGCGTTGTAAGCCTCGAAGATGTAAAGGATTACACAACAGAGGTCGGCTTGTAATATCACACTCATATGGGGATAGGCTTGCTGTAGCCCTTTTTCCACGTCAATTATAAAGTATCTGCTAAGACGGTTTCACTTCCATCGTATCTCCTTTAACTTGCATTAATTTATTAAATATTCAAAGGCTTTTAATAAACTACAGATCTCAATCAGAAAACTGATCTGATTGGGTGTCGTTTTAAAAGCATATACAAACTACCAGTAAATGTAAACTTTTAATTATATAATAAATATCAATTATGCAAGCATAGCCTTTTGGAACACATAAATTTTATTCGAAAACGCAAAACAGAACTGACAGGAGTTGAATGAATTCTAAGAGGGATGTAAAGGAAGTTTAACATTGACGAGCAAGCAGCTCAAGTTCTACTGGACTGTGAAAGCGAAGCGAATTGATTCATGCTCTCGTTCTACGTCATTTATTTGATAAGAATTCTTTCAACTCCAGAGAAAATCACAACATTAGCGTCTTAATAAAAGATGTTACTTACTAGACTATTACTGCCACTTGCTTGTCCGTCACTCATCGCCGCGCTAACCACGGACATAATCATGCGAGACATGTCAAGACTCGCAGGTGTAATAGTTGTAAACTTCACAATCAATGTTTCTGAAATCTAAAAACAAGACAAAGTGAATATGTTTAAGAAGCAGACAATGTCATAAGGAAGACAAAGTATTTTGCTTGTCTACTCTTTGGTTCAGATATGATCAGAGGTTTGTCACCACCCTCTGTTGGTGTCACTGTCAGTTTATGGAGATAAGAAAAATACTTTATGTTCTCTCAAAGATGGATCAATCTTTCAGTTTTTCTGCGAAACTTCGTTAAAGAAAAAAGGGCGAAAGAATGAAATTAGAATGAAATTCACTAGCTTTGCCTACAGTAGCAAATTACCCAAATTAATATTATAGGGAAATGTGCGATCAGCATAGAGAGTTTCAGTCCTTCCAAATATTCTAAATTCCGTAATAACAACGGTTTTCACTTTTCACAAGTAAACAAATTATACCATTTATAGATTTGTACGTAGTGGTAGGAAGAATTATATTTTAATGCTGTGATAGGTGTTTGCTTTGCATTATAGTATTGATTAAGCCTATAACCCAATTTATCACCAATACAAGCGTTCTAGTGGACGTACCGACTTTTTTACATCCGGATCCAATTCTTTTCCACAGTCATTTTTCGCATTCACAGATTTGATGACAGACAAAGACAGCTGGACAGCCTGGGATAGTTCACCCTTATTTAGAAATTCATCTAGCGGATTGCCTTCCCCGAGTACAAAACTTTTCAAATTCATAGCGACTGCATCTGGAGGTGAAAGGCACGGATCAAGAGAAGAAGATGGCGTCACCTGCAGAAACCCAAATGAAAAGATTTCAAGTTTTTATTACAGATAAATATTGTATAGAGTCAAGTGGTTGGCCATGTGTTTTTATATTTTAAGATAATTGGCTTCCTTTAGGCACTAGATTAAGGTATCAAGTAACTCTTGGAATATTTAAAAGGATAGCTAAACTAACTGCCTTTTGGCATTTGCAGTTCCAAATTGACGGCAGACAACGGGTGAATGCCACGCTTAGACTTGCCTGCTATTTTGTGTTAACTGCGTTACAGATGTAACTTTTTCTAAGGCACACCTTACTACTCTCTAAAAGAGAGTTCCATTAATTAATAAAATATGAATTTCCACTTCCATTTTGACTATATTGCATGTTAAAATCAGCCCATAAAGTCAGGGGGTGGAAGTCAACTAATTCGAAGTTGTTATATTTTTCATCGGTTCTAAAGTCGCAGGGACGGCGGAACATTTTTGTCAACTGAGGGGCTGACTAGTGACTTGAAGTGGGTGGCGGGGGATTCGGGGGTGGGGGGTGGGGGCGACTTAAGAAACTCTTCTCTTATTAATTCTTTATTTTTCGGAAATATTGGAGGAGTGGAGTAAAGCTCCCCCAGTCCCCCCGCTCCACCATCCCTAAGTCGGTACTCAGTAATTGTTTCTTTGTAAGACAAAGATTTACCCCACGAAGTAGTGTACAGTGGCTTTCACTTTTAACAACGATACCCGTTTTTGTTTCGTAGTTAAAGAGAGAGAGAAAAAAGAAATATTTCCACAATACTCTTGATACCTTAACAATCAGCTGTTCTACGACCGCTACACCAATAGCATTCTTGATAACGATGTCGATTTGTAACTGGTAATCGTCTTCTGGTGATCCTGCTGGTAACACTGTCGACACAGACTGGGGAGAGCTGCCATATGATATTGGCTCTTCTTCAAGTTGAAATTCATAAGTAAGAGTATTTTCATCTTGACAATCAAAGCACTTGAAAGTAAACTCCGTCTCAAGAGAGACGCCTTCACTGACTGACGATGCACAGTAGCCGCTGTGGGGCGCTCCGGCTGTCTCAAATTCGAGCACGGCAAAACTTTCAGCTCCTTCTGGTGACGTTACGAATAACGTTAAACTGTATTTAGATTTGGACTGCAATGCGTTCTTCTTGATAACCATATTCGAGGCATTTATTGCGGTTGAGGTCATGTTAGGTAAAATAGGTAAATCTTCCCAATTGCTTGAATCGTCATTGAATCGTTTTAATCCCCATGCATAAACTGAACCATTGCAAGGAGAGTTGGGGCATTCTGATGTCACCCGGAGCTTGTTCGAGGCCGACACTAATGCGCCACAATCAACGAAGCATCTTAAGTAGAAAGCAAAACAATGAATTTGTTAGTGTGAAGCAACTTGCAATTTTGGAGCACTCATTTAGGTGGGCATCACCATTAAACAAGAACCTAACAGTGTGGTCAAAGTGAAGAATACTTCCTTCAAAATATTGAAAGTTGTATCAGCACATGAATAAGATAAGTGGTTTAACAATTTAAATTTAGAGGGCTAAACACTGCGCTTTCTCGGAATACCCATGTGAAGTATGTTTTAGGTAAGGCTGACAAGAGAGTGGGTATGTTGAGTCGGATAAGGTGTTATGCTACCACAAAGACTGAAAATTGATTTACAAGTCATTTATCAGTGTCAGAAATTGACTACTGTGACTCGTTATGGAACTGCTACCGGAAAGCGAATTCTGATCACATTGATAGATGTGCTGCGTACAGGCCTGCACGATTGATTGAAAGACATCAAAGCAGTGACGAGGCTCTAACAAATCTTGCTTGTTAGACAATGTAAGCTGGCGTCAAAAACGTATTCATAATTAAGTCCTTAGATGTATTAGTGATAAAGTGCCGCTTTTTTATAACTATGTCACTTTTAATAGAGACGTGGCACTTAGACAAGGCAAGCTTGTCGTTTACATTTGCATTAAGTACCGACAGAAGCCATGAAAAAATATTATCTACCTACCTACCTACGTACCTACCTACGTACGTACGTACGTACGTACGTACCTACCTACCTACCTACCTACCTACCTACCTACCTACCTACCTACCTACCTACCTACCTACCTACCTACCTACCTACCTACCTACCTACCTACCTACCTACCTACCTACCTACCTGTGATAGTGTTTACCTTAATGCAACTTGGGGTATCTCTCCTGCTGCTATTTCAAAAGACATTTCGGCAAAGGAGCTTCTCTCATCTTTGGAAACAGTTAACCTTAAAACATAGGTTTGACCAACTATGAGTAGACCAGGGTCGATACTAATGGCAGTGGACATGGCATTTACTTCTCCAACAAACGAACCGAAACAATCGTTGCTTTTAGTAGCACTGTCCCCCGCATATAGACAGGACCAAGCAAAATTAAGCCCAGTGTGATTTCCAGGGCCGATGTCTCCATCGTAACTCAATGAGCCATCCACTGTTACGACTCCCACAGATCCCCAGCGAACGCTGCTTCCGCCATCAATAATAGCTCGTACAGGCGCGGGGATTACCTTAATAAAGCCATAGTCAAAAGCAGTAAGAGTCTGTGGGGACGATGGATCACCAATAGTGTATGAAGCACTGAATTTAACTTGATAAATACCAGCCGGTATGGACCTCCTGTTAATTGTCCACTCAGTTGTTCCCTGACTTACTAAAGTTCCCTCTGCCGACTCTGAAGCAGCAAGTTCTGCTTCACTTATGATACGCCATTCCAGTGTCCGTGATAATACAGCAGCAACATTTGGTGGTAGACCTTGAACTAGAGCTTCTTTGACACTTTTGACGAACCTTTCGACAATGGTGGAATTGTACTTGTCCTTAGAAATGTGTCGGATGCTCACTGAGAAGTCTCCTGCCCAGTGAAATTCAAGAAAAAAGTCAAGGAACTGAAAGCAAGGCGATCGAAAGTGTTGTTCGGGCAAGGTTCTGTTTTTAACAAAATTGATGCGATACTAGCTGAGTTATTTTTCATTACAGCAATAGCCACAAGACGTAACGCTAAGTACGCAAGACATTTATAGACGGACAGTGGAAAACGTCAGCTTGCCGTTGATTCTGTTCACGCTTTTTTGAAGTATTTCAATTAAGGTCATCAGAAAAAAATAAGCGCGCTAACAAATGGTGTCAAACAAGTCGCTCTTCTTTGTGCAATAAATGGCTTTGATTGACATGTATACCACAAAAGATTCGCGTGGGTAGAAGCGCAATTATCTCTAAGATTTTAGTGAGCAGCATAAGTGACATAATATACGCCTCTATATTTTAATTACAGGACAAATTAATGACAAATTGGTAAAGGAAATATCATAAAAGTAAATAAGGTTTGTGTTTATAAAACAACTTAAAATCCATTGGAAGAAAGGCTGTTTTACGAGAGAGGATCTCGTCCTCTTTTTCTATTATGTTAATTCTACTTACATTTACTACATAACTGCGTCAACGATAAGATCAATGTTTGTTTGGTTGGAGTGGGCAGATGCTTGCGGATGTACCGTTTTACATAAATTTGAGTTGTGTGCTGTCGTGGCAGTCAAGTGCAGATTTTGTGTGAGAGAGCGATGGAAGAAGGGGACTCGGTGTACAAACTCGTTATAAACATTAAAAAAAGATTATTTACACTTACCCACGGGTTCACATTTTAATATTCCATCACCGCTATAACCATCTCGACACTCGCAGGTGAAGGAACCTTCATTGTTGTAACAGTTAGCCACTCCATGACAGTTGTGAGTTGCTGTTGCACATTCATCGATATCTTTTTAAAAAAAATAATTTAACTAATGTTGTCGCGTTTGTTTCTTATGAAAGATTGAATATACGTTTTCAACTCGTTTATCAAGACTGCGTTGGAGTCGTAAGACGTAAGATTACTGAATGTGCGTTCAATGCTTCCATAATTAAACATTTCTTTAAGTTCACTGACGCCTCGATATTTAGTAAATAAACCCTCTGGGGCGGCTGGTGTATTGGTGTACAGTCATCTCTTTCTTACACGAACACCGTCGGGACCGGGTCCAAGTTACAGCAAAATGACTGAAAAAGAAAGAAACGGGACCAACACCAGGTGTCCGTTTTATGGAGGTGTCCGTCTTATGGAGGTGTCCGTTAAGAGAGAGTTGACTGTATCCTCGAGCCTGAAAGTTGTCAAAAAAACGCTTTTTTATCACAATTATGTAGCGTGTAATTATGAACAGACATTTGAATCTGCCGTTTTGATGCTGACGTCAAATTAATACAACAGTATAGTTTTCTAGATCATTGAACGATACGGCACATAAATAAGTGGATGCTAGGATAAAGTGAATGCAATGCTAATGCAACTTAATGTGCTACTACCTACTTGCTAAGCGGAAAAGACTACAAAAAACCACGGGCGCCTTAGGAATGTGTAGACAGTAATATAATTTTTATAGTATGTCTAGTCATACCCAAACAGTTTACACCATCTCCTGAATATCCTTGAAGACAAATACAGTAGAATGAACCATTGATGTTGATACACTGAGCGTTCACGTCACAATTGTGTGTCTGATCTTGACATTCGTCCACATCTGCGGAGACATAATGGCAATTATTACCTTGACGAGTCGAGTGTTGATGTGGCTTAGATAGTGTTTTTTTATAGCCTCACCCAAACTCAAGTGCCCAGTTAAGGACCTAGGTGGGTATTGTTTATGTGCTTCTTAAATACTCGGGAAACGGGTGTTAAATGTTGCATAACATGACTTACTATCCTAGCGGTATGCAGAACGAGTGTCACATATGAACCTACGAAATGACCACCAGTATGGAAAGAACGACCGCCCGGTGTTTTGGAGGTCATGGTTCGATTGCCGTCGGGTACTCAGACTATTTTTCTGTCTCACGCTCGTACATTCACATTTTTTACCTAGCCCAAAATTTACCATCATTCTTTACACCACACACCTACTTGCCGTGACGCTACAATAGACAATCAATTAGCAAACAAGTCTCGCCGACGCGTGTTAACACGAAACTTTCTTGAAAAAAAAAAAAAAAGTGTACGGCACATCATACGAACTTTCATAGAACATTGTTTCTGCCTATAACGATCATTCTACCGTTTAAATCACCGAAAAACAGTGCACGTTGTTGTGGATGATTGAAGCGCCGCTCTGTTATTTTATCTACGCGGAGTCAAAAACCGGTTTTTCGTAATCGATAAAACTGTATTCGGTTGCTAACTCACTAAGTCCTCCTGGGACATCTACCGCTTCGTTGGACATGCATGAATGAATAACTGAATTCGTAATGAATTACACATTTTGATCGTCTTGATGTCCTAATGTATTGTTAAGTGTATAGGCCTGTAGCGGGATTACTGTACGTTTATAAAAGTCCCAGTTAATTTGCCAACGTGAGACACGGACAATACCTAAGAGTTTTGCTGATTCGTTTTTGTTTAATTTTCACCGATGGTGTAAAAAGTAGATTAAGTCAAACGACGCGCTTTTGGCAATAAAAAGGCGTAGTAGGGATTCGACTTCTTAATGCATTGCAGTCCGTCGGCCTGGATAACTTTGGAATCAACCCAAGGTTTTATTCTCTTTTTTCCTTAATCCGACTTTAGACAGAATGCAGAAAAAAGGGAAATATATGGATGTACAATTGCAAGGGTGGAAGAGCTCTATCACTAGAGCAGCAAAATGATTGCTTGGGCCATAGCCGGGTATAACTCACTTTCAAGAGTGCTCTTTGAGCATTCCACGAGCATCAACAATCTGATAAAGGCATGCCGATTTATAACGTACATACTAAAAATGACAAGAAACTCGTTTCTTATACTGGAGTACACGACCACCAAGTTCACGACGACCATTGTCATATGAATGTGTATACCATAATATGTAGTCATACCTGGACAGCTTACGCCATCTCCTGAATATCCTTGAAGACAAGTACAGTTGAATGAACCATAAAAGTTGTTACACTGAGCGTTGACGTCACAATTATGTGTCAGATCTTGGCATTCGTCCACGTCTGGAAAGAAATTTAAGCGAATCAAAATGCGCTTCAATGGCCACGTTATTGTTAAATATCCAACTTATTTACGCGTGCTGTAAACAATTGTAGAATTCGCAACACGTGACTTGTAAGGGTTACGCGCTACAGCGAACGATAGCGGTGAACTATATTCGTTTAGACACATGGCGAAGCCGGTCTTTTCCTGCCAAAAATTTCGTAGCTGTTAACTCAAAAACTGAAAATTCTCGTTACCTTGCGGTGCCTCTATGTAATAAAAGGAAACAAGCGGGGTTTACGAAGGGACTAGAACTTGGAAAGCAAATGTACCTGACTTTCTGACCGAAAATTCTCCAAACCTTATGAAAGGAACACGCTGAAATTCGGCACAAAACTTTGCGATATCCTGTTCTAGCTGCAGCATAAAAAAAGTGCAAAACAAATCGACACATTTTCCGTATTTGAAAATACGTCATTTGTTTGATATTTTAAAAAATTCGGCAGAAAAGCATCCATCTTTATTGACTGCTAACATTTGATGTATGTACACGATCCTTTTAACTTTTACACACGAGATTAAGGTGACATCAGCCTCAAAACTGGCTGGTACTGGGTTATTACAAGTTTCACATTTATGCGACAATCAAGACAGACGCATAATACAACAGTTTTTAATGCAAAATAAAAAAGTCGCTCGCTCAGGAAATCTACGGAGTGGATTTTCCTGTAAGTTGTTTTGAGTAACCTTCATTTGTTTGGCAGCGTTTTGAGGTAATTACAAAAACATTCACCGTGGCATTTAAAAATAATAATCGCATTTCATTAAAAACGAAGGCTTCCGAAAATCGCTCACAGCTTAAACAAATCGCGTTTGTTCGCCACAAAATTTATGATTTTATATAATTTAGTGATTAATCTTTCAGATTCTCAAAACTCTAAGCAATCGCTTCACGTTTTCCCGTTTTAAAACGCGATTAAAAAAAGGGAACTGTCAGCGTCGTACATACCCGCGGGCCACCTTAAATCCGCTAAAACTAAAAATCAGTGGCGGGTTACTTAAAAGATGACACAGCTGCTTACCTAGACCAGTATGTTTCGCTTTATTAATTTGCTGTGCGGTCAACGCGGCGTCGAAAACTTGCATCACGGCAATTCTTCCCGTCAGATAGCGGCTGTATACTGGATCGTCTCCATATACACCCATTCGGACGTTATCTTGAGTTGAAAGACCTATGCCGGCCCCGATATTCTTCTGCACGACTCTTTCTCCATTCAGCCATAAACTTGCAATACCAGTCATGTGATCATAGGAAGAACCAACATAATGCCACTGGTTTAGGGGCAGCTCCGTATCGGTGGCCAAAGAAGGTGTACTGGAGTAATCTCTTTTCTTAAAACGAACGAACAGCTTTCCCATTGAGATCCACATATGAACACCCCAATTATTATTTGGATTAACGTAATGAAAAAGAGGCGCGACTGTACTCTCAGGATACAACCAGCATAACAGTGTGATGGAGTGTTGCACGTCTAAACCTCCATTGTTTGGGAACTCGATGTAACTGTTGGCATGTCCATAGAATTGGTAAGAGCTGGTGTCCAAACCATCTGGGCCAGGAGCAATAGAAACACCGACAGGGATACCCTGGAGTTGTTCATTGTTGATTTCCTGTGTTGTAAACTGGCTGTTCAGAGGATAGATGGCTTTAGGATCTGGAATTTTGACGGCTACAATATTGAACAGAAAAAGAAAGTAATATTACACCTTAAGGTTAGTTAACGGCTACTAAGTTATAGGATTTTCTATACCGTCAACCACCCAGACTGAGGTGAAAAATTGTTTTAGCATATTTGCAATTGAACGTTTGCACCTGCTATTGAACGCCTGTAAAACTTCAAAGAAAGAAAAAGCTTCGCTCAAAATACAAACAAACGAACAAACAAATAAAAAAAGAGAAAAAGAGAAAAAATCAAAAAAGAGAAAAAAAGCAAAAAAAAAACAAAAACAAAAACATAACAAAACAAAAAAACAAAAACAAAAACAAAAAACAAATGCGCACTTTCTACATAATGTCAATAATTTAACCGTCAAGTCATAATCTGTCATAGCAAAATTTGAAATGCATTAATAATGGTAATTGAACTGAGTGGAGTGCAATCTGGTCTGAAATCATACGCGTGATTTCAAAATCACAAGTATGATTTCAGACCAAAATTGCACGACACGAAGTTCAATTACCACTTTATTACATCCATTTTGAAATCGCACAATTTAGATTTTAGTCAGTACCAATATTTTATTGATCCAGTAGCCGACTGGAAAGAAAGCGGAACCTAATCGTGTTGAGGATTTCTTGTGAGTTGCGAAACTCTCTCGATCTCATGATGCTCAGGTCTCGATCAGGTCAGTGGATGGGTTTTCTCCTTCAAATGCCGTTTAATGGCACTCTACATGATTTACAGTGTAAAGGGATTCCGGCTTGTAATATTCTCCGTCCTTTTTTGACCGCAGGTTAGAACCGATCTTGTCAAGTTGTTCCGGTGGCATTGTTTTAGTGGTGAGATTTTCAAGATGGCGGAACTGGCACCATTCTGAAAGACATTCAATCATCGTTTTGTGATATTTTGGCGTATTTTTATTTACAGCGACAGACTGGAGCTCTTGTATTGCATCGCTTGAAACTAAAGGAAACCTGCATGGAAACGTCATTACTTCTTGTGTTGGCTCTGTATTCAGAAAGTGAAAGTAATTAAATTCATCCATTTTTTAAAGCAAGATTTTGGAGAGAAAATTTAAAAATTCACTAAACAATAGACAATGGCTTTCTTACTCATAGAATTTTCCTGCAATTTGATTAGTTACTTTAAGTAAGCCTTGAAATCTGATTGGTTGTTTTGTTTTGCTGTTTCTTTCTCATTGGCTGAAAAAAAAAAAAAAGATGCGATTTGGAGCAAAAAATAGTGCGATTCGTGAATAAATCGAACTGCTGAGAGCCAATCAGATTGCAAGGATCACCAGTGATTTCAAAATGGATGTAATAAATAATGGTAATTGAACTGAGTGGAGTGCAATTTGGTCTGAAATCATACGCGAACTGATCTTGTCAAGTTGTTCCTCCGGTGCCATTGTTTTAGTGGCGAGATTTTCAAGATGGCGGAACTGATACCAGCTTCTTCAATCATCGTTTACAGCGACAGACTTGAGCTCTTGTATTCCATCGCTTGAAACTAAAGGAAACCTGCATGGAAACCTATACTTCTTGTGTTGGCTCTGTATTTGTTGTGTGGTTTTCGTTTGTTTATATTTTGATGGACTCGGGATCACACGGATCTTGTGCAAAAGGTAAAGAACAATCGCCAAAATATTTGTCAAAATGACACTGAAAGTTAAAAACTTCCTCAAATGTAGGTCTTAGGCCTGAAAGAACTCATTATTGTCATTCAGAAACTGAAAGTAATTAAATTAATCCATTTTTAGCAAGATTTTGGAAACAAAAGTTAAAAATTCACTAAACAATAGACAATGGCTTTCTTTTTCATAAAATTTTCCTGCAATTTGATTAGTTACTTATGCATTCCTTTAAATCTGATTGGTTCTTTTGTTTTACTGTTCCTTTCTCATTGGCTGAAAAAAAGATGCGATTTAGAGCAAAAAATAGTGAGATTCGTGAATAAATCGCACTGCTGAGAGCCAATCAGATTGCAAGGATCACCAGTGATTTCAAAATGGATGTAATAAAGAGAACAAGAACAGCCTCCTCCTCAGGCGCCTCGATTTTCGCTACAACAAAGCGAGAACAAAGCGAGCGCGAAGCGCGAGTGACTGGTGACGAGCGCGAAGCGCGAGGGACCACGGGAAGGAGAAGGAAAGGGAGCGGGACGCCTGCGAGAAAACGTGTCGATTTCTTGGCAATTTTGTCGTTTTCTTGGCATCCTCATTTTTCGGCGTTTTTAAGCCTTGAAAGTGTACAATTCCAACAGTTTATCCAAGAATACGATGTGATTGATATGTAGATCGATTAATGCTTCTAACATTCTCACACATGAACAAGTTGCGCTAGCAACTAAAGAAAACCAAATACCGGCAACTGATCCACATGGAGGATCGAAATCATGGTCTTGCCTAAACTGAACCATAGACTGGCATATACAAAACGCAAAATAGTCAACAGACTTGCGCGTAAAAGATTTCAAATCTATATTGGAATCATGTGGTGCCAACGTAACGCAACGAGCACTGACTCGTCCCCAGTCGTCTTTTGAGTCTGTCTTGAGTCGACTGCTGAACACGGAGGGAATCATGGGAAGGAAGAGAAGAAGCGAAGGAGACGACTGGCAGATCGTGAGTCGAAAAGTGTGTTGAAAAGTCGAAAAGTGTGCACTGGTCGTTTTTCGGATATATTTTTGGCTAGATACATTTAGGGTCCCTAATTGTCGTACCAGGCGAAATTTCAGAGGTATTTGGCGGCTAGAAAGCTACTTTTAACGGCGTTTCTTTATCGCACTGAGTTCGCGTCAAGCGTCCGTCACAACAAAGGCCAAGGAAGTTTTCAGGACGGTAGAAGGCGGCTTCAATAGGTTTACGAGAAGAAATACGAGAAGAAATATATTATATGTACGAGAAGAAATATATTGTATGGCTCAAACATCACTCAGTTTTGTTCAACAGTTGTAGCTTTTTGTGCTTATCGGCTTGTACGCGTTTGCCGCTGTCGCTGATTTGAACTGCTCGCTATGTTGACATCTACTGGATGGTATACCAGCAGAAACATTGGAAACATTCGAATATTCGAAGAGAGGAAAAATCACAAGTATCATTTTGTAATCATTGCAAGGTATGGATCCCTGTAATTCTGGATTACAAAGGGTTATCGTTTGTGAGTCAATAAAATTCTCTCTGCATGAGTTTAAAAATTACAACATAACTGAACATAATCATGCTGCGAATGCCGTGACCATTTATTCCCGTGTTTTATTCCATGAAAAAACCGAGTAGCTTGTTTTCAGAGTAAATTAATAATAAAGCTTTAAACGATATGTTGCAACATGATTGTAGGGATATGAAAAGAGCCAGAAGTGCGTCCTTGATCAGTCCGAGCTTTATAAATGAATAATCTGACGGCGGCACTTGAATTGTTTAGCCGTGACCCCTTGACCCAAATTATAACACTTTCAACAGGAAACCGTCAGACATTAATATTTTTCAGTTTGAGTTTGACTTTCTCACCATAAAAAGAAATGTAGACAAGTCTGTTGACGCTTACCGGTATTTCAACCGGACTGAAAGCGTTTTAGTTAAATTGAGGTCTCTATATTTCCCCGGCGGGAAAGATTAATTACACTGTAGTGATCTGTAGTTGGGCAATCGTACGGGTCGAGTTGTGTGATGGGCGAATACTAGCCGTGTGATATGGATAAAAAATCTCCGATTGTTAGTCTTAAATATATCGTGGAAGAGCAAATTGTGGCGTTTTAAAGCGCCCGAAAGCGTTCTAATTAATAGTGCCTATTTTTTTCTCAACACCACCATTAATCAGTCCGCCATCTTGGAAACAGGATCTGCCAGTCGTCTCTAGCTATCTGTTTTGACTTATAAGGCAGGGTACAGTACAGTAAAAATCACTGGAAAAACAGTCACTTAAACCTATTCAGACCGGGGGGGCTTTTGAGGCCCGCGCTGACTTTGGACGCTTATAACGTTTTCAAGATTCAACCAAACGCTGCCAAACTTTGCGAGTTTATCTAAAATTTATCTCGCAATAATTTGGTAGGATTAGTTATTGTGCCAGTAACTTGAAATCACCATGGCAACGTCATTTTGACAGGCTTGTTTTCCCAAATTTTTAATTTTCGTGTTTCTATTTAATAATGAAAATCTGGAATGTTTTCAAGATTGCATTATTACTTAATGACATAATGGTCTCAATTTATAAATATATTTCGCACAATACAAATAAACGATTGAACTAGACGTCTAGAAAATATAAATTTGTAACACTAAGCAAAGTGCAGCCTTTTCGCAATACTTAATAAAGGCAGGGTTTTTACCTGAATACCAATTTTTCCAACGCTTTAGGTGGCTGACGCATTTCAGTATTTTCCAGCCCTTACACTTTAATGGAACAGTGTACAACTCTTTATCAGGTAACTACTATTGTCAAGAAAATGATCACAACTTATTGACCAATGATTAGATATTTGTTGTTTCATACCATTACTGTAATAGCAACTGGTGAAGAATAGTAGTAGTGACCCAAAGTTTAAGGGCTGGAAAACACTGAAAACCATTTCAGCCGCGTTTCAAGGAATCCAAAAAAGCTTTACTTATCCCATATATATTTGTTTTGCAGTATTTTGTTAATTTTTGGACGATTTTGGGGGATGTCTGGGAGGCGATAGTTTTTCACAAAGGATTAGTAAAATTTAGACAAATAAGAAATATTGGAGATTTAATGTGATTTTAAAATTTGAATTTGAAGTTAAAAAATGGTGGACGGATACCAAACAGTCTCCTGACAACCCGGAGTGCTCTTGCGAGGGGGTCAACTGTTTGATGGTGTTTCCATTCTTTTCTTCAATCCCTTCTTTAAATCTCTTAAAGTTCCATTCAAATTCAGGTAGAACCCCACCTTAATTTTTGTTCTTGTGAGAAAACAACAGAAGTCAAAGGTTGCTTGATATAACCAAGCATGGATTTTAATTCTCCCTCCCTTTCCATCTCCTTAGCCTTTCACCACCACCTGTCCCTCCCTTTCTACTCTCATTCAATTTAATGTTTGTTTACATTTCCTAACCAATTCAGTATCGTACTAATCTGTGCCAAGCAATCAGATAATAACAGAAATTTGCCTTAATTTTGATCTCCCATACCAAGACCTTAGAGTATAAACCGCTAATAAAACAAAACACACTTGAAAAATAATTCTCTGAGGTTATACACCTTGCAGTATTAACGTACTAACGAACTTGATAACAAACCCCATGTCGAACTAAGGATTTTTACTGATCAACATAGAAAATAAGTTCACAATGGTTTGTTCCCAAACGTTTTTTACTGTACAGAGGGTCTGTATATTGACCTGTAACTTGTATACCGTATTGAAAAATTCAGAACGAACCGACTTCTGTCCGCTACCATGATAACATGTTGAAAAATTAGCTCGTTCGAAACTGTAGCAAAATCGTTAGAGACAGACAAGATACAGCCGTTTACTGGCAGTCTTTGAAAATCCTGAATTTCGTCAAAATGAGCCAAAATAAAGTTTTAAAATTTCCTTTATCAATATGGTTCTTATCTTTTTATTCAATTATATGAACTGCTTTTATGCAGTACTGTCCAACAAATATTTCAATTTCCTCAAAGTTTCGGGACAAATGGATACAAAATATTTCGTGCAGAATGTAATTTGATTAAGCGAATGTTTTCACGTTTATAAATACTTCAAGCAGTGAATGAAAAACTGTTTTGTTTTCATCAATGAGAACCACTTTCAAATAGTTAATGCATAAAAATAACAATCAGATCAGAATACAATAATTATTAATGCAAGGTCTCGCTATTATGTCTCGGCAGAGATACTTCTTTTTTGGAAGTTCAAATGTATGCACGCAAATTTCGTGTGAAATGTAATTCGATTCCATTGTCTTGTTTACAAACTCTTTCTTAAGAAAGTTGTATTTTCGTGAATAAAACCCATTGGCCTGTTTTGTTTTCCTGATCATGTTTGTCTGTGATTTTTACATGTGGTCTTTTTTTTCGGAACTTTAAGTTGTACAAAAATTCTTATTTTGAACACAGATGTCACTTCCGGAATTTCTCTTCTAAAATTCAATTGGTATTTAATTATAATTATTCGAAGTTTTCATTTTGAAGTCATCTTTTCATTCAATAGCCTTACTGATCTCGTAAAAAATTCCATTCAAGTCCACACCAATACTTTACATTGCCAATGTTTTGCTGTGTCTTACTAACGTCACTAGTTAAATCTAAAATATATCCAAAACATGTTGTGTAAACATTCTACTCTTTGTGACAGGCGACTTTGACGCCCAACTGTGCGGAAATGAAAATCGACATACTTTTTGCTAAATATATAAAAAAATAGTTTTAGAGTGGAGTCCGCCTCAAAAAAATGTACCGCCAGATCACACTGCTATTTGTAGAAACCAGTAAAGCGTCTAGTTTCAAAATTTCCCACAAAAACATTGCGTGACATGAATGACGTTACCCCTTTTATTTACAAAAATAGCTTCAACTTGTCAAAGCAACTACAGTTTCCCAATGGTGATTATTAGTACTTTACCCCTTAAGCTTTTTTCTCTGTCCTCCCGCCGAAGCAAAGAAGAGAACCAGATTGCAGATTAGCCCAAAAGTCGACCTACAACGATTTACTGTCAAAACTGAAATGAAACCGATTGGCCCAGGCTATCCCCGTCGTTTTTAGCCGACAGGAGACTATCGTCTAGCACGACCAAAGGATAAACTATAAATCGGCCACGTCCGATTAAAAACCCAATGTGGTTGTTACCCTGACAAGAAATTATATAATGAGCTTTTACAAGCGGACTGTATTAAACTAAGTTTCGGTAATCTATCGGTTCAAAGCAGTTAAATTCAAGTTTTAAAACTTCTTGTCCTGCCAATATCCTTTTTGAAAAGACACTTTGCCAAAAAGTCTTCCCACAAATTTTCAAGGATTTCCAGGATTAAAATATGTATAATGATAGAGAAATTCTGTCACGACGAAAAATTTTTATTCATCAACTGTCCACTATTTTTACTTGCCAGCAAGGAAACAAACTTAGGCGTATAAACAACAACGTCGCCTGACAAAAGCTTTAATGAGGAGCACTTTGAGTGTGTTTTAACATGTCGGTAAATGCCGTAGCTGTTCTCTGCAAAGCAACAACATAAATGGACAATAGTAGCGCATTTCGGAGAACGTGAACCGTATTAACTTGTTTTTCGTTATCCTCTTTGGACTTGAACTCTGTCTTTATATATTAAGCTGAAGGATATTTCTGACACTCAGACACATTGACTTCATCTAGACAAAATTTACCTCCCCATTGACCGCGCACCGCCTCCGAGTTTTGAGAGTGCCTCGAGATCAATCCAAAAACTGAAATCTATTCATTTACCAAAACGAATTCTTATGTCTCATAAGAAAGAGAAAATCGTATACTTTATATTCAGTAACTTTTAGAATACTGATGTCAAAAAATAAAAATCTTTAGTCGTACCTATACATCCGTACAGCTCCGCCCTCATTGATATCTCTCCATACCAAGAAACTGGTCGGAAACGTATGTAACGTGCACTGATTGGTGGGTTCAGATCATGTCTAACAACCGTGTTCTGGTTACTGTTTCCAGCAAATTCCTAAATAATCAACATGGCAAACTGTCAACAATCTACTGCATTAAAACTTTACTGTAAACTATAAATTCTACATCAGCTAATCTACGGGTAAGTCATCATTTTGGACAAGTTGAGATCGATAATCAATTCAAGGCAAACTTCCAACCACGTGAAAAGTAAAACCTATGTCGAATGTACCAAATGTGAGAGCGTTTGTGAAGATAAAGAACCACACAGACAAAATCAGCGAAAACGTACTCTTTCCTAGAGAAGATTACCAAGCTATGGAAGGCCCTATCAAAGTGGAAGGGTTATGAAATTCAAATCGTTTTAACAAGTGAATGTAAACAAGTGAATGTAAACGTTGATTAGTTCGTAAATACTTTACGCATCTCCCCAATCCTCAAGGACTTAAAATGGCTTCCTGTAAGAAAGCAGTTGTATTATCGCCACGCAATAATGGCTTTTAAATGCATGACTGAGTGCGCACCAGACTCTCTATTTTCTAAATATATTCAAAGAGTAACCATCACCAAGCGTACAACGAGGAACTCCCAAATGCTAAATATTCCTTTGTATAAAACTGCCACAGGACAAAGAACTTTCTATTTCAGGACAGTTAAACTCTGGAACTCATTGGACTCTACTCTCAAGTTGAAACCAACACTAAAGGTCTTCAAATGTTGCCTGAAGAGGAGCTTAATTTCAAATTTTTTAGAGACCTAATTGTTTTACCTTTGTTTGTTTGTTTTAATTACATTTTAATAGTTGATTAATTTTTAAGTTACTTGTGTATCTCTTTATTCTGAAAAGCCCATTTGGGACGAATAAAGTATGTATGTATGTAAAACCATAAGTATTACACTTTTCTTCATTTATTGTTTGGGTGAGCTAACATAAATTTCCCTTTAAGGCGTTTTTGTAGTTTTGTTTTAGTAAACTTTGAATGAATTGTTATTTATTTATTTATTTTTTATTTATTTGTTTGTTTGTTTTCACCTTGTCTACATTTTGTCCTTGTTCCTTGTAATACTGGAAGTTTAATTGGTCGTCACTGTACTGCAGCTTGTACTTAGTGACCCACTGACCGTAATCACCTCTTCCTTGCGTTGCAACCCGTGTCACTTCAGTGTACTGATCTCCAAGATCCACTTCGAGCCATTGATTGGCGTCCACTGTGCCAGCCGTCCAACATGCACGTTTTAACCCAGATTCTATAAAGTGCAGTCTGCCTTGTATAGCAGCGTGATTGACATCAAATTCTGTAGAGGCTCTTATATGACCGTCAGAGATTGCATAATTCTGCATTCCGAGAGCAGTTCGACATTCTGCAAAATTGAATTAAGAAGGAATCCTTCAGGAAATCGACTAATATTAATTTAAGTTGGACAATAATAGAACCAGAATAACTTAAATTCCTTTCGCGTTATTTTCTGCCCGTTTTAACTGCTAAAGATGTAAGTAATTATCTGTGATAACACCAACAACAGTTTCAGTCTCATCAGAGCCTGAGAAAGTGAATTTCGAGGTTCACAAGCTATAGGCTAAATCTCACGTGTAGCTTTTTTTGTAAAATCGTCTTTTAGGTTGGAATTCACCGGAAATTCGAAATTTGTTTTCGATGTTTGGTTTTGTTAGAAATGATTTATTTTGATAGAATGTTTGAAACAGTAACATTACGGTTTGCAATAAGATGTAATTTATTTTGGCACATAATTTTGTCCAATTAATACTAAGTTCTAGCGGATTCCGTGTTAACTAGAACGATACGAGTACAAAATTCACAAACCTTTTACAAAATCTATCTGTCCAATTAATTCTGGCACATCACTACATACCTGATAAAACTGTCCGCTAGCAAGTTATGATTTGAACGAAACGGTGTTTAAGTTGTAGCTACATGCATGTAAGTGAACAGGTTCGCAAGACCATTTTTTAAAGTGACAGCGGCAATAGAAACGATTGGGGCGATTATATGAGAACCAGCCTGGAACGTGCAGAAATATTTCTTTATCAACGTTTTTCTTCTTTTGAAAGTTTCGATAAGCATATTTCGTTAGTCCGTATTTTAGTTCCAGCTTGGCCCCGGGGCTAAAGGCGATAATAACAAATTTCAAGTTTATTCTCCTTAGCTTAGGAGCTAAGAAAGAATTTTGAATTTTGTTGTTTAATGTCCATACTAAGAGAACAACGAAATATCGTTCAGCTTAGGAAAAAGTTCTAGTACGATTTTTTAAATGTACCTTCACAACCATAGACCTCCACTCTCATTGCCACTTGCTCATGCCAAGTCAATGGTAGAAAACGGATGTAACGTGCTGTGACGTTCTGGTAGAGCTCATGATAAACAACAGTGTCCTCGTCCGCGTTTCCAGCGAATACCTAGATCAGTAATATAGCAATTTGTTAGTTAAAGGACTCTGTTGCATAAACAAAATTTTCTCGAACTACTATTCTACAAACGACATGCCAGCTAAATGTCTATTATAGCACAAGTAAAGCGCGCGCTCTAGATTTGATTGGTTAATTTAGCGTCTACTATTTTCTCATGGGTGGACGCTGACGAATACTTTCAACCTGAGCGCGCGCGCTGATGTGATGCGACAGTGGCGCAAGCTATCAACGCAAAAAAACTGAAAGGTTTTTAAGTGTACGCCACGTCTGATGCTTATTTAAAAGTTTGATCTGTGTCCTCGGCGACTCTTACGCTTCTTTCGTGCTTAGCAACCTCCCGCCTGCATTCATTACTCAATAGTGCACGCTGTGGCGTTTACAATTTGGTAAATGTACCTTCTCTGCGACTTCTCCTGGTTCTTTGTAGTACTGGAAGGTCACTCCATCGTTACTGTACTGCAGCTTGTAACTGCGTACATGTTCGTTCAAGCCATTTCTTCCTTGCGTTGCTACGCCTGTTATCTTATTGTACTGACTACTCAGATCGATCTGCAGCCATTGATTGGCATCTGTTGTAGTAGCCCTCCAACTTCCTGCTTTAGTTGAAGTTGCTTGAAAGTGAAGTCTGCCCTGGATCGCAGCATGTCCGGAATCCAACTCTGAAGAGGCGCTTATTTGGTTGTCTGTGATTCTACCATCTTCCATGCCGAAAGCCTCGTGACAATCTAACGGATTTATGGAGTATTTGCAATAACAATGCTAAGAATTGTTCAGAGAAGCACTTCAAAACTTCAAGATGTAGATGCTGGAAATTCTCTAGTTGGATTTTCGAGGGGTGGGTTGTGCATTTTGTTTGGTTCGACACCAGTCGAACTGTGTCTAATCGTTTTGAAAGTGTATTCATTTGGCTTTGTTTAGAGCTGCTCTATTAATCATTGATTCTTCACCTAAACGGTCAAAATCAGGGGTACATGCAATCCAAATTTAAGTTTCAGTATTTTGTTGTCCAGCAAGATTTCAATCAAAAGGAAGGTCAACTGTTTACAAAGCAAGAGACGTAAGGGGCGAATTCCTTTTCATTGGATTATAAATATTATCCAAATGGAAATGGTATTTTTCGAGGTAACCTTTTGGTGATCATCCTTATTTTTAGTATGAATACTGAGTAAGCTACCATCGAAAATGATGAAACATCGTTTACATGACAACTATGGACAATAGACCGGACTTCGTTTCTTTAAAGTTCGCAACTAACCTTCACTTGAACTTAACTGGTTTCGCATGTAAAAATATAACTAATACAGTAGCCTTAGCTTAGGACGGGCCAAAAAAAAATCCCGCACATTTAGGTCACTAATTAATATTACAAAACTACTGCGGTATAATTAAGACATCTGATAAGACTAACTACAATAAGCTAAATTTCAAGACTCAGAAGTAATATAGTAGAACATCAGCCTCCCATGTCAATTTGGAAAGATGTGCGGTAAATTAATCCAAGTGGTCACTACTCTTGGAAAAGACGAAGGCTTACAAAAGAAACTACTACTGTGGTGCTGTGGTACTACTGTTGCGCACAAACTACTGTGGTAAAGCGACACCACGAGTTATACAGATAGCAAATTAGTGGCTTTTTGTTGCTTTAGAGGTCGAGAATGTAACCGTTACGACCCTAATTGGTATTACCTTCTTTGCAGTTGTCTCCATAAAATTGACGGGTACACTCACAAATGTAGCTGTCAATTCCTTTTACTGTGCAGACTCCTCCATTTTCGCATGGGTTGCTCGTACATGGAGTTGCTGAACGAAAAAACAAAAGGATCGAGTTAACGGAGTAGATTAAAGGTTGATGATGGAATAAGCAAGTTACATTAACTAGTATACCTAAATGGTAGAAGTGCTTCCAAAGGAGAAGAAATCGAGAAAGCGAGATCGATGCAAGGTGCCGTAGGATTAATAAAAGTTTAACAGACGTGTACTATGACATAATTCCTCAGGAAGCAATTTATGATTTTATAGTCTGCACAAGAGCTTAGGCAGGATCCACTTTCGTGTATACTTTTGCCGGTCATGTATGGTGACGCACAGCATTAGCATAGACTTTTTCAAAGTCCTTCGACACGCGGGTTAGGTACGCGGTCGTCGCTTCGCGTTTATCGCCACGCTGCGCGTCGCTTCGCCACGCTTTTCGGCTCGCTTCGCTCGCCAATACAGGGTGACTTGGTGCAAGTCTAAGCATTAGCACTGCCTGGTTTATGCAAAACGTTTTACACCTACCCTGCGTAGCTGGCGGTAGTGTTGGGTATTAAAGCGTATTAAAGCGATGTAAATCGTCCATCAAACTCCCCAAGCCACTCGTGGCTGCGCCGCTCGTTGTCGCGGCTTCCCCGCTTGCTGGTGGGCGCGTTAATACCCAACAATACCGCCAGCTACGCAGGCTATTTTACACAAGGCTACTTCCCCTGTTGCGTCGATTCGAATGAACTTTTTCTGCAATTTTTTCCTTGAAAAGCAGAGTACTTAACATGGTTTAGTTTACTTTGTGCACGCTGAAAATTCAAGATGTCACTTGTTTTAAATCCTGCATCGCGCCTTGTCACATATCAAAACGCAATCAACGAGGCCGACAAATTGGCGCACGTTTCTGAGTTGGCCTTTGGGTACAATAAAAATTTGCTCGCACTAAAAAGTAACGAGAAATACTTTGCGCACAGTGGTGCGAAATAGAATAAATTAAATTGTTATTGTTCAGTGTTCATGTCATACCAGTGAGGTGTCAAAAATGAGAATGATAGTAATGGTGCCAAGATGACACCGAAACGTCGTTCCGTTTTTAGTTTACTGTATTTCTAAGTTTAATGCTATATATTGTGCCTTTAAAAAGTTCGGTAGAAACAAGTAGTGGGAATATCGTCACATGTTCGAAAGGGCGATGTTCTGATGAGAAAGATGACGATTATGAAGTCATTGCGTTACGCATTGTTAAAATGGATTCATTACAGTGAGTGAAAGCAGACGTTTACGGTGGTTGTTTTTCTCGTGAAAACAGTTGCTTTTCCCACTCGCTTACATCTGCAATGACCCAAGAGCAAGCCCTGAAAGGCGAATTTCCTTCCTTTCAACATTGAAATGCAAAGCATTCAGCTAACGTTAGAAATCATTTCCTTTGGTCTCCATTCGTTATTCCTCTAGTGACGAAGGTTCATTTTGCCGATGTCGCACGCACACGTGGACCGTTTATTTTCTTATATTGCAGAATGAGCTGTGGCTTCTACACTCAGCACAACCAGGACTTAACGCATAAACGCAGTTATGACAAGAAGAAGGACGTACATGCGAGCTTCGTCTGCATCTTCCGCCATTATTCAAATTGCATTAGCACAAAGATCAACAAAGATCCTGTTGAACTCCACTGCGCATCCTGAATCTTCCATTCGCGCATAACCACAATTCCTTGCGAACTACACTGCGCATCCTGAATCTTCCGTTCGCGCATAACCACAATTCCTTGCGCCTTTGATCTTACCGCCGACCACAATTCCTTGCGCTTGGTAAAAAAAAGTGATTTCAGGCCCCATAAAGTAATACTTTGCCGATTAGAGAGCTGCCTCGCCCGTTCGCTTCAGGCTCACTCGCTGCGGCAGCAATTAAGGGCAGAAGAACAACAGAACAGTCTTCTAATCGCGGAACATCATCAAACAGGTCTACAAATCGGATACCACGCTGTATACTTCGAAAAAGCTTTCGATTCCATTCACCGTGTAAGCCTGATGGAACCATCGTGAAGATGTACGATTATAGATGTATGATTATAGGCTATGAAGTTCTATATTTACATTTTGCTTGATTTCACGTAATTGCGAGAAGGCTTCTTTACAGATGACTTATATTTAAAGTGCCGAAGCGTGAAATATCCGGCACTGTAAAACTCAATGAATCTTTGTCCACTTATTTGTTGTAAAATATATGAGATATTTCGGCCCGATTTTATCTTCAAATTCATTTGAAAAAAATAATGTTAAACAGTTTGACGCGAGTTTCGCATTGTCTCAGATATACACGTGAGCTCAGAAGACTTAAGAGAATCGCCATAAACAGACGGCGGGGTGCTATAAATTCGTACATTCACGAGTGCCAGGCTCCTTTAAGCGAACACCAAGCGTGTTGACCTCAAAAAGCTCTTCAGTCATAAAATGAAGAAAAGTTGGCAAAATGCGCTGATTCAGTTTAAAAGCGTTAAAATTTTTGAACAAACACATTTTTACCTTACCAACTAATGCTCTTCTTTTTTTGAGCTAATTTTGTTTATTGGATAAGTGGCGTTAATTTATGGAAGAGAAGATAGAACCGCTGTAAACTGGTTATCAAGCAAATGTGAAGACAAACGAAGGTGCAGAAAGCATTAAAGAACTTTAATGAAATTTATCTCAAATTCTCCAAACATGTGTTTATGAAAATTGAGTGAAATTAAAATTTATTAATGACATGCCATAGCATACTGTGATATTTTCTATTTCGTTCTCTCTGTTGCTTGGGAGGAATATTTTAAACATGGGGGCTACTATTAGATGCGGGGCTATTGAACGGTTCCTTCTCGTTTATTAGAGGGACGTTTGTCGGTTTTATTTACGGTAAATAATATCTCGAATTCAAAAATTCGGGCGTATGTGCTGCAATTTCGCATGCCATTATAGCTATTAAAGAATTTGAAAAAATGATGTTTTAAGTAATTCAATAGATGGTTTGGTGAATGTCGCAATTATGTCAAAGCTTACAGCAGAAATCGCACGTTATTTAACGCATAATTATTTGGTGGCTGGCAACTAAATTAATGAATATTGATTTAATTTTGTTTCAATGCTGTGATTAGAAATCGCACGTCACTATTAAAGGGCAAACAAACCTGTGCCATATTCTAGTCCTCCGTTAGTTATAATCATCAAGCCAAGAACCCAAAGAGTCTGAAAATGCAATAAGTATCTAGTTGTATTATCCATGTAAGTAGTATGAAGGAAAAAGAAAAAAAAGAAAAACATAGCCTTACCTTGAGAAACATTTTTCTCACACCGATAAAGACATCAGTACAGTAAAATGTTTTTAAAACGTTCGAAGCTTCGTTGTTCGTCTTATACAGCAGGAAATGTTTAAATTTACTTTTCACTAAGGAGATGAGTAGCCCCACAGAGATTCTTTGACTGGGTCAAGAAAAGTGCATAAAAATTTGATAAAGATTTCTTACAAACTTTCGCGGATTATAAAGAAGTGAATAATCTAGAAAACTATAAAAAAATACAGAAAGTGAAAGAGGTCATGTCAGCGAAGAGCATATTTAACTTTTGACATCAAACGCTAAGCTACAAATGCCGTTTAACTTTCCTGTCTGTGAATGCAATCCAGCTGTGTGGCGAAAACAAAGCTTTGGAAGGGTCGTGGTGCTGTTTGTTTTTCGGTATCGCTTAAAAAGAAGTTTGGGATAACTCTTTGACTCTCAACTTAGGTGCTCAAGAGAGCGAAGGGGATAATTAGGTAAAAGCTCTGAAAAAAGGTTTAGTCTTTAATGGATTGACATTTGACTTCGAACGTTAGTGAGCCTCCCATTTTTCTGGACTTATTTAGAAGTGTTTAACTGAGGTTGCTATCACTGTCATTTGTCGTCATTCGTTGCCCACATTATTTACTTTATTACGCACTACCATTATAATAAACAAACGAAAAGATATGTAATCATTCAATAATATTATTATATTCATAAATACTTCATCGCATTTGACAATGACATTTTGAGCTTGATAATGCTTTCATGAGGATTACGAAACGTTGGTCGCTTCTGATTTTTTTTTAAAAGAAATCATACTTGAGATCAACATGCTGACCGATGATAAAATTTAAACCTAAAAATTTAGACCTAAAATCGATAAGTTCTACATTAGACTGCAAATTAGAAGCTTCGTTGCTACCACGGAAAGGGTAAATTTAATTTTCGTTCAGAAGATGTGAAACCATGCTAAGTAAAGATAATTCCCGTGCTGATCTCAAAAAGAAAATTTAAGAGCGAATTTTTTTGTAGACCGCGTGAACAAAAAAGCGGACAAACCAAGTCATCTACCTCATTTGGCTGAGATACTAGGAAGTCGAAAACGGGGAGAACAACGAGAAAATCAGACACTGTAACGAGTGCCCGGCGACATAAAATGGCCGAAAAAGAGCGACGAGCATGTCACAAGAACAGCTCACAAAACGAATGAGACTTTCTCATTGAGAAAGAGTCTAAAAAAAAACAACTGAACTGGAACAGGAGGAGACATTGAGACGTAACTTGCTAGCGAAACTCGACGCCTGAAACTTGGCTAGAAGAGAAAGAGTACTTTAAAAATGCTCTGGGCTTGAAAAGAAAGTCCTACTCAACCTCGACAGTGACTAAAAGCAAACGAAACGCAGTACACCTCAAACAAACAAAGAAAATAAACAAGAGGAAAGCCAACAAAGGCCTCACAGCAAAGCATTCGGCAAGGGACTTGAAAAAGATCACAACGAAGCCTCAAAGAGAGGAAAGAACACCACCTCACACGCAGAGTCACGAACTCGGGAAGGACCCAACGCAAGCAAGAACACCGAACAACCACAAAAAAGCCGCGAACCACACTATAAAAAAAAAAAGAGAAGACAAAAGCACGCAGCAAAGGAAAGGCACGAAAAAAAAAGAAGCGGGAAAGCAAGAGGAGCGGAACAAAATGAAGATGCAAAAAGGGAGAGGAGAGGGGGAGGGGTGGGGGGTTCTCTTCTCGGTTTTCCTGGCCTCTCTCTCTCTGCTCCCGGGGTCGTTGCGTCATTTTCTGCGGGCTTTCTCTTGTGCTGCTCCTCTCGTGGCAAGTCTGTGTCGTTTTGTGTCGTGACTTTTGGGGGAGGTCTTCGTTTTCCCCCCCACTTACGGTGTTTCGGATCGAGTTCGGTTTTCTCTCCCCACAAATTTTTTGGTCTCCCTCATGACTTCTTCGTGACGTGTCGCCGCCATTTTCTCTTGTTGTCTTCTGCAAAACAACGGCCAAAACGCGGTTTTTACTGTGGCGTTCTGTTGGCCGTTTCGTGGTGGCTGTGGACGGATGCGGTGGTTTGCCGGCGCTGTTGTTTTTTGGTCTCGGGCTGGTACGTTTGAGTGGATGCATTTTGGCGGTGCTAATGAGTGGTATGGGTGATGTGGTTTTGGCTTTGGGGGGCGTTTCGGCCTTATTCGATTATTTGCGGTTGTTGACAGTCGGTGTTGTGATTTCGTCCAAAAGGGGAGTCTTGTGCAATTAAGCCCAAGGCTGATTTTTTACCATTAAAAGAACATCTCTTTTAAACATTTAGTGACTGGTTCGCATAGGAGGCGTGCTCAAAATGGATTTAATTTTTGTATTTTTAGGCTCTAATCATCGATCTTTGCTCTGTTCTTTCAAATATTTGTCCTCCTTCATCGAGGGTCTCTGTTGGCGCATCATTCTTTCTCTTTCGTGGTTGTTCGACATTTGGCGTCGGCGGCGTGACATTTTTTTATTTTTTTTCTCCAAAGTTCTTAAAAAAAATCATAGACTGATCGACTCACATGTTTTAAATGGGGTGGCTTGTAATTGTACCACCTCTCATCGGTCACGAGAAAAATTCGTTTAAATATTTAATATAATCAATATAACAACTGTTGTTTTTTCCAGAAAAATTCCATTGTTAGGGCTAATTTTCTGAATTGCGCAAAGACAGCAACATTCTCTCATTATCTCGTAAACCAGAAAGCCTTTCGATAAACATGCAGTCAACATACCCAGTACGAAATAAAAGAGGAACAAAAATGAAAAAAAAAGCTGATGATATGTTCAAACAAAAGCGTCCCTTTGCTTCAACCAGCTATCATGAGATTCATCTTAACAAGAAAATTGCACTGGACTAAAAATTTCTTAAAACGTGTAGCAATCAGTTGTTGCTGAAAAGTTTCAACCAGCTGTCACGGGGGCACTACAATGGGCATGACTTTGAAAAGACAAAGTTGTCAGTCTAGTTTTGTTTCAAATTGTTATACTAGTGCAATGAGCCATCATAATTAAGGTATTATCATGGAAGGGAGGTTAGTACTTCTCAGCGTTACCACGGTAGTATTCATACACCTGGGTGAAAAGAAACATTATTTAAACAATAGAGTGTTTCTGTAGAAGAACTATCAGTCTGATAGCTGCCCCGCGGAAAGTAAAATGAAATTAATGTTTTACGAACATCAAATTTCCAAGGGGCAACTATCAGACTGATAGTTCCGAGACAGAAGCACTCTATCGTTATTATTGCTAACCACTAAATTTTCTTCCGTGCGCATTCAAAAACGAGCATCGTGAATTATTTCTTTTTTTTTTTACTTTTCAGGATAAAAACTCAATTGAAAGCCGAATTTGAACAAACGAAACAAAAACCGGACAAGAAACCCTTTAAATGCAGTGAATTTGTTGTTTTTTGTTTTGTCTGCAGTCACGTTTGTTTACAAAAAAGTTAACGGGCGGGCACTATCCATCCGGGCATCTTTCTCGGACGGGCACTATGGGCTGATAGTGCCCTCCGCGGATAAACACTATCGCGGCACGTGATCAATTTAAACCAATCAGAATCGGAGGAAACTTAGTGGTGAACTATAAGAGGATGTAGTGTCTTGCCCAAGAACACAACGCAATGACATTGGTCAGGGCTAAAACCTTCATCGCTAAATCCGTGCCTCCCACATAATGCCTCCAATCAAAATGAACTTGAAATAGTCACTGAAATGACGTACGCTAGGCAGAAATAAAAGCCAATTCCTGGCAGAAAATAGGAATGTGACCGGGAGTTCAAATTTTATGACTTCCACCACAGGGCAAAGCGGAAACAAAAGCCAATTCTGCAAGACGAGTACATTTCCAGGCAGAACACTGAGATGTCACTGGGGATTCAAATTTTATCATCATAGGTAGTAAGATTTTTAATGACCAATTTAAGCAGAGGTTTCTTTGATATAGAACGTGCCTGGTGACAAATTGATTTCAGCTTTACTCGTTTGGCTTGCTCGGGTTATTCCCCTTGCCGAAACGAAGAAGATGGTTATCTGTCAGTAAGTATAATTGTAGTACATAAACTTGTGTAAGTGAAGGAAAGAAACGTTTAAAGATGTTGAAGTTAAATGATTGTTTAATATTATCATAACTGCATATACTGAAAATTTTACTTGGAACCTTATTACATTAATTCATCACACCCGTATGGGCCAAAAAATCCAAATATATCTACATATATTCTCCCTTGAATTAAAGAAAAAACATGTCTAAAGAAAGCTGACAAAGTGTAGCGCCATAGTTCTGACACAATGTTTTTGTAGGTGGCTTTCAATGAGGGCCGTTCTAAGCTCACGTCAAAGTAAATTACTCTACTCTACTTTTTTCGGACTAAGAAGACTGTGTTTATGGAATTCTAATGGAATACGATAAAAAGAATTATGTTGTTTTCTGTTTTATCTCCTTTAAAAACACACAAGGCCATGAAAAACCGTGTAAAACTTGCCACCGGCGGACTCATGAATGTCCCCAGTACTTATCAACAAGTGGGCAAGCCGTAAATATTTAAAATCTTTGTTTGATGGTTGCTGTCTACATGAGCAATTGTGTGATTTATCCTCGAATGAACGTGTGGAAACATTAAATTCAGCTACGATAACCATAGCTCGTTTACATTTGAACTGAAACTGCGTCACTGTCAAAAAACGCATTTGCATGAAGGTATTCGACCCAAAAAGCCATTTCTTCGATGAAGTTATTTTGTCACATTAAGCGATTGGTAATGGTTACTAAGCTTATACGACAAACCTGGCATGGTAGTAACCATAAGAGGAGTCGTAGTCTAAAGAAAATTATCAATAAGGTAGTTTAATCGATGTACTGCCAAATACTTAAAGGCAACCTAATATAGCAACATTACAATCATGAATTCGAACTCATTTTTACAACCTAGAGCATAAAGGTCTAATGGATGTTTATTTGACAACTGGCAATCGTTTCAACGAGGTCAAGGAACTCAGCTTCCTCCTTCAGATGTTCAGTCTCAAAGTTTTCTGTTCGTCGAGTGAGAACTGATAGTCTCTTTGACACTTTTTCCAGCCTGTCCTCGGTGCATTGAAGAATACTTTCAGAATTTAAACAGTTGGGCTCCGCGTCAGAACGGCACATGTTCACGAACGTCGTGTCGTCACAGAATAGCTTGAATTCAGTTCGGTTTCCGCCTTCTTGGAACATGTCCATGAAACGTTCACCAATAAAGCGCGCCATTTCAAGCTCTTCTGCACATTCCTCTGCTTGTGTCTTGGCGTCAGTATAGGACTCATTTAGTACAGACATCATCATGTTCATCATGAATATAGTCGTGGCTAACGCGTACAAGAAAGCGAAGGTCGGCCCAATAAAGGGCTTTTCATTTCGCAGGTCATCAAGTGGAACAGCCCTGCCTAAAAGAAATTCAAACTGTGAAACGACTGCGTTACCGTAGCTCGAGTATTCAAGGACTATGCCACCGAAAAACTGCATTCCTGATACAACAAAAGCGTTAAATACGATAAAAAAGAAACACACGTAGGACAGTTGGTATCCTACCGACTGGCGAAAAGACGAAAATAAGTAAATCACATAAGGATTGAAACGAATGAGATTCAAAAGCTTCAGCGTCACCATAAAAATGGCAACAGCGATTGAGGCATTTTCCAGGTTAGCCCAGTCTAGGGCTGCGTGAAAATGTACAATTTCATAAGGATTAGCCTGGATGGCTTTGATGCTCTTCAAAACACTCTTCGATCTGATCATGTAGAAGGCTACTGACGCTATAGAAAACACAATCATCAAGAATTCAACCATATTCCAGACAGACTTGAAAAAACCAAGGCGCTGTCGGTAAAGGTGGATCAGCATCACGATGAAGTAATAGAGCACCATGGCCATGAACAGAAACTGGCCAATGAGATAGAACATGAGAGCCCCTGACTCTGTACTGTACAACTCGAGTGTTTCAACCCGCCTTGAACTGTAGGCAGCACCATTAGCCAGTACCTCGAAGAAGTACGTAGCGATGCTTATCAAGTTTGTATTCACGTTGAACACTGCGAACTCTAATATCACCGCACGAGTCTGACGATCAAGCCAGCCATGGCCGATGGTCTCGTTTAGGACGCCACTGGCAGTGTTTTCGTCATACCCCAGCACTGCAGGATAGCCACCCCCTTCATATGTATTGTGGGATGTTTTTATTGGATCATTGTCAAGTTCGTCGGCTGTTTGGAAACGCCAGGGCTTTGGACACATTTCTAGAGCCTTTGGCCATGACGTGTTGTAGGGGATAGGCTTCCAACCTGGTAGACTCAGTAATGTAGTATCTTCGCCATCTTGAGAGTAGTCGTAGAAGCATTTTGAAATTATGTTAGAGAGTGATCCGCAGGAACCTTCAAAATTAGAAAATTTTATAATTAAATTGGTGTGAAAGTACTGTTGAAAAACGACTACAAACATCCGAAAACTTCGACGTTGTACCAGGATAGTCCAAACGTTGGTGGCAAAAGTTTTTAAAACAATTATCTGCTTCTGTGATTCCAATGGAATTTTTTTTTTAAAATGGTATATTAAATGTTTTTTCGAAAGATGTCATTTGATATACGGATGCCTCTCAAAGAGACATTTTTTCCTGCATTTAATCGGTAACTCCTATTGGTGCAAAGTTAAAGAGGAGAATATTCTGATTCTGTGTTCCAAGATGGTATTGGTCAAGAACATCTTTTATTGCTCACCACAGAGTATTAACTAGTTATTGACTAGTTACTCAGCTATCAATCTCTGGGAGACATAGAAATGAATATAAAAAGTATCACGTATTTGAACTACGCAGTGTATTAAAAAGAGGAAAAGCAAATATTTCTTATTAGTTATCATTCTTGAGTTGCTTAAAGTCATTGAATAATATTTTAAGCATCCATCCCAGGAGAAACGTGGCTTAACTATTTCAATGATAGCCTACGTTGCAGGCGTCGAATAGGGCTTTTAATTTGTTTTTCTTCCCTCTCCCGTCTCCTTTATACGCCTGCCATGCAGGCTAATCCATTGATCACGTCACTGACATAAATCCATTTTAATATAATTTCCTGTATGAAATTTTAAATGAAGGCCCCTCTATAATACTATTTATATGTGTGTAAAAGAAATACTCGTCATAAACGATCACTTGTAAAAACAGATAAACTGCACTAGGAGCTTACTTTTCTTTATCCTCAACTGTCGCATCCAAGGCATACCGACCAATATGGACATTTTGTTCTCGATGTACACGTCTTTTTTCTCTTCAAGTCCATTGTACCACGGCTGGTTGTAAATGTTAGGTAGGAACTGCTGCGTCAACCAACTCCATAGTCTGTGCGAGTCGGTTACCTGAAAAAGAAAATGAGAGTTTGCATTAGGGACAGTTTTAACATTTCAGTCGGTCTGTCTTCAAAGTATTACATAATGTAGCTACGATTCATGTTCCAAAGAAAAGAACAATCCCCCCATCTGAATGCGAATGAGACGTCCGCTTCAATACTGGTTGAAGGTTCCAAGCCCTTCCAAGAGATTGAAGAAACATCACCATAGACCATAGCCTGTGAACAGGCTCTCTCCTTTCCCACCCCAACTCGGGTAGTTCACTCAAAAAAATCTCATCATCGCTCCCATGGATATAGCACCTACGCTGTCATATAGCAAGTTCTTACCTTATCAAATTTCGTGAATTGATTTCTCATTGCTGTTGTCATCAAAAAACGATTTCCATTCTTGTTTCCGTAACAAACGATAGCCAGAAGGAACATGAATATTAAATGAAGGATAATTTCCCTCACCATGACTGTCAACCGAGCCTCCTTTTTAGATCGCTCACGCATCTTTTCCATCTGATATCGCTTAAAGCGCTGCTTTGGATCATCACTCAGAAAATCGATTTCATTCTCATGTGGGTCACCTTGCTCACTGCCTTCCTCAGAATCCCCGCTACTGTCCTTGCTTCTGCTCAGGATTAAAGAAATCACAACGACTGCCAACATAACCTTTGTTGGTTGTACAACGAAAATATCTTGTCCATTGGAAATCAAAATGGAGGCAAGCCATTGCTCGGCAACCTCTTTACCCCACATTAAACTGTAAAATAAGGTGAACGTTGCTGCGGTAAGAGTTGTGACGAAGCAGAGAAACCAACCGATATATACAAAGAAATGAGGCAGCATGCAACCTGTTTCACTTATTTCATCCACAAGTTGCTGGGCATGATCAATGTCTTTATATTTGTCTCCCTTTTTCCTTCTTGGTCTACTAGACTTAAACAAGAGGACGATCAGGATGTTTACAGGTGCAACTATGATTCCACTTTGCACACCGACGACAATCTGTTTCCATGAAAACTTGAATGGTCCAACCTGTATAGCTCCATCCGACTCGCCACCAATGTTATAGAACATGGCATTGGCAATCATGGCACTGAACAAAACTGAAAGACAGCAGGAGGCTCTTTGTACGCGTGTGAAAGTACTGCTGCATGCTTTTCCAAACACTGACATCCAAAGGTGACCATCAGCAATTTTTCTCCCAAAGCGTGAACGCACTTGAGCTGAAAAGGAAGTAGGACTCTTGCTGTCTACGGTGACTTCTATCTGTCCGTCGTCTTTTTCCAACGCAAGCCATCGATTGATCGGGAACACCCACCGTTCCTCTGTCTGCCTGTCTTTGATGACCACTGCTTCTACAAACCAAGAAGGATTATCCCCTGAATTGTCGTGCTCCAAAGTTATTTCTTTTAAAGATCCTAACGGTTCGTTTGTGATTATGACAAAGCCATAAATACCTCCTCGTGCAAATATGTCACCTGTCTCTCCTTTACTTCGTAGTGAAATTAAGTTGTGCTCGTTTGTTTCGCCTATGATACTTATTGTTACGTTGGCTGTTGTTCCTGAATGTTTCCAAACTCCAGTGCTAATGACCATGTCGTAAAAATAGGTTCCTCCTTCATTGACAGCGACATGTTTTGGAGGACAAATCTACAATTAATAAAGAAATTGTTGTGAATTGAAGTTATAGTCCGTTGTATGTAACATAACAAAAATGGGATATATATGGTAACGGTGCCAGTACTCGTGTTAACGGTCGTTAGTTGATAGTTAATTTAAACGATAGATAGATGCATACTAACTATGATAGATGCGTCAAGTTATATGTACACGCACTGATTCAGTAGCATTTATGTGCAATTACGAACTAACTATAAGATTTGACAAAAAATGTCAATTATACGAAAGATAGAAATACTAGTTGAAAAACAAAACAAAAAATATAAATAGAAACAAAAGTGCGGAAAATTGCCCATGGGACTCCCTTTGAGCGTTTGCCCTAAAAAAGTTAAATGTAGTGTAGTGGGAAATTTCTAGGGTACGAATCCTTCAAAGATAAAAAAATAATTTAGTTTTCTTGGCTTGTATCGTTTTCTATTTTCTTTCTAAGAGTTAACATTCAGAGGAAAAATCATAGGTTATTTCACTGCCATGATAGAGTTAATTCCCTTATTTACAGTAACAAAAAACAACAACAACACACCTTGTTTTCATCTCTCTTGTCGGCCCTTCTCGCAAAGACCAACACAACGAAGTAAACAAGGAAAGCGCATGCAATTGTCACAAGTACTGAAATATTGCCACTCTCGCCAAGCTGCGTAAACGCGGTGAAAACTTTATCAAAGTCAATAGGGTTTGGCGCTTGAATGAAATTTCCACCAAAGGAAGTCAAGTGGTTGCAAAGACATTTAAGATGGGTGCTGTTTGAACTGGCGTCTACCTACGATAGAGAAATCTGTTGTAAGCAAAAATAAAAGGAAATTTTCCATCTTGCACTGTAACTCGTAAGGAGCTGCATCTTTTCCTTCCATGTTTCTAACCTTATTCGGTGTTCGTATTGTCAACGAAAACATGAAAGAAAAACGTTTCCCTAAAACATTCCCTCCATCGTTCGTTTCCAAACACGTGCAATGATGGTCTTGTAAACTTTAACTTTAATTTAAGTTTAACAAAAAAATTACTTGCACTGGCTGTTGTCTTTCTTAATAAGCTCTGCGACCCTTCGATCTCGTCCGTTCTCCATTTATGGTGAACTTGTTACGTTCGAGTTACATCTCCACTTTAATTTGAAATAATTTAAAAACATGCTCCGAATTCACTTCCTACGATAATGATTCGCGGAAACACTGCCTGATGAGAAAACATTTCGAAGTGAAACGGTCTCATTCGTCATTTGACTAACTGCCCTAAGCTTAATCATGATGTCGGGAATGTGATTTACCTTGCAGCCATCGGACGTCCACTTCTCTTTATCTTCAGACCAATACAGACAACTTGATTGGGTAATACTGAACGTGTAGTTGACATCTGTTGACGGGTCATACTGTGGAACATCCGTTTTATAGACTCCTTTGGGTGGAGGATCCTTAACGCCAACGCATGACCGTCTTTCACGACCATGACCAAAACACGATCTACGCTTTCTTGAGTGTTCGGAGACATTTTTACTTCCTAGGAACAACAGGCCGACGTAAACAAAACTTGGCTCCAAAGGCACCACTGTTACAGAACTCTCTTCAATGAGGCAGGTTGTTTCGTTTTGCTTGTGATCTGTTTGGTTTGAACATGTTGATGTAACAGTAAAGTTGTGATCAGAGTCATCGACTGTAGGTCTTGATCCAAATTTAACAAACATCTCGATAACAATGCCTTCTTCTTGCGAACCGATTTTTATAGAAACAGGGACATCTGCTAGTTCTGCGTAATAACTACGGATGGACATTTTGTTTGGCTTTAGGAAATTGTGCTCCGTTCCGTTGCTGGTGTTTTTTGGTGGACTGGAAATCGGTATAACTATTTCAATGTCATTATTGAGATTTGAAACATTAATCTTGTTTCCATTGCCACTTTGAAGATCGAGACTGGTCACACTTGACTTGACCTTTTTGCTGCTTTTGTCCCAGGTAAAAGGATTAAAATTAACAGCCTGCATCTGAAAAGAAAAACAACAAAAGTAGCCTTATAAGGATCATTTATGTTTTATGTTTATCAGTAGCAAAGCAGCGAAATATACATGTTACAATTTCTAATGTGTAAGTTTCAGTTTGATCAAAACGAGACGACTGCGTTCTCTCGCTGTTCACTGTGAGAGGTGAATGAAACACGTTTAGGCTGAAAGCAAGCGTGACAAAATTTTGTTCCGAAATATTCCTTGCACAACCTCATCTTAATCTCATGTTAATTTGTCTATAAAGGTTGACGTAATACTTACCGCGGTTCTTATCATTAAGACTACAAAATAAGTTGCGTTGAAGCGACCAAGACTTAGATCTTTCATTGTCAACAGTTTTTGCCAAAATAGGAATTCTTCTTGAGAAGGTAATGGGAAATATCATTTTGCACTGAAATTGCCTAAAACCGTAGCACTCATGTGTCATCGCCTCCCGCTTACACATGCTTGTTTTGTCCGAGTTCTTTTGGGACAGCTATTGACCTGTGTTGTCGTTGTCACGCAAAAAAGGGTTCACATGTTAGTTATAAAGAGTCCAACATTGTTTGTTTTAGCTTAAGCCACGGGCGTTTTAATATACGTACAGAAATCCTGGGTGTGTCAAGGGAATTCCTTTGTTGGTATAAACGCTACAACAACATCTTGACACCGATTATACTCTCCTTACCTTTGCGTTGATGTTTCCACCACCCATATCTCCAAGGTTACCGGGTAACTTAAATTTTGAAGGTCCTTCTTCCATACCCAGTCCCTTTACATCGTCAGCGGACACCTTCTTAAGAGATATTGCTAAGTTGGTTGTTTTAATAACAAGGTCTTCAGCTGGAACCAAGCGGCCAAAGAATGCATCGCTCATGTTGCTCAATTTTCCAGAAGACTTTTTCACGAACTACAACAAGAGAAGAATTCGGAATTGTGTTCTACAGCAAGTACTTTTCAAATCAAGTTTATAATATCGATTCCGTCATGCTACTGGTCTTTTTCAACCAGTAAATCAAAATCCCAAAGCAGTTTCCTAGTTTGTGTGCAACCGAGTATACTATACTGTCAGTACTGTACTGTACTATACTGTACTGTGCTGTGCTGTGCTGTGCTGTGCTGTGCTGTGCTGTGCTGTGCTGTGCTGTGCTGTGCTGTGCTGTGCTGTGCTGTGCTGTGCTGTGCTGTGCTGTGCTGTGCTGTGCTGTGCTGTGCTGTGGTATAGATAGCTGTTATCCAATTACACAGACAACTCCAGTAAATTCATTATACCTCTGGAGATGGTTGGTTCACATCTGAGGCTCCGCTTCCTTGAGTCGCACCTGCTGCTGACTGAAGAACATTCGTAAGACACCCTGTGACACTCTTAGCTGTTAGCTCCATTACCGGGGAAAATGGCTCTTCTAAGTCGTTTACGTTATCCATCAGCATATTTGCGGTCTTTTCTGTCATTTGCATCGTTGCTTCCTAGAAAAGAAGAAAATATATTATATTAACAGGTGCTCTATAATTCGCAAGAAGGTAAAGTTGTTAACCCTGTGGATGTGAAGAGGCAGATGACTACAGAAAAGAGATCAGACAACGGAAAGAGCGCTTACATCGTTTGGATATTCTTGTTTTTATAAAATTTAAAACGATCTCTGGCTTAAAAACTTTAAAAATACGAACTTTCGGCTGTTTGAACTACAGCCTTCGACGGGTAAAATGTAAAAAGGTAAAAAATGCAGTGTGTGAAGTTGCGAAATAAAAATGCTAATAACTAAGAATATTTGTTAAAAAGAATGTTGTACTGTCCAGGTAGAGGACAGGAATTGTTATCCGCATTGGGAGTTAGCTTCGAATGCCACGCTTCCAACGTTTTTCTTGTTCTAAAGCCGCCTTTGTCAATGACAGATGCATTATCAAAGTCAATCGTGTGATTATTGGACCAGACGTGATTAGCGATTCTCGAACCTTTTGCCGCGGTTTTAACATTTCTCAGGTGTTCTTTTTTCCTGGTGTTGAAGGCTCTGCCCGTCTCACCAATGTAACACCATGAACACTCAGCACAAGGAATTTTATAGACAACGTTTGTCTGCGATTCCAAAGAAGGTCGAAATTTTAGAGCCGGGAACTGTTGTTGGAGGGTGGTCAGTGGTTTGTTTACTACTGTGATATCGTGCTTTTTGAGAACACGGGTCAGAGGTTCTGTTACGCCTTTAATGTATGGTAGAGAGGCGAATGACTTGTGTGATTCGGGCGCCTCGATCATCTTGAAAAATGTTGCAACAAGTTCCTCCGGGGACAACACTGTCAATGGTCGGGTTTTGTTAGACTGGATGTTTTTAATGAACTTCGATGGGTAACCATTAGATTCAAGCGCTGAATGAACTCGGTTAAGTTCTCGTTGTTTTCCTTCGGAAGAGTTGGGTAAATTTAGGGCTCTGTGTAAAAGAGTTGCCGCCGTGCTAGCCTTGTGTTTATTATCATGGTGAGAATTATAATCTAGATATCTGTCTGTGTGCGTGGGCTTTCTATAAACATCGACAGCGATGGCACAATTTCTTTTTTTGTCACATCGAGTTTTCTATTCATCAAAACGCATTTATTGAATCGAACACACAAGCAGAGAACTAATCTAATTGGTTGTCATGCTAAAAGCATGAATAAAACACCATTAAATGAAAAACTAAAATAATATAAGAAGTATCAATTATGCATACATGGCCTTCTCGAACACGTTTAATCACAGAATAGGTCAGGCAGATGTCGGCGCTACCGCAGAAGAGTGAATAAATAGAAGGTAAAACTCCCACGAGTAAGCAGCTGAAGCTATTTTGGACTAAAGTTCCGAGAAAGCAAAGCACAACTGATTCATGCTCACCTTCTTTATCATTTATGTGATGAGAATTTTGTCAACTTGTGAGATATTCACAAAATTGATGCTTTTAACCAGATAAAAGTGTTTCTAAAAAAGACGTATTTCGATACAGAGTTGCAAAGTTAAAGAGGCAAAGCATTGCGTAACGTTATCTTGTTTCATTAGAGCACGCATAAAGGCAACAATGACGAAGGTGACACGTTATATAAAATTTTCAGCCTTGTTTTACTTTGCTGGTGAAGATCGTTATGATCAATTCCCTTACATTATCCCGGATAAATCACGTGAAAGTATTCGCGTTCTGTTGTCGCTCCCAAGTGATAAAATAGGAAACGGCAACAATACAGACTGATTAAGAGGAACGATTCTAGTGGACACATGTAAATCACTACTAAGCATATTGATCAGCGACTAAATTAGCAACTACGTTGAATAAGATTTGAAACGTAGACAGATAGACAGACAGACAGACAGACAGACAGACAGAAAGACAGATAGACAGACAGACAAAACATAGATAGATAGATAGAGAAAGAGGTTCAGAGAAAGGTAGGTAATAAAAATGACAGAAAACGTGAGCTTTTTTTTGTCTTGATGATGTTACTTACTAGGCTAACGCTATTACTGCCGCTTCCTTGTCCGCCACCCATCGCCGCGCTAACCACGGACATAATCATGCGAGACATGTCAAGACTCTCAGGCGTTATAGCTGTAAACTTCACAATTAATGTTTCTGAAATCTAACAAGAAGACAAAATGCTAAAGAAGCCGACATTGATACACGAAAGACAAAGTATTTTGCTTATTTACTCCGTACCACTAAACAGACATAATCATGATAAAGCGAGACGTGGCACCAGCCCTGCTTGGTGTCACTGTTAAATTTTCCGTTTAGGAAGATAAAATCAATAACTGTGTATTGTATCGACGTTTGAGTTGTTCTATGAACCTTTGCCAAACAAGAATATGATCACTGTACGCAATTTGTCAGCTTGGGTAGTGATATAAATTCCCCAAATTAAAGTTATAAGGAAATTTGTTAATCAGCATGTAGAGTTTCAGTCCTTCAAAATAGGTTTCATTCCATGATAACAACGGTTTGAACAAGTACATAAATTACACCACTAAAAGATTTGCTTGTGGATTGGCGGGAGAATTAAATGCTCTGACAAGTGTCGATTTAGCCTATAACCAAAGAAATCGTTTTGCTCTCTTAACAGTGTGTTAGTGAACGTACCAACGTTTTTACATCCGGATCCAATTCTTGTCCACAATCATTTTCCTCGTTGGTAGACTTGAGGACAGACAAAGACAGCTGGACAGCCTGGGAGAGTTCCCCTTTATTTAGAAATTCATCTAGCGGATTGCCCTCCCCGAGTACATAGCTTTTCAATTTGGTGGCAACTGCATCTGGAGGCGAAAGGCACAGATCAAGTGAGGAAGATGTTGTCACCTGCAAAAGACCAATTAATGGGATTAAAGATTTTGATGACAGATCAAATATGTTGGAATTTTTTTACGGTACACAATCTTTTGTTTTAAACACTATGTATAAACTCCAAAACAGTGACTTTTCTATTGGCTTGTTGCTTTGTTAGAAGTAAAAAAACCTAATGTGTTTTGTGGACGGTCAAGACCGAAACATGCGAACTAAACGAAGAACTTTTTCAAGCTATTCGCATTCTACACGAATGCATGCATTGGTATTAAAATCTTTTCGAAACAAAAAAACATGGTGACGTCTAACTTAGCAACGGCTTGATTGCTACAGATTTGCACGGTTTCCCGACACCGCTATGTCATTGAAGAAAAGTGCCGACTTTCTCCTCCCCCTGGTTCAAGATAACAAGGCGTCTTCAGTACCAGAAGTCCGAAAATAACCCCAATTTGTTTAACAATAATTGGGTACTTGTTTGATACCAAATTTTGTATCAGTGACTGATTATTATTTTTAGCACTGACTCATCAAAGTTAGAGCTGGAAAGTGCCGAAAACTGTTCGTGTGTACAGCCTCCTTACTGCACTTCCGTTTAACAGAGAACTTTTGGTTTCCTAGTTACAAAGGTGAAAAAATAAACAGAAATATTTTTTTAACCTTAATAATCAGCCGTTCTACAACCGCTACACCAACAACATTCTTGATAACGATGTTAATTTGCAACTGGTAATCGTCTTCTGGAGATCCCGCCGGTAACACCGTCGACACAGACTGGGGAGAGCTGCCATATGATATTGGCTCTTCTCCAAGTTGAAATTCATAAGTAAGAGAACTTGTATCTTGCCAATCAAAGCACTTAAAAGTAAACTCCGTCTCAAGTGAAACTCCTTCACTGACTGACGACGTACAGTAGCCGCTGTGGGGCGCTCCGGCTGTCTCAAATTCGAGCACGGCGAAACCTTCTGCTCCTTCTTGAGATGTTACGAATAACTTTAAACTGTATTTAGATTTGGAAAGCAATGAGTTCTTCTTGATAACCATATTCGTCGCGTTAACTGAAGTTGAAGTCATGTTAGGTAAAATAGGTACATCTTCCCAGTTACTTGAATCGTCATTGAATCTTTTTAATCGCCATGCATAAACTGAACCATTGCAAGGCGAGTTGGGGCATTCTGATGTCACTCGGAGCTTGTTCGAAGCAGACACTAATGCGCCACAATCTACAAAGCATCTTAAAAAGAATGTACAACATAAAATTATCAAGTAACTTTCAGTTTCGGAGCACTCGTTTGGTGGGAATGAATGATGAAACTAACAATGTGGTCAGTGCGTGGAAGAAATAATGTCAACTGCCTCAATAAAACGTAAGGCAGTAAGAGTATGTGGGGACAATGTATCACCAATTGTGTATGAAGCAGTGAATTTGACTTGGTAAAAATTCAAAGAAATTTAAAGTTGCATCAACAACAGCAGATTGCTGGCTCGAATTGGTGTTAAACTTGGAGAAAAAGGTCGTACCCAAAAGCATTTTGCAGCTAGCGTATTGCTTTTATTATAGTATTTACCTTAATGCCACCTGAGGTACTTCGCCCGCTGCTATCTCAAAAGACATTTCAGCAAAGGAAATCCTCTCATCTTTCAAAACAGTTAATCTTAAAATATAGTTTTCACCAATTACGAGTAGACCAGGGTCGATGCTAATGGCAGTGGACATTGCATTTACTTCTCCAACAAACGAACCGAAACAATCGTTGCTAATAGTAGCGTTGTCGTTCGCATAGAGACAGGACCAAGCAAAATTAAGCCCAGTATGATTTCCAGGACCGATATCTCCATCGTAGCTCAATGACCCATCCACGGTTACAATTCCCATAGATCCCCATCGAACGCTGCTTCCACCATCAATAATTGCTCGTACCGGCGCGGGAATTACCTCAATAAAGCCATAGTCGAAAGCAGTAAGAGTCTGTGGGGACGATGGATCACCAATCGTGTATGACGCAGATAGTTTGACTTGGTAGATACCAGCGGGTATGGACCTTCTGTTAATGGTCCACTCAGTTGTTCCTTGACTTACTATTTTCCCTTCCGCTGTCTCTGAAGCTGCAAGTTCTGCTTCACTTATGATACGCCATTCCAGTGTCCGTGATAATACAGCAGCAACATTAGGTGGTAGACCTAGAATGAGCGCTTCTTTGACACTTTTGGCGGACCTTTCGACAACAGTCGAATGGTACTTGTCCTTAGAAATGTTTCGGATGGCCACTGAAAAGTCTCCTGCCGATTACAATTGAATGAAGCAAGTGATGTGAGAGTAGCTTGACTTTTTTGGCAATAGCCACAAAACGCATCGTTACGTACGCGAGATATTCAAGAACGGATGACTACAAACGTCAACATGTGGCTGATTTGTTTAAGCTTCCTGGAAGTGTTATAAAAACGTCATCAGGTAAAAAAGATAAGCAGGTTATAATTAACAATTGGAGCCAAACCATTCAGTGTACTTTGTAGAGTGAATGGTATACCGACAGAACATTTCGATGAAAAGAAGCGTAATCCAATGATGAGTGATTTAATGAAACTTGCCAAGAAAAAGCGATCTCGTAGTAACAACTTGAATTGGATCAAAAAGTATCATAAAATCTAATATGGTCTCCAATTATGCAACAAATTAGGTATGAATGCACTAGAATTTTCATCTAGGTCTATGGATTGGTCGGAGAATCCAGATGATTGCGGGAATTGCAGATAATTCCTGATGTGGCGTTTTACATACATTTGAGTTATGTGCTACCATCACAAGGCGCTGGAGTTTTCTTGTGAAAGTATGTTGGACGAAGAGGATTTTGATTCAGTTGCAAACACGTTAAAAACGTTTAATAGATTATTTCATTATTTACACTCACCCATGGGCTCACAATTTACTATTCCATCACCACTGTAACCATCTCGGCACTCGCAGGTGAAGGAACCTTCATTGTTGTAACAGTTAGCCACTCCATGACAGTTGTGAGTTGCTGTTGCACATTCATCAATATCTGTGGATAATCGTTAAAGCAATATTAGTCAGGTTTGTTTTGTATGGGAGATAAAGTAAACGTTTAACCTGTTTGTCAAGACTGAAAGCTGAAGTTCGTGTGACTTGAGATTCGCAGCTGTGCATTCATAGGCGTACGGGCACCTTCGGACCTGGGGGGAGACCTTGTTGCCCGAAAAAAAAAATGGCATGGGTTGAAAGCCGAATAAACAGGCATACGAAATGGACAACAGAACGTGCGTTAAAATAGTTGTGTACAAACCTTGTCTGCTTGCTTAAATTAAACGATAGTTCTTAAATTAATCTCGTGGCGTTGCCCGAAGATGTCAATGCACTGATTCCTTTTTCTTCGGAAATATTTTATTTATTCACTTTAGTTCAGCAAAAATAAAAGTTTTTTTGGGAGGCAATTTACATTGTTTTTCCCCCACTTGAAAGTGTTGATATAATTTATTTTGATTGTAATATTGAGATTTGTCTGCTTATTTTCTATTTTTTCTCTGGCTTGTTGCCCGAATTCTTAGCGTTTTCCCCGAAACATTTTGGCACTGGGGGGGGGGGGGGGGGGGGTTCTCGCCCCCCCGCCTCGCACGCTTATGTGTGCATTTAGTACTTTCATAAACGTTTCTTGAAATTTTGCTTACGTGCTGATAGATGGCATATCATATCAAATGCTGACGTGCTGATATAAATCAATTATACTGCAGTCCTCGCCGGCTGAGAACCAGATGATATTTCGCGAGATTTTGAAGGATAATTGTTCGAACAATGGATGTATGTACATTACGTTGGTCGCTAAACTGGTTGGTTCGATCAGCTAAAGATTGTATTTGTACATACAGGTATGTATAATGACAGAAATTTCGCCAAAGGAAGATAAAATAATCAATTTGTTCAGGTGGTGAAAGCTCACGGTACCGCAGTTTTTTATTCTTAATGAAAATTATTGAATCTTCCCCATACGTTGTGTGTTCTAAACTTGCTATGTTAATTCAAAGCCTTATAACTGTATACAAACATTTGAATCTGTCCTGTTGTTGTTGGCATCAATACGCTCAAATCATCTTTCCACTGGACGATTAACTAAACAATATCAATCAACCCATCTCTTTTGTGAAAGCTCGGATAGCAGGATCCTGCATGGTTGCAAATGTAACATTATGCTGCAGTGACCGCCATTAATAACATTATGTTTGTTTAGATGGTAAAATATTATCAACTGCTGACTTGTCATACCCAAGCAGTTTACACCATCTCCTGAATATCCTTGAATACATGTACAATAGAATAAACCATCAGTGTTGTTACACTGAGCGTTCACGTCACAATTATGGGTCTGATCTTGACATTCGTCCACATCTGCGGAGAAATTAAATGGTAATTGGTAAAATATTTTAACGAGAACGCAAATGGAAGTGTTAAGGATCAAGCTGGGCATTGTTTATGTGCAACTTAAATACGCAGCCGGAAAACGAATTTCAAATGTCACACACGCATTCGCAACAAACACTTAGACACTTAGAGCATAGATCAAAGTTTTACTGGTACGGGTTTCGCTTTCATTTTAGGGCTGTGCTCTAGGAGGGCCCGGGTTCCAGAGGTGACTTTTGCCTTTGGGCGACTTAGATAACTTTGCTATCATAAAAGATTTTAAGAGCTGGGCACCCAAGATTCCCTAAGTAAGAGCGTTCGGGCACCCTGCAATTATACCAAGAGCACAGCTGTGCATTTGCCAGCAAATCCAGAATTTTCACCTTTCCAGTAGTCTGAAGCAAGGCTCAATGCGGTGTCTGACATTTGCAGAATGCAGAATGCAGAATGCAGAATGCAGAATGCAGAATGCAGAATGCAGAATGCAGAATGCAGAATGCAGACTGCAGAATGCAGAACGCAGAATGCAGAATGCAGACTAACAGAATATATTGTGTTACCTTTACCATTATTGAAAGCTAACCTTAAACAGGCTAACCGAAGTGCTATTTAGGCTAACCGGAGGGAATAGTAGGCTAACCGGAGTGTGTAGTAGGCTAACCTGAGTGAAAAGTTCACTCCGGTTAGCCTACTACACACTCCGGTTAGCCTCTCTTACCGTTTACGGTTAGCTTTCAATAATGGTAAAGGTAACACAATATATTCTGTTAGTCTGCATTCTGCATTCTGCGTTCTGCATTCTGCATTCTGCAAATGTCAGACACCGGGGCTCAATGGTAGGCAGCTGTCTCCTCGCCCTAATCCCCCCCCCCCCCCCCACACACCCACACACAAGAAAAATAGGGCGTTAGGACGGCTGACACTTCATACTCTTCCATCGTGCTAAATTGGACGATTAACGTTAGTTTGCAATTTTTTTTTCAAAGTTCTGCCGATGGTGTTAGAAGAGTAAATTACGTCAAATGACTCGCTTTTGGTCAAAAATAGTGCTGGTACTCGTGTTTTCAATGCATTGCAGCTAGTCGACCGGGTTAATTTGGGATCCACTATGACTTTCCTAGTGCATATTTGTATAGGTGTTAGTATTGTGAGCCACCCAAGATAATTTAACATTGATATACCTTGCAAAGGTGGAAGGGGCACTAGCACGAGAGAAGTGCATCAATTGTTTAGGACATAGCTGAAGATGACTCACCCTCAAAGGTGCTCTCTTTGCTCATACGAGCATCAAAAATCTTCTAAACGTGCGGCTATTAAAAAAACCCAATCCATTTATAACGTGGGTACTACAAATGGCGAGTAAGAAAGGCAAGTACACGACAACCATTGTCACAAGAATGTGTAGATTAAACTATATTATCATGCATACCTGAACAGTTTATGCCATCTCCTAAATATCCTTGGAGACAAGTACAGTTGAATGATTCAAAAGTGTTGCTACATTGAGCGTTTTTATCACAATTGTGTGTTTGATCTTGACATTCGTCTTCGTCTGCAGACAAATAACAGTAAATCAAAATGCGCCTTGTTGGCTACATTGTTACCCATTCGACTAATGTACATGCTCGCTGTTAAAAAAATGAAGTATGTTACGCGCGACAGCAATTCTTTGGGTGTTTTTAATAACACAATTATTCCATTCGCGATTGTTGGATGTGAGATAGTTAACTGCCATCTCATATCCAACGCGCGCTCATGGAATAATAAACAACTATTCACCGAAGTGGAGGTGGCTAGTGGCTGATATTTACCGAGCCGCGAAGCGTCGAGCTAAATATCCACCACTAGCCACCGACACTGAGGTGAATAGTTGTCTTAGTATATACTCAAACAGTGAGATAATATAACCCGAAAGGATGACTTTTGACTAGTTTATTACATTAACGAGTTACAGTTTTGGGGCGAGTTGCTTGGAGGTGAATAGCAAAGGATATTCAGAGATTTAGTAGCCAATCAGCGCGCGCCAAAAACGCTATCCAGTGTTTGAATTTATACTAATTGTTAATTATTAAAAACTAGCAAGGGTATATTGCAATTCCTGAGTTTTGATTGGTTAACAGGCAATAGTATATGAGCTAGTATACCATTGATCACAAACATGGTAGCCGATATCCGATATGCGTCAACGAAAACAGCCGGGAAGCTCAAATGTTGCAATTCTTTGGGCATTTTAAATAAAACAATTATTCCACTCAATAGTTTGGTAGATAGGCAACGCGGCGCTACAGAGCCCCATACCCATAGAAAATTAACAGACCCATGCTTTTGGATTTTCATGGTCATAATGGCTAGCGGCATGGTTCGCGGGCGCGTGCGCCCTAGCGACGACGTCGCCCCAACATGGTGGCCATACTCCAGAAGTAGAAATGGTTAACGTCAGCTTACATCTTTGATAGTAAACATCGATGTGATGGTCAATTGACAGCTGTCAAAACAAGGTATCCGCTGACCAGTATCACACGACCATATCGCGGGCTCACATATAGAAGTCATTAAGGTCAATTTTTTCTCGAGGTTTACCGCTGACCAAGAAATGGTTAACATTCGATCGCGGGCTCAAGTGCCATATTTTTTTTCTGTTAACGTTCAGTAAATTCGGTTTTACAAAAAGGGCAAAGTAAATAACCGGGGATCTCCGGTTTTAGTCTTGGCTAAATTTATTTCATACAATACCCCAAGATATATAAAGCACAGTCTAAAAGGTCGCACTGTACGAAGACCCCATGCGACACTAATTTGATACATGTTTATGTTTAGATCTGAGCAGGTGGCAGAGACGCTAAATGACTATTTTATTAACGTAGCAAATGATCTGGATATGCAGGGGCACACTACCATTAGTGCACAGTCGCATGCCTCGAACATTCCAGTCGACTGCGTGGACTCTTTCGGTTTCCGTTTGACAAATCGTCATGAAGTTAAAGCAGTGCTCGACAAAAGGCAAACGGCATCTTGCAGAACGAGCTTGAACAAACAAGACACAAGCTTTATAAACAGATAGAAGAGACGGACAGGCTTGACGAAATCTATGACGAGTTGGAACAATACTCGCACAAAAATTCCCTGGAAATTGTCGGAGTCCCAGAAAGCGCTTACACATCCACCGAAGAAGTCGTGATCCGCATAGGAGAAGCTGTCAACATCACCATCAACCCAGAAGAAATAGAAATATCTCACAAGCTGCGAAGAAAAAACAGCAGACCCATAATTGTACGATTCTTAAGCGACAAAGTGAAGTCCCGACTTTATAAAGTATACTATTCTGTACTGCAACAATTATCGCATCGCATTAAGTTTGGATTAAGATTGGGGATAAAATTCGACCCTCACCTAGAATCACCTATGCTTCACTGATCAAGGAACCATCAATGGGCTCTTTATCCCCCAATACTCAAATCCACACAAAGAGACCATTGATGGTCTCCTTTTGAGGCCAAGTTACATGTATACAACACACAACAATGCGCCTACATTGCCACAAATGCCATCATTGTCAACCCTTATCAATCCCAAATGTCAATGGGCTCTTTTACCCCAAAACTCATATCCAAACAAAGAGACCATTAATGGGCACCTACGGAGGCCAACTAATCCTGAAACACTCAGTCCCAAACCTTACTCCCAAACCTCAAACACAGGCCTCACTTTAGGAGTCTAAATTTTACAGTATAACGCCGTTATAAACCCTTGCGAACAATCAGTGGACATACAACCATCTCCCGTAAAACATGGCACAACATGACAGATTACAACCATTTATTCACTGGGAAATTGCTAAAGAATACATATTAACTCCATCCACATTGAGAGCAATTTAAGTAATTTAAAACTACGTTACAAGTTGGCTCTTAGAAGCCTTATGCCAGAAGACTCAAAAGTCTCCGAACTATGTCCAGCTGATCGGATGCCACCTATCAGCATCTTCCATCACTCTATGCTCCGTGTAAAAAACTTTGAAGGCTTTTCCGCTCGAACGATCACCCATGAGTCGTTCCCATCGCCATGCGAAGTTGTAGTTCCTCAACGAAGTGATTGTCACCCCCCATACTGGCTTTTGAAGGGTTTCCCCTCCAGTAAACAGACACGTTGAAGTAGAAAAGGAGGAGACTTAGCATGCATGGGTAAAGCTTCTTATTAAAACAGTAGCAACAATTATGTATCACGAGGGAAAACCCCAAGGCCAGCAGGAGGTGACAATTGTGACCCAGAATGACTAGGAGGGTTGGTTTAAGGTACCCCGTTTTCGCAATTGTCACTTACTGCAGTCCCCAGGGTGGAGAAAAGGTTGTAGAAAACAACAGTCAGAAATTAACCATCAGTATTGTAAGCATTTATTCTTTAACTAACACCGCTGAAAGAATATTTCAAACATTTGACCAGTTCCTCAAATGCTTGCCTTACTAGTCCGGAAGCGTAACACCCAGATCTCCCTTCCATTTACAACAGGTTGACATAATAACAAAGAGATCTATCGGCGACTGGAATCATATTGTGCAGTGGTTGTTAAAAACTTCGTTCTTGACACGTCGAGGTCATGCTTCTCGGCCATTGTCACAATGCAATATCCAAGTTCTTAATTTGATCTTTGTCTCTTAACGGATCGAGCCAAGTGGTGCTTGCGGAACTGTGCGAAAGAAGAACCATAGAACTTTCCGCGCTCAGAACTATAATAACAGTAAACACTCATCAGCAATCATCTTACGATCGCTTGCGGAAGAATCATGTCACCAAGAAAACAACAAGCATAACGGTGAACACTCATCAGTGATCATCTTACGGTCCCTTGCCGAAGGAATTACGTCACCAAGAGAACAATCAAATTCTGAGCTCCAAACAATCATAACATTAAACACTCATTAGTGATCATCTTACGGTCCCTTGCCGAAAGAATCATTTCACCATGAGAACAATCAAACTCTGAGCTCCAAACAATCATAACATTAAACACTCATTAGTGATCATCTTACGGTCCCTTGCCATAAGAATCATTTCACCATGAGAACAATCAAACTCTGAGCTCCAAACAATCATAACATTAAACACTCATTAGTGATCATCTTACAGTCCCTTGCCGAAAGAATCATTTCACCATGAGAACAATCAAATTCTGAGCTCCAAACAATCATATCAATAAACAATCATTAGTGATCATCTTACGGTCCCTTGCCGAAAGAATCATTTCACCATGAGAACAATCAAATTCTGAGCTCCAAACAATCATATCAATAAACAATCATTAGTGATCATCTTACGGTCCCTTGCCGAAAGAATCATTTCACCATGAGAACAATCAAATTCTGAGCTCCAAACAATCATATCAATAAACACTCATTAGTGATCATCTTACTGTCCCTTGCCGAAAGAATCATTTCACCATGAGAACAATCAAATTCTGAGCTTCAACAAACATAACAATAAACCCTCATTAGTGATCATCTTACGGTCCCTTGCCGAAAGAATCCGATTTCACCATGAAAACAATCAAATTCTGAGCTCCAAACAATCATATCAATAAACACTCGTTAGCGATCATCTCACGGTCCCTTGCCGAAAGAATCATTTCACCATGAGAACAATCAAATTCTGAGCTCCAAACAAACATATCAATAAACACTCATTAGTGATCATCTTACGGTCCCTTGCCATAAGAATCATTTCACCATGAGAACAATCAAATTCTGAGCTCCAAACAAACATATCAATAAACACTCATTAGTGATCATCTTACGGTCCCTTGCCATAAGAATCATTTCACCATGAGAACAATCAAATTCTGAGCTCCAAACAAACATATCAATAAACACTCATTAGTGATCATCTTACGGTCCCTTGCCATAAGAATCATTTCACCATGAGAACAATCAAATTCTGAGCTCCAAACAATCATATCAATAAACACTCATCAGTGATCATCTTACGGTCCCTTGCCATAAGAATCATTTCACCATGAGAACAATCAAATTCTGAGCTCCAAACAAACATATCAATAAACACTCATTAGTGATCATCTTACGGTCCCTTGCCACAAGAATCATTTCACCATGAGAACAATCAAATTCTGAGCTCCAAACAAACATATCAATAAACACTCATTAGTGATCATCTTACGGTCCCTTGCCATAAGAATCAGTTCACCAGAGAATAATCAAATTCTGAGCTCCAAACAAACATATCAATAAACACTCATTAGTGATCATCTTACGGTCCCTTGCCATAAGAATCATTTCACCATGAGAACAATCAAATTCTGAGCTCCAAACAAACATATCAATAAACACTCATTAGTGATCATCTTACGGTCCCTTGCCGAAAGAATCATTTCACCAAGAGAGCAATCAAATTCTGAGCTCCAAACAAAATATCATAAACACTCATTAGTGATCATCTTACGGTCCCTTGCCGAAAGAATCATTTCACCAAGAGAACAATCAAATTCTGAGCTCCAAACAATCGTAAAAATAAACACTCGTAGAATAACTTAACAGTGGAGCCCAACCACGTGGAAAAATTACAATAGTAAAGACACACCTTCTTTGGCACATGCAACACCTTCGGTCAAGCGCACTAGACGCCCCACAAACTAGTACTGATACGCACGGCCATGTGAAAATAACAAAAAGATTCGACTCCTTTAAAATAATGCCCAAAAACTAACATGAACGTACCAATATAAACGAAAAAACCGTCTAGCCGACCTAGCACAGTCAATTCTTTTACAATACCCTGAACAAAAATATTACCTTAAAGCATACAAGGTTGAGCTGTTGACGTCCCATGTGCTTAAAGAAGACCTGCCGGGACTTGTGGCATCTGAAATGCCCCACTAAGGCATTGCTAAAACCTTCTTCCTTGGAAATACGTATCCAGCACCAAAAGCGTTCCACTTTTCCCTTGGAGCCGATGTAATCTACATTTGAGGTCCTCGCGCGAACGTTCTCGTCGAGCAATTCCGTCCATAAAATTCAACACTGGAGGACGAAAGCTCACACGTTTACAATTTAACCGGGAAAAGCAATGGTATACACATTTGTAGTTACAATTAATCTAAGGAGCTCAAGTCTGCAGTCAAGACTGAAGATAGTGTTGAAGTTTCCGATGAAAACTCGACGAAAGACACAGGCATGCTCCCGGAGCCGATGCACTTGAGCAATGTCAATTTATTCATAATCTGTGCCACTTATATGCTATATCGATAATTTATGCAGTACGAATAGCGAGAACCAAGCTAAAGGGCTTAAAAGTGTCTGACATTTTCCCAAGCTACGCCAACGCTTCTCTTCAAGAACAACGTATATATATAAACGAGAATTTGACGGACTTCAGAAGAGAATTGTTTTGGAAAGCAAATAAGAAGAAAAAGGACAATATGATCATTAGCGCGTGGACAATCGATGGAAAACTTTTTGTGAAGACATCGCCAGACGGAGCGCCGATTAGAATTTACGGTGAGGAGGACTTAGAAGATCTATGAAATCAACAGACTATTGAACAAATGAAGGGATAACGGACTGGATTTGCTGAGAGAAGGAACTCTTAAAATAGGTTTGTTTTAAAAATTTTGTGTTCGTTAATTTTGTTTTTTTGATTAGCTTTTTTGTCGCTTATTGTTATTATTACTGTAGGAGAACGTAAACATAATATTTCACCAGAGAACTACACTTAAATGCATAAATCACACAAATGTTCGGTAATTTCGTTAAATGTTAGGGGTCTAAGAGATACTTCTAAAAGAAGGAGCATTTTTATGTACTTAAACGATCAGAAAGCCGATTTCTATTTTCTTCAGGAAACTTTTTCCAAACCAAGCGACGAAGCAATTTGGAGAAATGAATGGGGAGGTCAAATTTACTTTTCTCATGGCACCTGTCACAGTAAAGGTGTTTGTATTTTGATCAATCGAGCGGTAAAGGAAAAGGTGGCATGCACATCCAGTGACACCTCGGGCAGAATAATCCTAATTAACATTACATACAATGGCTTGAAATTATCATTTTGCAATATATACGCGCCAAACGACCACACACAACAACTAGGCTTTATTCAGGAACTGAATTGCCTCTTAATTGACAAAGCCGAAATTGCAACCCTAATAGTAGGGGGTGATTGGAATTGTACCTTGGAAAAGAAAGACAAAAAAGGTGGTGTCCCCTGGAGGCCCACAGCGTATAGGAATTTAGTCAAAATTACAATGGATAGTCTTGATCTTGTTGATATTCAAAGAACACGCCATCCGAAGCTCAACACATTCTCCTATGTGTCTAAGGCATTAGGTGTTAAATCAAGGATAGACTTTTTTCTAGTTGCTAAACATTTAACACAATTTGTTAAAAAAGTGGACATCCAAACATCAATAGCGCCTGATCACAATACAATATTTTTGTTATTATCGTGGCCAGATGAGCACCCTCGCGGACCGGGTTTTTGGAAATTCAATAACACTCTATTAAACGACGAGGAGTACACATCCAAAATTCGAGAATTATATCCTGAGCTTCGCAGAAAGTACTCTTATGTAAACGATCAACAGCTATTTTGGGAACTGATGAAAATGGAAATAAGAACCGCGACCATTTCCTTTGCTAAAGGAAAGGCACAAACAATTAAGAAACGCGAGACAGTGATCAAAGAACAACTAGATGATCTAGATAAAAAAATCTGCAATAGCCAAAATCTTGATAATATCGATTCTATCCTTAAACAATATGATGACCTCAAAAAGGAACTCCAACAACACTATGACAATAAAGGCAAAGCTGCAATTTTCAGGTCTAAATGTCGATGGGTCGAAGAAGGAGAGAAAGCTACAAAATACTTCTTTAACTTAGAGAAAAGAAATTACAATCGGAAAACCATAAATGAAATTAAATTAGAAAACGAGGTAACAACCACAGATGAAAAGCAAATCTTGTCGATGATTAAGAGGACATGTGCACAAATTTCACACAAAAATGAAAATTCTTGGCAAGAGTCCTTTAAATGGATTTCGCTCATTCTCTTACCATGGGTAGGCCTTAATATGAAATAAATCACAGTATACTTTGGCCCGGGTCGCACTTGGGACAAAATCGGGACAAGTTTATTTAGATAACCAAAAAAATTGTCAGATTCCTGTCATCAGTTGACCACGCCAAGTGCGACCTACTTGTCCCTACGCGGACAAAAACTTGTCCACGGAGACAAATCTTCAAAGAAGCCGTCGTCCTGCCTCAACGCAGGACTTTTTAAGAACAACAAACAAAAATTGTTTTTCTTGTGACAAAAGTGTCAATCAGTTCAGTGATCCTTAAAAAATTGTTCGCTTCACATTTTACTGTCTAGTCTGATGAATACGAATTCAAGCTGTTTTCGACCGAATATTTCCGTTATTTGGGAAAAGATCCCTCGCCAAGATAATTCAAATGAAAGGAAAGATCGGTATAGGCTAGGGCAACTGTTCTGTAGCCGCAGTCCGAATCATGATGCACAGCAATTTGCTCATCAAATTTTCCGCTTTATACGGCGGCACGCTTTCTTTATATATGAGCTTCGACATCGTTACGAACGCTCACATTACGAAGGTAGAAACAAAAATTTGCGTTGATTTGATTCGATGCGACCGGTTTGTCTCTCCCTTTTGAATGTTATTTTTGCTGCGAAATTAACACAGTATCAAGTGACGGGTAATTTTGTGTGTCCAAGTGCGACCCTAAATACAACAATTCAAATTGTCTCGGACAAGTTCCGAGACAAACATTGTCCTCAACATCTTGCAACATTTAAAATGTTTGTCTCAAGTGCGACCCGGGCCTTTGTTTGGCTAAATATCGATTTGTTTTCGAGAAAATCGATAATCCTAAAATCCAGCAAAATTGACGCTTTCGGAGCTCAAAATTTATGCCAAGTTTGTTAACTTCGCGTCGAAAAATAAAGCACTCTGGGAGAAAAATACCTATTAAATATCGAAGAATAACATCAAATTAGTACGTCGAAAGCAATTTCTGCCCTTGAAGTCCTTTTATTTACAAAATATAATTAAATTTGTTCGACACACTTTTGATTTAATTCAAAATAGGTCAAACTTATCGCTTTATTTAAGTATGAGCGAAGCGAAATAAATGGCCGAAAATTTGATATTAGACAGATAAATGATTGTTCTTTTTGATACTAAAAGGATTTCCTTGGGAAATGATTTAGTGCGATGCTTTTAGATCTCAAAGTTGCTTAAAATTCGTTAATTTAACCGACCGTGACATTGTTGGTCTTATCAACTTTATGTAAACATTCCACGCAAAGGTTAATTTTCCCCATGTGAACTTCATCTGAGTAAAATAAAAACATAGACTTGCTTACCGTGGTGTTCGCTGATACATTGTAAATCCTGTTTTCCTCATTTACGACAAAACCGAAGCCCTCGGCGAAGCTGGTTATCTAATTTTCTTGACGCTTGTAACTGATTTCCACGTCTTGAGGTGACACTTCTTTTCCATGCATTCTTGAAAATAGTCCAGTCTTAACTGATCAGTGTAAACAGGAATACGAAGTACTTTGCTTTAAATCAACTTAAAGCTTAGCAGCAGTGGTAGATAAATCGATACGGCCGGCGAATTTTCGTTTCGAAAACCGCCATTTGAGATTTGTCGGCCTTTTGTCCTGCGGTATGCAGATAATTAATTCACGCTTGAGTAACTTCCGGCACATGAAATCGACAACCACCGTGACCAGAAAGCACCCTGCTTTTGGTATATTGGTTGAGGCACTATTTTTATTATTTTAATATAAACTCTGAATGAAAAACTTTTGGGCTGAACTTGTAATTAAGTTTCACTTCAGTTAGCCACGTTCGAGAGAGTTGTTAAATGGTTGCATGAAAGCGCTTTTAACTTCCGGGTCGAAAGTTCTTCTGTTACGTTGTTTCGCTTTGTTTCATATTTTTTATCCAGTTCTTTCCCTTGTTCAAATTCTTGATTAGGCTTAGGCAAAACAGTTGTAGAGTCAACTCTCTCTTATTGAACACCTCTATAAGATGGACACCTGGTGTTGGTCCTTTCCTTGCCGTTTTTTCAGTCATTTTTATACTGTAACCAGCTAGGCTACGTTTACACGGGACTCAACCGGACCAGATCGGCTTCTGTTTACACGGAACCGTTTGGAACCGATCCATGTGTTTACACGGAACCGTTCTGGAACCGGCCCGGAACGGTTCCATAACTGGACCTGCAAAATAGCAGGTCCAGTTTTGGATCCGTCCCGGACCGGTTCCAGAACGGTCCCGGGTATACTGAAGGCCAATCCGGTCCGAAAATCAGACCGGATCCGTTCCGGACAGCAGTAGTGGTAGATAAATCGATTCGGCCGGCGAATCTTCTTTTCGAAAACCGCTATTTGAGATTTGTCGGCCCTTTGTCCTGCGGTATGCAGACAATGTATTCCACACTTGCGTAACTTCCGGCACATGAAATCGACAACCGCCGTGACCAGATAGTACCCTGCGTTTTGGTAGAGTATTGGTTGAGGCACCGTATTATTGCTATATTAATATAAGCTCTAAATGAAAAACTTTTGGGCTGAACATGTAATTAAGGCTACGTTTACACGGGACCGGTCCGGAACCGTTCCGAACCGAACCGGACCTGTTTACATGGAACCGTTTGGAACCGATGCAGGTGTTTACTCGCGCGTACGGGACCGTTCTGGAACCGGTCTGGAACGGATCCATAACTGGACCTGCAAAATAGCAGGCCCAGTTTTGGATCCGTTCTGGACCGGTTCCAGAATGGTCCCGTGCAAACAGAAGGCCTAGCCGGTCCGAAAATCGTTGCTAAATGGTTGCATGACAGCGCTTTTTACTCCCGGATCTAAAGTACTTCTGTTGCGTTGCTTCGCTTTATTTTATATTTTTTTGTTCTTACCTTTGCCCAAGTTCTTGATTAGAGGCGCGTTTACACGACAGAAAAATTTAGGTACGGACTCGTCAGAAAATTGGTCCGTACCCGTCAAAATTTGGTCCGCACCTTATCTCTTTTGTAGGGAAACAGTCAAATTAAAACGGGGCCATAGGCGCCTATGGCCCCGTTTTGATTTAACTGTTTCTCTACAAAAATGATTAGGTGCGGACCAAATTATGACGGGAACGGACCAACTTTTTGACGAGTCCGTACCTAAGTTTTGTTATCGTTGGATCCGTCTTCCGTGAATGTTAAAAATATGTATATGACCATATATATTCTGTTGGGGTCTGGCGTAAAAAGGGAAGGTGCCCCCCGCCAGAGCTTGCGGGGAGGGACTGAACGCCTCGCCGTCAGGGGACCCAAATGTATTAAAAATATCATATCATTATATAAATATTATGTTTTTAAACCTGTTTTCCGGTGTGTTTTTGAGTTAATTTAGAAGCTATTAGGGGAAAGACGGTCCCGATCCGCAGTCTGTTCCTTCGCAAATACGACGGTTGTAATTATAATACGACTCAAGTTTCCAAACAACAAGTGCTATAAAGTAATAACTTTATAATCACCTTAATTCTCAATTCCCTAGGCGAACTTCATTAGGAGGGAGTTGTGGAAGCTGGGGTATTCCCCAAAAACGCCGTCCAATGGGTCGTAATTTTGGGTTCCCGATCTAGAACGGGATTTTTAATAATAGACGATATCTAGAACGAGGTATGGTATTTTGAACACACAAAAGTTTCAAAATATCGGCAGCCAAAACGGGGTGACTTGTTTCTAGAACGCGGTATCTTTTAACTGATACCAGAGGCTCTTCCAATTATGCTGGTAAAAAGGGAATTTTATGCTTCTAGCAATGCTTGTTTTTTGTCCGAAATAATGTTTAACTGTAATTATGCTCATTTTTTTTTTAAATAATGCTACTTTGGTATAAATGCCTTGTTGTATTTTGCAGAAATAAATACAAAAAATGGCATCACGTCAGAAGTCCATAACAAACTTCTGATTACGTGTACTTTTCTTCACCTAGCTTTAATCGAATGAAGTGAAAAACACCCTTTCCTTTATTTTTACACCAATATACACCTTGGTGTAAACAGTCATAAATGTTCGGCGTTTTATTATAAATTGTTTACCGTGACTGGTATTACAACTGCATATACATGATATATGGTCCCTTTTTCCCCACCCCTTCCCCACCTTTCCTTTCCGCTTTCATTTCGCCCAATCCTCCACAGGAGAAAGTAGGAGAGCCTGTTTACAGGCTAGACTACACAGAATATATATTTTTAACATTCACGGGAGACGGATCCAACGACGCCATCTAAGGTTTTGTGTACAGCCAACTCTCTCTGAAACGGGTACCTTTCGGGACCGGCTCCAACTCAGTTCGTCTAAAAGAAGTCCGTCTTATAGGGATTTTAACGTCGTTTCAAATTTTCCACTGAAGAAGGGGCAGTAACCCCGAAACGTATGGAAACAGTTATCTATCATCTGGCCCATTTTACATTTACATCTCAAATTATCGTTTACATACACTAGTTATATGCCCTACACAGTCGCACGAGATTTCTGTTAGATATTTCTATGTTACCGTCTCAAAGCCGGTGAATTAGTTACAGTATAACAATGACTGAAAAAACGGCAAGGACAGGACCAACACCAGGTGTCCGTCTTATTGAGGTCTTCATTAAGCGAGAGTTGACTCTACAACTGTTTTGCCTAAGCCTAATCAAGAATTTGAACAAGGGAAAGAACTGGATAAAAAATATGAAACAAAGCGAAACAACGCAACAGAAGAACTTTCGACCCGGAAGTTAAAAGCGCTTTCATGCAACCATTTAACAACTCTCTCGAACGTGGCTAACTGAAGTGAAACTTAATTACAAGCTCAGCCCAAAAGTTTTTCATTCAGAGTTTATATTAAAATAATAAAAATAGTGCCTCAACCAATATACCAAAAGCAGGGTGCTTTCTGGTCACGGTGGTTGTCGATTTCATGTGCCGGAAGTTACTCAAGTGTGAATTAATTATCTGCATACCGAAGGACAAAAGGCCGACAAATCTCAAATGGCGGTTTTCGAAACGAAAATTCGCCGGCCGTATCGATTTATCTACCACTGCTGCTAAGCTTTAAGTTGATTTAAAGCAAAGTACTTCGTATTCCTGTTTACACTGATCAGTTAAGACTGGACTATTTTCAAGAATGCATGGAAAAGAAGTGTCACCTCAAGACGTGGAAATCAGTTACAAGCGTCAAGAAAATTAGATAACCAGCTTCGCCGAGGGCTTCGGTTTTGTCGTAAATGAGGAAAACAGGATTTACAATGTATCAGCGAACACCACGGTAAGCAAGTCTATGTTTTTATTTTACTCAGATGAAGTTCACATGGGGAAAATTAACCTTTGCGTGGAATGTTTACATAAAGTTGATAAGACCAACAATGTCACGGTCGGTTAAATTAACGAATTTTTAGCAACTTTGAGATCTAAAAGCATCGCACTAAATCATTTCCCAAGGAAATCCTTTTAGTATCGAAAAGAACAATCATTTATCTGTCTAATATCAAATTTTCGGCCATTTATTTCGCTTCGCTCATACTTAAATAAAGCGATAAGTTTGACCTATTTTGAATTAAATCAAAAGTGTGTCGAACAAATTTAATTATATTTTGTAAATAAAAGGACTTCAAGGGCAGAAATTGCTTTCGACGTACTAATTTGATGTTATTCTTCGATATTTAATAGGTATTTTTCTCCCAGAGTGCTTTATTTTTCGACGCGAAGCTAACAAACTCGGCATAAATTTTGAGCTCCGAAAGCGTCAATTTTGCTGGATTTTAGGATTATCGATTTTCTCAAAAACAAATCGATATTTAGCCAAACAAAGTACACTGTGATTTATTTCATATTAAGGCCTACCCGTGGTAAGAGAATGAGCGAAATCCATTTAAGGACTCTTACCGCCAAATGTTTGACCGTAAGTAACATGTGCACTTAAAATGTATTATAATGACCTGAATAGTTCCAAAACAACTGAGACACAGGATAACTTCGAAACATTTACAGAAAACTTGGAGATCCCTAAACTTGAGGACAAGGAAAGGGATGAACTAGACGGCCCCTTGACATATGAAGAATGCAAAAAATCACTGGAAGCGTTTCAAAACGGTAAATCACCAGGAGTAGACGGCTTAACCGTTGAATTCTATAAACACTTTTTTGATTTGATAGGATTAGATCTTTTAGGTAGCCTAAACAGAGCATACGAGTTTGGGAGGTTATCAATATCCCAGCGTCGGGGTATAATTACTCTTTTACCTAAAGAAGATGCAGAATTACTGCTCCTACAAAATTGGCGACCCATTACTCTACTCAACGTAGACTACAAAATTGCATCAAAAGCCATAGCAATGAGAATCGAGCCAATGTTGCCAAAACTTGTGCATCCGGACCAAACCGGCTTCGTAAAAGGAAGGTATATCGGGGAAAATGTAAGGCTAATATTCGATATAATGGAACAAACAAGAGTAAATAACATCCCAGGTATACTCATATCAGTTGATTTCAAAAAAGCCTTCGACTCACTGGAATGGTCATGTATTCAGAGCACTCTCCAAAAATTCAACTTTGGGGATAGCGTAAGAAAATGGATCAAAATCTTCTACACAGATATTGAAAGTGCAGCCTTGAACAACGGCTTCGCTACGGATTGGTTTAAGCCTTCTAGAGGAGTAAGGCAAGGATGTCCACTCTCGCCTTTTTTGTTTATCTTAACTGCAGAAGTTTTATCAAATAAAATAAGACAAAACCCGACCGTCAAGGGAATTCGTCTATTTAGCTCTGAGGTCAAACTAAGTCAGTTTGCAGATGACACGAACTTATTCTGTGGTGATCTGACATCGGTCGAACAAGCTCTAGACACAGTGAATGTCTTTGGTAAATTCTCCGGATTAATGCTCAACGTAGAGAAAACAAAAGCCATCTGGCTAGGAAAATGGTCAAAAAATAAAACCAAACTGTTAGGGATGAAATGGGTAAATAGTCCAACAAAATTCCTAGGAACTTCAACCTGAAAGTGCAAAAATTACAAACGAATCTAGATATGTGGAATTCGAGAGGGTTAACGCTATATGGAAAAGTGCTAATAATTAAATCTTTGGGGCTATCTAACCTAATATATTCAATTTCGAACGCAAACGTTCCCAAGGAGATAGTTTCAACGGTGAAAGATAAAATGTTTCGTTTCCTTTGGAAAAATAAAAAGGACAAAATAAAGCGGACGAGTCTTTATCAGGACTATAGTAATGGGGGGTTACGAATGGTTGATATAGAACTTGCAATAAGATCATTACGATTAGCATGGATTCAAAGACTTCTTTTTGGAAACAAAGGCAACTGGAAAATAGTTCCGGACCACTTCTTTAAAAAACATGGTGACCTCAACTTCCTACTCCGATGTAACTACGATACCAAATACCTTGGGCATTTTCCAGAATTTTAAAGAGACATACTTATTGCCTTTGACGAAATTAAAACTTTGTACAACCGTGATCAAGGAAACGACATTATCCTTTTCAACAATAAGGATATTTTAATTGATGGAAAGCCTATATTTATTAGGGAATGGTTTAATAAAGGCATCCATACGATCAAAGAGCTCTTGAATGAGGAAGGTCAATACCTAACCTTCCACGATTTTCAGATAAAATATCATTGCAAAACGAATTTTCTCCAGTTTTACCAAATCTTGAGCGCAATTCCTGGCTCTTTGAAAGATTAAGCGCGAACTTTAGGACAAAACCCGATGCTTAACTACAGCGAAAATTCTACATCGTTTCTGCTAAATCAAAACACCCAAATTAATCTGGAAAAGTTTAAAGCAAGAGACTATTACCACCTACTTCTTGCCAAGAAACATCAATCACCCCCTACTGGCCCTAAAAGATGGAGCACCGATCTATCAATGGATACAGAAGACTGGAAAGAAATTTTTAGCGAAAACCCAAAGCTATGCAAGGAAAATAAGTTAAAAGAATTTCAGTTCAAATTCATCCATAGGATTGTCGTCACGAAGAAAGAACTCTTCAGATATGGAATCCACGCTGACAGTGATTGTACATATTGCAGTGAACCAGATTCTATAGATCATACTTTCATTAATTGCACATTTACTCGAACCTTCTCTCGTAATGTCATTGATTGGTTTAATGTTCAAAATGGCTCTAGTTTCCAACCGGATACGAAGGAAATGCTTTTTTCATCCTGTAAATACCCAAACAACCCGGTGCTAGAGAGAAAAGTCAATTACACCCTCCTCTTCATGAAATACTATATATATGCAAGAAAGCTAAATAACAGTTTACTTTGTCTGACTGATTTTAGCAACAAACTCAATCTTAAATACAAAGTGGAAAATCTGACACATTGACACCTAATCTTTAACTATTAAACTCCTCTTTTATTTTGTAAAGTAGTATCGTTTTCCCCTTTTCTTTTCTTTTTTTTTTTCGATCCTATAGACTTAATGTAAGTAGTGTTAGTTTCTTCTCCTGCTCAGCCTCAATAAATTATAATTTCATTTTAGTAATGTAAGTAACTGTCCCGTAAGTAATGTAAGTAATCAATTTGTAAGTAGTCTTTTTTTCCTGTAAGTAATGTAAGTAACTGTTCCGTAAGTAGTGCAAGTAATCGATTAGTAAGTAGTCTTTCTTTTTTCTGTAAAGTAATGTATGTAACTGTACCGTGAGTAGAGGTAATGTAAGCAATCAATTTGTAAATAAGCGTTTTCTTTTTTTGTGTGTGTGTGTGTTGCAATTAATAAAAAAAACAACAAAAAAACAAACAAACAAACAAACAAACAAACAAACAAAGCCACAGGGCATGACAAGATTCCACCTCGGGCAGTCAAAGCATCAGCCCCTTCCATATCAGAGCCTCTAAGTGATCTTGTCAATTCCATCATTTTAAGATCGAGGTCCCAGACACTTGGAAGCGCGGAGAGCCTAACTGTATGCAAGATCCTGAACGGATCTTGCATACACAAATAACTGAGCGTTTTGAATCAATTTTCCATGACTTCATGTTTGCTTATCGCAAGTTCCATGGTTGTCCTGCGGCGTTGCTGACCCTCACAGAGCGGTGGAAGGAACAATTAGATAAACGCGAGGTAATTGGAGTAGCGGCAATCGATCTCAGTAAGGCGTTTGATTGCCTGCCCCACGACTTGATTCTGGATAAATTAAAGTTCTGTGGAATGGATGATACATCATTGGAGCTTTTGCGCAGTTATTTATCATCACGCTTTCAGAGGGTAAAATTGAGCGGTACTTACTCAGCATGGAAAGAGGTTTCTAGAGGCGTGCCACAAGGATCCAATTCTTGGGCCATTGCTGTTCAACATATTTATGAACGATATGATATATGCGATAAGGGAGGGTAGGCTGTTAAGTTATGCCGATGACACAAAGATCTACCATTCCCATGCTAGCCCTGGGGCTGTCGAATTAGCTGTTAACCAAGACCTAGACAATGCAGCTACGTGGTTCAAAGAAAATGGTATGAAAGCAAACCCGGACAAGTATCAAGCCATAGTACTCGGCAAAAACTCTCAAGAAATCAGCCTTAAATCCGGCGATATTAACATTCCTATTAAGGACCAGATCAGCCTATTAGGGGTGACATTAGATAGTAAATTAAAGTTCGACGCCCATGTTGCCATCGTATGTCGAAAAGTCAGCAGTCAAGTTAATGCTCTTAATAGACTGAAGACCATTTTACCGTTAAAAACAAAACAGTCGCTGTATCGTTCTTTCATTTTACCACATTTTTATTACTGCTCTCAAGTCTGGCACCATTGCGGGAAAAGAAACACCAGAAAACTGGAAAAAGTCAATGAACGGGCATTACGTTATGTTTTTAAAGATAAGAAATCGTCATACGAACAACTGTTGAAACGAATGAGTTCCCAGACACTGCAAAATAGACGAATTCAGGACATGTTGTGTACTATAAATAACTGCCTAAGTAACAAAGCCCCACCTAGCATTAAGAACCTAGTCTCATTAAGAGGTTGTAGTTACAATCTTAGGGGTGAAAATATGTTGGCCTTGCCAAAAGTAAATACCACCAAGTAAGGTCTAAAGTCATGGCGCTACTTTGCTACAAAAATATGGAACGAGCTACCAAATGAAATCAGGGCCATTGTTGGTAAAAATGAATTTGTCCGAAGGATACGCACTGTAAACTTTTAAACTTTTTAGCCGAGAGATGTAATTTTTTTATAGCATTTTTAACATACTAGACACAATAATATTTTTAGGTAGTGCATTTAAACATTTTAGATTTTAGATTATATATTTTTATTTTAGTGGAACATCTGTAAACTAGCTATTCTAAGCTAAGCATGTTTCTCACTTTAAATAAAGTATTGTATTGTATTGTATTGTATTGTATTGTATTGTATTGTATTGTATTGTATTGTAAACGGAAGCCTACTTTGCTACAAAAATATAAACGTTGTTGTTGTGGGTTATTTTACTCTACATTAAACGATTAGCAGTAAATAAAGAAATAACTAAAAGATGACACAGATCCCTACCTAGACCAGCCTTCTTCACTGTATTTATTTGTTTTGCGGTCAATGCGGCATCGAAAACTTGCATGGCGGCAATTCGTCCCAACAAGTACCGGCTATCGTCTGACTTCACACCCATTCTCACGTCATCTTGAGTAGCAAGAGTCATGCCGGTTCCGATATCCTGCTGCAGGACTCTTTCTCCATTCAGCCAAATACTTGCAATACCAGTTGTGTGATCATAGGAAGTACCAACATAATGCCATTCGTTAAGTGCCAGGGATTGACTGGTCGACAAGGCAGATGTAGGTGAGTAATCTCTATTCGTGTACTGAGCCCACAGTTTTCCGGACCCCACAATCCACATATGAACACCCCAATCAACACTAGGTCGATATTGGAAAATAGGTCCGGCTGTATTTTCAGGAAACAGCCAACATAACATTGTGATGGAGTGTTGTATATCTAATCCTCCATTGTTTGGGAACTCGATGTAACTGTTGACATGTCCGTAGAATTGGTAAGAGCCACCGTCCACATCATTCGGGCCAGCGGCTAGAGACACCCCAACGGCGGTACCCTGGGGTTGTTCATTGTTGATTTCCCGTGTTGCAAACCAGCTGTTCAGAGGATAGAGGGCCTTAGGATGTGGAATATTGACGGCTACAGGATAAAAAAAGAAAATCATGAAGACGTGGCAATGCAAAAACCTAGTAGAGTAAATTCACCACAATGTTTTTAAAAATTAATTAATAGTAAGCCTGTTGAGTGTGAATTCAAGTATTTACTGAAGAGCAATTTATAAGACCTTTTTATACTTGTGATCGCTCAATATTTGCGTTCAGCTTCAAAAATCTACACAAAAAGAAACTGAAAAGTTCTATTTTCTACGCTTTGTTAAAAAAGCTTGTCATAGTGCGATTGTTTACTTACTCCTGAGCCACAGTTATAGATTCATATATGACCTTTACGGTCATTATTCTGAATTTGTTTTGTATTTGTTGTTATGTAAAAATTAGTTTCAAATAAAAAACTTTTTGTTGCTGTTGCCGTTAATGTTATAATTTGTTTGTGCTTTGCCTTTTATGATAATTTTAATTTCGTGCATTACGAAATTAGGTAACGTCTCAGGTAACCAGAAGCAGTACTTTTGTGCATCGCAATCCTTGATGGTGATTCCAGTATAAATATAAAATCATACGCTTGGTATGCAATAGCTGGCAGAAAAATGTCAAAATAGAACAAAAACCTGGTACAGCACCTACACAGCCATAGAGCTCAACTCTCATTGATACTGATATATGCCAAGCAACTGGTCGAAAACGGAAGTAACGAGCTGCGATTGGTGGATCAAGGTCATGATAAACAACAGTGTCCAGGTCTGTGTTTCCAACAAATTCCTAATAATTAACATGAAAACTTGTGAGAGTATGTACTTATTGACTGGCTGGGAGGGTCGGAGGGGAAATATTTGGCTCGAGGTCAAGACGTAAGGACCGAGGGCAGCGAATTCCATGCATCCTGACCGAGAGCCTAATGTTTTCCCGTCCAGCCGAACCTAACTTAATCGTACAGTTTGTTTCGCTTCCTTTCCCTTCGACTTCAAGTCGTTTGGTTTGCCATTGAGGATTCATGCTGCTTTCACTTGACTGAATTCGTTAGTTCCTCGACAAATGCTGAGCTCTGCATTTCGGTTGTCGCCCAGAAAGTACTCAAAAGTTTCATATGTCAGACTGACTAGTGGGACCTACACTGTGTCAGGTTTAGTCTTTGCTGTCTCTCATTTTGATTTTAGTATAAAAACTGTAGAACCAAATGTTTTCAAATTTCATCTCACGGCAGTCCCGGGGCCATACGGCTTTACCGGACCATCTCGCGCCAATCTGTGCGGCCCTATAAACGTCAGCTTTCATCATGATTTTCACTGGATTGCGCGAGCGTGGTTGTACGAGTCACATGATACCTTTAAACTACATAAGCTAGAGAAGCCGCGGTTGGACTGATAATTTGAGATACAAATTCTGGCTCACTTCGTAGTACGAACAGACGTCGATTTTAAGAAATGAAGAACTGGAGTTTATCAGTGTTTCAGTTGGTAACGATAAGTATATTTTACCTTGTCTACGCTTTGTCCATGTGCTCTGTAGTACTGAAAATTCAGTCCGTCGTCACTGTACTGTAGCTTGTACTTGGTTACCCACATTGGCATATCAGGTCTATGTCGTCCTTGCGTGGCCACACCAGTCACTTTAGTGTACACACTACCCAGATCCACCTGAAGCCATTGATTGACATTGTTTTTGTCCGCCCTCCAAGCTCCTGAAAATCCTGTAAAGTGTAGTCTGCCTTTGAAGGGGGCAGTTCCCACTCTATTATGCGAAGAGGCACTTATATGTCCGTCAGAGATTGCATTGTTCTCCATGCCAAGTGCTTCTTGACATTCTAAGAGATAAACGAGATTGATTGAAACATAAAGATGATATTTAAGGAAATCAATAACTTTCCTATGTAATTCTGCTTCAGAGCAGCTGTTCTTTAAAAAAGAAAAAAATATAGGTTGAAAACTCTATCTTGTAGGAATTACGACATATTAAATTAGTATCTAAAAAATAAAGAAACCAGTCATTAAAAAGGTGGAATGAGAAAACTAAATGTAAAATTTACCTACTGTTACCTTAAGCGAAACCTGAAAGCTACATATCTGAATACCTGATGATGATGCTATTAATGATGATGTTAATGATGATGATGATGTCGACTCATAAACGTGAAAGTTTTTTAATTATTTGATCTCAACTCTGAACACGGACAATTAAAGTACCGTAATGCGGTGTCAGGTGTTGAAATCATAAGTCTGCTGATGATACAGAAACAACGACGGGATCACTCGCACCAACGCAACTGAGGGTGCGACCCGGGATAAGCTCTCAATATATCACTCTCTCCAGAATCTGCTGGCATCACAATCGGGCTTGGAGACGGGCAAACAGTACAGAGTGTGACGCGTAACACTCAGCAAATCGTAAAAGTGACGTAATACTAACACTGAAAGAAACCCTTAGGGTAGGAACACAGAAGAGCCGTCCGTACTATCGATGCTAATTCGATGATCTCGCACTTCAACACGACCACAGCATGGACTTTGAAAAAATTAAGATCATTGAAAGAGAACGAAATTATGATAAACGATTGTTCTTGGAATCATGGTATTTTCTAAAGAGATCCCAGCTCAGGGAATGACCACGTGGACATTCCGGACATCTACACCTCCCTTCGTTAATTTGCTAACTTCCCACAGGCTAGCATATCTGCATAATTTGCGACTTTGTTAGTCATCGTTACGCTTTCTCGTTCCACAAAACCGATGAAGGCCTAAGCTTTTAGGTCGAAACGCTTTTTAGCATTTTTACGAAACGTTGTATATAACGTTTAGGAAGCCAGCGCCAAAACTTTTGTGCATAAAATATCATGAAACCTGGCCGCAATTTTAGTATCTTACACATGCAACAGCGTTCAAGCAGGCTCGCGGAGTTTTGTGATATGTTCAATACTTTACTTTTTTGCCCCCTATTTCAGAATAAAATTTAACAGGAAAAACACCAATGAAATGTTTTGGCTCCATAACGGAAGATAAAGGAGGTCAGAGTGATGAAACCATATGCCGATAAGAAACGGAAAGATCAACTAGCGCTTCCAAAACCTACAAATCTACAAATAATACATCTGGTTCCGTGGAACATATATACAATATTAGTGCCTGAAGGATTTCACGTTTTAAAACAACAAAGTTATGGCTTTTTTCAAACATTACATTAAGATTCAGAGAACGCCTTGCAGTGTTCCAGAAAACGAAAACCGAGTGATAAGTACTAATTTTGTGGTAGAAATCCGCGGCTGTTACAATAAAGTTATACACATAAGTATCTCCTCAAATGGCCGCTGTCATTACTGTTTGAAATTACAAGTTGTGCAAAGTAAGAACCATCGTTTCTGTGAACCCGTTAAGCAATTTCTGGATTATCGAAAAACGCCCTGGTAAACTGAAGGCCGTGAGAGAACGAGTGCTCCAATCGGAGAGTGTAGTGTTTGAAATACATGTAGCAACTAAGATACAACACAACATTGTCCTCCCTTGGACACGACGACAAGTTAATTTTATTTATCGCATTACACTACTGTTGATAATAATTACAATCGTGATTTATTTCGCAATGTAGTGTTTTCAGTAATTTTCGTTATAATCACAATCTGCAAAATTTTCGCTTTTTTCCCTCCTCCAACCATTTGACTGCTTATAAACTCATGCTGACTACCAGTTGTGACTACAGACCGTCCGAAAATCCAAAAGCAAAACAATGTTACGGACAAGAAATCACAATGAAAATCGAAAAGATGGGCAATACAATCAATAAGTATTTCTCTGCAGTTGAATAACAAGAGTTGACAAACCAGTACAAAGTGGACTTGGAAATTTTCGGCCATTAAACTCTTCCAACCGGACGAAGCCAAACCTATATAACCGTTCGTTAGTTCACAGTGAAGCCACAGTTTCCACTGAAAAACAGAAAACCGCGGTAAATGTTTTCTTTTTTTAACAGATGGAATCAGCAGTGAAAGTATTGTTTTTGCACTGCGAAAATTTTGCACGGCACTCTCTCAAACAAAAGTTTCATTCATAGAAGGAAATACTTGGGAAATGTTCAATTTGCGTGACAGATTGTTGATGTCTGGAAAAGGTCATGATGCTTTAAATATAAATTTGGAAACATTCACTTTTATGCTTGACAAATCAAAAAAACTTTACTTAAAAATTCGAATTAATAAGTTGACACTGGCTAAAAATATTGTTTTTGAACGTTTCGGCCACTACTGTTGCCTTCTTCAGCAAGATAAAAATGCAAATGTTCAGCGGCGTCCTGTTAAAAATTATGTAACGAATGTGTGATAAAAACTAAATGAACTTTCCGAGTGCAACAAAAGTCTCTAGAGCATTCTTAATGAGTGTATGGATTCTTAATGCTATTGTAAACGTTTGGTAGCGCTATGTGTTCGTTTATAGCGTTCCTATCTCGCACAGAATGCCAAGCTTCAAGAATTAGTCGTTGTTTCCACACCGTTGACCTGTCAACAATTTCGACGCTCTCCAAATCTATTTGATGGTCGTTAAGCATATGGTGTTTTGCCAACAAAGAGTTTTTATCCAATGTTGCGATGGCCTTTGCGTGTTCTTTCATACGTATTTTAAGCGCGCATGATGTCTGACCAACATAAACACAGTCGCAATCGTTACACTTGATCTTATATACAATTCCTCTATTTACAATTTAATGTATATGACTGTCTGTAGGTGTTGTTAAGTAGTTAACGAAAAGCAAACTTCCAACAAGAACATCGAGAAGCCGTCAAGACAAACTATAGAGACAATGGAAATGCTGATCAGTCATTCTCACTACAGTATAATACATTGCCATGTCGCTAGAGCCATGGTTCCACTTATAAAACGAACTTTGTCCATTATGTTGCATGAAAGTTTTCGTCATTTTCTCTACATACATGTTGCAAAAGAGTCTAAATAATTATAAGGTTTACCTCTACAACCATAAAGCTCCACTCTCATCGATGTCCACTGATACCAAGCAACTGGTAGAAAACGAACGTAACGTGACGTGATTGGTTGACTTAGGTCATGATACACAACTGTGTCCTGGTCCGTGTTTCCAGCAAATTCCTAAATCAGCAAGACAGCAATTTGTTAGAGATTTTTTAACTAAAAGAAGATCGAAATGGGATTCCTGGAACTCAATTTTATAGTCTCCTTAAACAAAATTCATCTACAGTTTGATCTCTTTATAACGAGAACACTTTGGATAAAATGAACGGGTCATTGTCTTATAGCGTAACTGAGAAAATACGATCCGTGTCAGCATGTGAACATCAATGCAAAACAGTGAACCACGCGTTATAGGGACAAAATCTCATGATTGTTTTATCTAAATATAGCCAATTGTCCCTGGACATCCTACGATGTCCTATTGTCGCTTCAAACTTCCAACACAACCAAATTGAGGACTGTAAATTGCCACAAACCATCCATTTATTTCACAAGTTATTCAACATGGCGACAACCACGAGGTCGCTTCCAAAACTGCTATCACGTGACAACTGATAGGCATGCAATGTGTACAAAAACGATGAAAATATGAAATGTCAATGTTCAGTCGCGACACCTATGGCTAAGGCGTTTTAGAGCTGCGATTTTTCTAACTTAACGTTTAGAAGTGAAATAAAACAGGATTGGTAATATTCTGTGGCAGTTACAGTAAGCTTTAGGTCGGCGAAGGATTCGTTTTACCCGAGGTTATTATTGATACAGATGGCCATTTAACATATTTGTAAGTAGGTGTAAGTAAGTAGGTGTTTCCAAAAATTGACTGTAATTCACCTTGTCTGCGGCATCTCCTGGTTCTCTATAGTATTGGAAGTTCATTCCATCGTTACTGTACTGAAGCTTGTACTTGGTCACCCAGTTAGAAACGCCATTTCGTCCTTGTGTTGCTACACGTGTCACTTTAGTGTACCGACTACCCAGATCAATCTGAAGCCATTGATATGCATTATTTGTGGCAACCACCCAACCTCCAGCTTTAACTGCAGTTGCTTGATAGTGAAGCCTTCCCTGATGGGCAGCCTCATCAGCACTCCATTGGGAAGACGCAGTTATTTGCCCATCAGAGATTGCACCGTCTTCCATGCCAAGAGCATCTAAACATTCTAAATGTTTTGTACAATAGATGAAGATACAAAGCTTATTTTGGACATTACTACAGCACCTCAAGCGAAGTACATGTTGAGAATTGCCATATTGGCAATCGATCTACGGAGGTACGGGGTGATGTATTTACTTTCACAACACTTCTTATGTGGCCAGCAGAGCTATTAAGTGCCACTGCAAATTACATTTCATTATTTTGGCGTTCCTTGAGACATCATAATTTCTGGAACGAAAGTAAAGAAATGCAGAATAAAATAGTGACCTTTTAAAGTCTTCGGTATTTATAGTTCATTTAACAAAATCGGTTGATTCTGATTAGATGAGAGCAGTACTCATGACACGAATTTTTACGAAGATTTCCAAATTTAACGAGAAGACTTCTGAAGATCTAGATCTCAGAAATTGACCCGAAGACCCGTGAAATTCGAAGTCAACCCAATGGCTTCCAAAGATACCCGAAGTTGTTCCAAAGTCTTAAACGTAGAGTTCCGAAGGCTAATCATTCGTAGTACGGAAATAAGACTGTCCTAATTTTGTTGAATATACTATAAATACACATTCGATGACCTTCTCGTAAAATTCGTGATTACTAGGCATTCGTGATTTTTTGAAAGTACTCAAATTGCACTCGCCTCAAGGCTAGTGTAACACTTTATAACTTTCAAAACATCACTCGTACCTATTAATCATGAATTGTACTCCAGGTCGTGTGATTTCCTAAACATTTTTTCTTTCCTCTTTAATGACACTTTTCAAACTGAAAGAAATTGTGACACAGTGTTTATTTTAGCCGTACAGCAACATGATGGCCAAATAACTTATTCCTGAACGACGCTTTGGCTTCCTTATAACCCTTATTATCATTTTACTAAAAGGGAAGTAAACTATACGTTGCCAATTTTAAAGGATTGTCATTAATAGCTATAATACCTTTCTTGCAATTGTCTCCATAAAATCGTTCGGTACACTCACAAACATAGCTGTCCTCTCCTTTTACTGTGCAGGCTCCTCCATTTTCGCATGGGTTGCTCGTACATGGAGTTGCTGAACGAAAAACATAAGGATCGAGTTAACGTAGTAGACCGAAGGTTGATGAAGGAATAAGCAGGTTACATTAAGGGCAGAGGAAAAACAGAACAATCTTCTAATTGCGGAAAATCACGGAACAGGTAAACAAATCGGATACCACGCTGTATACTTTGAAAAAGCGTTCGATTCCATCCACCGTGTAAGCCTGATGGAAACATTATGAAGACGTACGGTATGTCGAAGGGGAAGGGTGGGGGAGGGGGGGAATCTTTTTTCTAAATACACTGTGAAGTTCTGTATTTTCATTTCGCCTGATTACACGCAATTGTAAGAAGGCCTTGTTACAAATCACTAATATTAAAGGTTGCTGAAGCGAGAAATATCACTGTAAAAACCAGTAAATCCTTGCTCACTTATTTGTTGTAAAATATGCGAGATATGATCCGCGTGTACTGATAAACATGCAATTGCGGCCTGATTTTCTCTTTCATTTCAATATTTTCTTAATATATAGATTTAGGCAAGCCTAAAAGCGGAGCTCCACATTTATTTAATTTTCACTGGAGTTTACATATGCGGTCATTCAAAGCTTTAATGTATACGCTGGCCCATAGGTGTAAGACAAAATTAAATCGATCATGGTTGAAATGAATGTCTTTATACGGTACAACAAAAATAATAATCTCAAGAACAACTCATGGCCTAAAAATCAATTAAGAGTTAATTCTCTGATTTCTAAGAATAGAAAATAGTTTCGCGATCCTCTTATCTTTTTGCTTTATACAAAAGGTACGGCTGTTCCGAAAACGCGGAGTGCGGAGTGCGGAGTGCGGAGTGCGGAGTCCGAAAATGCGGAGTCTGTAAAAAAATTAAAAAAAAATAATAAAATAAAAATAAAATAAAAAAAAGTGTGATAAAAAAAATTAAAATAAAATGAAAAATATATAAATATTAAACTAAATATTAAAAAAATAATACACATTTTTGCACAGCTTCGCCCGAAGCAGTGAAGCGGATCGTTCAGACCGCGGCCATTTCTTTCTTCAAAAATGACTGCAGTTCACGTTTCACGAAATATTAACAAACAGTATTTCCAATTTTTTGGAATCACTACTCGTAAACTTCAAATAACTTTAGTTTCTTTTTTACCAAAGAGCCTAAAGCCATGTTGCTTCGCCTGGCTTTCCACGAATACACAGTAAACTCTCTAAAAGAACCATCAGCAACGTGGCACTTTTCAACTCCGCCTTTTATGCTAGACGAAGTTCAAATTAAAGAAAAATGTACAACAACGACACGCTACTCCGCAGCACTTAATAAAAAAGCAAAAAATAAATAAATAAAAATTTCCCCAAAAGTCATTTAACCGCCTTTGTGCCGTGGATATCTACATCCATCTGTGGACATGTCATTTTTGGTTGAAATCATGTTTTCAGTGCAAGAATACTAATTCTTTTGATTGTAAGTTCTTTTCGCTGGGAACTCGGAACCTGGGAACCGTTTATTTCAGGTGTCATGGAAACACGTCTGTGTCAAGGACAATCGTGATAACTGGTAATGGTTATGTCAAGCTTGCAATAGCTTTTGCTTTTCACTACAAATGACACATCTGTTGCTGAAAAGTAACATTGTATATTTTGATACGGGTTAGATGTACACTGTCTCGGTTCGTTGTTTACACAAAAAACGCTTTCATTCTCGTGTGTTTCCATACATAGTGCATGGAAAATTCCCTAACTATGAACAAAAAGACAAAACAATAACGGCAACTTATTGTCTGGAGATATAAATGTCTTAAGTAAAAAACGCAACCGTTTAACGCGGCTAACTGTTTCTTGTCCACAACAATCAATTGTCGCAAGTTAAACATGCTACTGATAAGAAAGAAACAGGAAATATCCACTTCATACATTATCCCTTCCACTTAGTGCACAGAAATGGTAAATTGTACATAAAGCTGGCAATGCAGGCATTCTCTTACAACTTAAATTGAAAATAACGTACACATATGTGTGATACCTCACAAGTCTATCTTTTCAAAAAAATCAAAACTGCTCCTAATTTAAGTGAACAGAGTGAAATTTGAACGTTGTCAAAGTCTTGAAAACTAGCGCCTTGAAGGCAAGGTACAATTTAACACAACAGAGTCACGACAAGTAATCGACAGTTTATGCAAAAATGTGTATTATTTTTTTAATATTTAGTTTAATATTTATATATTTTTCATTTTATTTTAATTTTTTTATCACACTTTTTTTATTTTATTTTTATTTATTTTTTTATTTTTTTACAGACTCCGCATTTTCGGACTCCGCACTCCGCACTCCGCACTCCGCACTCCGCACTCCGCGTTTTCGGAACAGCCCAAAAGGTACGTCAATATATTTTGTGGAAAAATATTCCCGTCTCGCTTTTCTTGTCTTAACATCTGTGCACTCAAATGGGTTACTCACGTACGCAAATTTAAAACTTTAATAATAACAAATCGTTGTTCATTTTTTAGCTTTTTTTATTTCCTACCGTGTGCACAGTTTAAACAAATTTTAACGTACACTAAATCATCTCCATTCAGTGTGGTCATTCAGTGTAAAAGTGAGCTTCACTAAAGCAAAAAACAAAAACTACTTTAAGGAAAATATTATTCAGTTTATATTCATAGTTCGCGCTCTCGATCTAGATGGGGTAAACATGATTTTCAGAACAAGTTTAATTTTTTTGCTCGAGGTTTCTGCTTTATCGTCGTTCAGCACTTCAAAAAACATCACTTATACTGTATGAATTTCTTCTGCCGAGAAAATTTACGGCTTAAAGTCGAAATAAACTTACAGCAATAAGAAATAAACTCTCATCTGACAGGACATAACTTCAAGGGACTCGAAATCTACTTTATACGGCCGAACAAAATCAACTCATTACGCCAATAAATAATCAGTAAATCCATAGCAAAATAAGTCTAAAATAAAACCAACTCAGCGGAACAAAAACAAAATGAGCTGACATGTAAGCATAAATGTATTACATATTGAAGCGACTGAAAGCGGCAAAGTATTTACTGAAAGATCTAAACCTTGCTGGCGGAATCTCTCGAAACTGCGTTCAGAAAGTAAAAACATTTTCTGTCATAAAATCAGCTCAGCAAGGTCGTTACCTTGCATCAGACTCCTGTCTCTTTCTTCAGCGGACATGATCCATGCAGTAGTTAGCTTCGTTTCAACACATAGTTATTGTATTCTTGATAATGCATGACAGCCGCAGATTCAACCGCAAACAACAGAAAGAAAGCAAACTCGACTTGCACAAGGAATATCATTCGCAATTATTTCGGATCTCCTCGTAAACCTTTTTCGTTTTCCACAGTTTCATGGAATACACTGTAGATACGATGACTTTTTAGGTCATCGTGCGAGAAATATTTTGGTACGAAAGTTCTCCTTTTACTGGCGATTTCATTCAGCCTACACAGTGAACACCGCGCAACAAATTTTCCCGCGTTTTCAAATCATAACTTCGTTTAGATCTAACTGAAACGTCCACATCATCCAGGACCATAAAGTCAATTGCTCGTTTTACGGTTACGGAAAATGAATGCGACAAAAGACCGATAAAATAAAAATTTAACCGTGTAGCAATCGAGCGAGAGCCACATTTGTTTGCGTTAAGGTGCATAGAGGCTTCGATACACTCACACATAAAAAAGGCAAACATAAAAGAGCAGTTGGATAATAAATCTCTCAGATGTTTTGCTGTGTAGTGTCGCTGAGTAATTTTACCCGTTGTCCATATTTGTCTTGCCCCATACCATGATGACCATGAAAACTCAGCCACATGGTTTCTCTACTTGTAATTTTCTATGGCTATGGGGCTACGCTCTAAGGAGCTCCGCTAAAATTCATTGGAAGCAAATAATGTTAAAACACTTTGACGCAAGTGCCGCATTTTCCCAGATATATATCTGCGCTCGGAAGACTTAAGAGAATTGAAATCGCCATAAATAGACGGCTGGGTGCTATAGATTCGAAATTTATAATAATAATGCCAGGATTCTTTGACAAAACACCGAGCGTGTTGACCTCAAAAAGCTCTTCAATCATAAAAAGAAAAAAAGTTTAAAAAAATGCGCTGATACAGTTTAATTAGGTCACAATCCGATGCATTTGTTAGTAAGTAAAAATGAGGTTGTTGAATAATTTTCGCCCTTTTTTGTCTATTGGATAAGTGGCGTTTATTAATGGAAGGCGTTTTCATTTATTAATTTTTTCATGAAAATATAGAACATGAAACTGGATATTGAGCAAATGCGGAAAAAAGTAAAGGGCAGAGATTAAAAGCATTAAAGCTAAGAACTTTAAACTTATCTCAAGTTCTCCAAACTTGGGTTCACAAAAATGAAGCAACAATTAAATTTATTATTGACACTTGCCATAACATACCTTGTTATATTTCTATTTTTTTAGTCCCTATTGTTTGGGTGGCGTCTGCTAGACATGGGGGCTACTATCATATATAATTAGATACGGGGCTATTGAAAGTTTCCTGGGTGTTTATTACAGGGGCGTTTGTCGGTTTTTTGTAAATCATGCCTGACACTCGATTCGAAAATGTGGTCGTGTGTACTGCAATTTAAATTTTCTCGCCCGCCATATTCTTAATAGCCCTTTAACCATCTGAAAAGAAAGTGCTGTTTGATATATTTCAATAAATGGTTTGGTGAATATCGCAATTATTTTTGTGGCTTACAGCTGAAATCACACGTTATGTAACGCATAATTTTTTGGTGGCTGGCAACTAAATTAAAGAATATAGATTCAATACTGTTTCAATGCTGTGATTAGAATTCGCACGTCAATATAAAAGGGCAAACAAACCTGTGCCATATTCTAGTACTCCATTAATTACAACCATCAAGCCAAAAACCCAAAGAGTCTGAAAATGCAATAAGTATCTAGTTGCATTAACCATGCAAGTAGTATGAAGAAAAAAGGAAAAAAAAAAGAAAAACACGGCTTTACCTTGAGAAACATTTTTCTCACACCGATAAAGACATCAGTAGAATGTTTTTAAAACGTTAGAAGCTTCGTTGCCCGTCTAATACAGCAGAAGATGTTTAAATTTACTTTTCACTAAGGAGATGGGTAGCCCCCACAGAGATTGTTTGACTGGGTCAAGAAAAGTGCATAAAAATTTAATAAAGATTTCTTATAAAATTTCGCAGATTATTAAGAAGTGAAAAATCTAGAAAACTATAACAAAAATACAGAAGGTGACAAAGGTCATGGCAACGAAGAGCATATTTAACTTTTGACACCAAACGTTAAGGTACAAATGCGGTAACTTTCTTGTCTGTGTATGGAACCCAGCTGTGTGACAAATCAAATCAAAGCTTTGGAGAAGTCGTGGTGCTGTTTGTTTTTCGATATTGTGTAAGGTGATGTTGGAGAAAACTATTTGATTTTCAACTGAGGTTGCTCAAGAGAGCGAAGGGGATAATTAGCTAAAAGCTCTGAAAAAGAATTTTAGTCCTTAATGAATTGACAGTGGCTTTGAATTTCAGTTTTTTAGATTGTTCTGGATTATTTGGAACTGTTTAATTGAAGTTGCTTCATAACTGTGAATACCACTGTTATTTGTCGTCATTCATTACCCACATAATTTACTTTATTACGCACTGCCATTATAATAAACAAACAAAAAGATATGTAATTATGTGGGTAATGAATATTTGACAAATAACAGTGGTATTCATGAAGCTTCAATTAGGCTGATTCCAAAATAATCCAGGCTGTCTAAAAACTGAAATTCAAACCACTGTCAATTCATTAAGGACTAAACCCCCCTATTCTTTTTCAGAGCTTTTAGCTAATTATCCCCTTCGCTCTCTTGAGCAAACTCAGTTGAAAATCAAATAGTTTTCTCCAACATCACCTTACACAATATCGAAAAACAAACAGCACCACGACTTCTCCAAAGCTTTGATTTGATTTGTCACACAGCTGGGTTCCATACACAGACAAGAAAGTTACCGCATTTGTACCTTAACGTTTGGTGTCAAAAGTTAAATATGCTCTTCGCTGCCATGACCTTTGTCACCTTCTGTATTTTTGTTATAGTTTTCTAGATTTTTCACTTCTTAATAATCTGCGAAATTTTATAAGAAATCTTTATTAAATTTTTATGCACTTTTCTTGACCCAGTCAAACAATCTCTGTGGGGCTACCCATCTCCTTAGTGAAAAGTAAATTTAAACATCTTCTGCTGTATTAGACGGGCAACGAAGCTTTTAACGTTTTAAAAACATTCTACTGATGTCTTTATCGGTGTGAGAAAAATGTTTCTCAAGGTAAAGCCGTGTTTTTCTTTTTTTTTCCTTTTTTCTTCATACTACTTGCATGGTTAATGCAACTAGATACTTATTGCATTTTCAGACTCTTTGGGTTTTTGGCTTGATGGTTGTAATTAATGGAGTACTAGAATATGGCACAGGTTTGTTTGCCCTTTTATATTGACGTGCGAATTCTAATCACAGCATTGAAACAGTATTGAATCTATATTCTTTAATTTAGTTGCCAGCCACCAAAAAATTATGCGTTACATAACGTGTGATTTCAGCTGTAAGCCACAAAAATAATTGCGATATTCACCAAACCATTTATTGAAATATATCAAACAGCACTTTCTTTTCAGATGGTTAAAGGGCTATTAAGAATATGGCGGGCGAGAAAATTTAAATTGCAGTACACACGACCACATTTTCGAATCGAGTGTCAGGCATGATTTACAAAAAACCGACAAACGCCCCTGTAATAAACACCCAGGAAACTTTCAATAGCCCCGTATCTAATTATATATGATAGTAGCCCCCATGTCTAGCAGACGCCACCCAAACAATAGGGACTAAAAAAATAGAAATATAACAAGGTATGTTATGGCAAGTGTCAATAATAAATTTAATTGTTGCTTCATTTTTGTGAACCCAAGTTTGGAGAACTTGAGATAAGTTTAAAGTTCTTAGCTTTAATGCTTTTAATCTCTGCCCTTTACTTTTTTCCGCATTTGCTCAATATCCAGTTTCATGTTCTATATTTTCATGAAAAAATTAATAAATGAAAACGCCTTCCATTAATAAACGCCACTTATCCAATAGACAAAAAAGGGCGAAAATTATTCAACAACCTCATTTTTACTTACTAACAAATGCATCGGATTGTGACCTAATTAAACTGTATCAGCGCATTTTTTTAAACTTTTTTTCTTTTTATGATTGAAGAGCTTTTTGAGGTCAACACGCTCGGTGTTTTGTCAAAAAATCCTGGCATTATTATTATAAATTTCGAATCTATAGCACCCAGCCGTCTATTTATGGCGATTTCAATTCTCTTAAGTCTTCCGAGCGCAGATATATATCTGGGAAAATGCGGCACTTGCGTCAAAGTGTTTTAACATTATGTGCTTCCAATGAATTTTAGCGGAGCTCCTTAGAGCGTAGCCCCATAGCCATAGAAAATTACAAGTAGAGAAACCATGTGGCTGAGTTTTCATGGTCATCATGGCATGGGGCAAGACAAATATGGACAACGGGTAAAATTACTCAGCGACACTACACAGCAAAACATCTGAGAGATTTATTATCCAACTGCTCTTTTATGTTTGCCTTTTTTTATGTGTGAGTGTATCGAAGCCTCTATGCACCTTTACGCAAACAAATGTGGCTCTCGCTCGATTGCTACACGGTTAAATTTTTATTTTATCGGTCTTTTGTCGCATTCATTTTCCGTAACCGTAAAACGAGCAATTGACTTTATGGTCCTGGATGATGTGGACATTTCAGTTCGATCTAAACGAAGTTATGATTTGAAAACGCGGGAAAATTTGTTGCGCGGTGTTCACTGTGTAGGCTGAATGAAATCGCCAGTAAAAGGAGAACTTTCGTACCAAAATATTTCTCGCACGATGACCTAAAAAGTCATCGTATCTACAGTGTATTCCATGAAACTGTGGAAAACGAAAAAGGTTTACGAGGAGATCCGAAATAATTGCGAATGATATTCCTTGTGCAAGTCGAGTTTGCTTTCTTTCTGTTGTTTGCGGTTGAATCTACGGCTGTCATGCATTATCAAGAATACAATAACTATGTGTTGAAACGAAGCTAACTACTGCATGGATCATGTCCGCTGAAGAAAGAGACAGGAGTCTGATGCAAGGTAACGACCTTGCTGAGCTGATTTTATGACAGAAAATGTTTTTACTTTCTGAACGCAGTTTCGAGAGATTCCGCCAGCAAGGTTTAGATCTTTCAGTAAATACTTTGCCGCTTTCAGTCGCTTCAATATGTAATACATTTATGCTTACATGTCAGCTCATTTTGTTTTTGTTCCGCTGAGTTGGTTTTATTTTAGACTTATTTTGCTATGGATTTACTGATTATTTATTGGCGTAATGAGTTGATTTTGTTCGGCCGTATAAAGTAGATTTCGAGTCCCTTGAAGTTGTGTCCTGTCAGATGAGAGTTTATTTCTTATTGCTGTAAGTTTATTTCGACTTTAAGCCGTAAATTTTCTCGGCAAAAGAAATTCATACAGTATAAGTGATGTTTTTTGAAGTGCTGAACGACGATAAAGCAGAAACCTCGAGCAAAAAAACTAAACTTGTTCTGAAAATCATGTTTACCCCATCTAGATCGAGAGCGCGAACTATGAATATAAACTGAATAATATTTTCCTTAAAGTAGTTTTTGTTTTTTGCTTTAGTGAAGCTCACTTTTACACTGAATGACTACACTGAATGGAGATGATTTAGTGTACGTTAAAATTTGTTTAAACTGTGCACACGGTAGGAAATAAAAAAAGCTAAAAAATGAACAACGATTTGTTATTATTAAAGTTTTAAATTTGCGTACGTGAGTAACCCATTTGAGTGCACAGATGTTAAGACAAGAAAAGCGAGACGGGAATATTTTTCCACAAAATATATTGACGTACCTTTTGTATAAAGCAAAAAGATAAGAGGATCGCGAAACTATTTTCTATTCTTAGAAATCAGAGAATTAACTCTTAATTGATTTTTAGGCCATGAGTTGTTCTTGAGATTATTATTTTTGTTGTACCGTATAAAGACATTCATTTCAACCATGATCGATTTAATTTTGTCTTACACCTATGGGCCAGCGTATACATTAAAGCTTTGAATGACCGCATATGTAAACTCCAGTGAAAATTAAATAAATGTGGAGCTCCGCTTTTAGGCTTGCCTAAATCTATATATTAAGAAAATATTGAAATGAAAGAGAAAATCAGGCCGCAATTGCATGTTTATCAGTGCACGCGGATCATATCTCGCATATTTTACAACAAATAAGTGAGCAAGGATTTACTGGTTTTTACAGTGATATTTCTCGCTTCAGCAACCTTTAATATTAGTGATTTGTAACAAGGCCTTCTTACAATTGCGTGTAATCAGGCGAAATGAAAATATAGAACTTCACAGTGTATTTAGAAAAAAGATTCCCCCCCCCCCCCCCCGACCCTTCCCCTTCGACATACCGTACGTCTTCATAATGTTTTCATCAGGCTTACACGGTGGATGGAATCGAACGCTTTTTCAAAGTATACAGCGTGGTATCCGATTTGTTTACCTGTTTCGTGATTTTCCGCAATTAGAAGATTGTTCTGTTTTTCCTCTGCCCTTAATGTAACCTGCTTATTCCTTCATCAACCTTCGGTCTACTCCGTTAACTCGATCCTTATGTTTTTCGTTCAGCAACTCCATGTACGAGCAACCCATGCGAAAATGGAGGAACCTGCACAGTAAAAGGAGAGGACAGCTATGTTTGTGAGTGTACCGAACGATTTTATGGAGACAATTGCAAGAAAGGTATTACAGCTATTAATGACAATCCTTTAAAATTGGCAACGCATAGTTTACTTCCCTTTAGTAGTAAAATGATAATAAGGGTAATATAAGGAAGCCAAAGCGTCGTTCAGGAATAAGTTATTTGGCCATCATGTTGCTGTACGGCTAAAATAAACACTCTGTCACAATTTCTTTCAGTTTGAAAAGTGTCATTAAAGAGGAAAGAAAAAATGTTTAGGAAATCACACGACCTGGAGTACAATTCATGATTAATAGGTACGAGTGATGTTTTGAAAGTTATAAAGTTACACTAGCCTTGAGGCGAGTGCAATTTGAGTACTTTCAAAAAATCACGAATGCCTAGTAATCACGAATTTTACGAGAAGGTCATCGAATTTGTATTTATAGTATATTCAACAAAATTAGGACAGTCTTATTTCCGTACTATGAATGATTAGCCTTCGGAACTCTACGTTTAAGACTTTGGAACAACTTCGGGTATCTTTGGAAGCCATTGGGTTGACTTCGAATTTCACGGGTCTTCGGGTCAATTTCTGAGATCTTCAGAAGTCTTCTCGTTAAATTTGGAAATCTTCGTAAAAATTCGTGTCATGAGTACTGCTCTCATCTAATCAGAATCAACCGATTTTGTTAAATGAACTATAAATACCGAAGACTTTAAAAGGTCACTATTTTATTCTGCATTTCTTTACTTTCGTTCCAGAAATTATGATGTCTCAAGGAACGCCAAAATAATGAAATGTAATTTGCAGTGGCACTTAATAGCTCTGCTGGCCACATAAGAAGTGTTGTGAAAGTAAATACATCACCCCGTACCTCCGTAGATCGATTGCCAATATGGCAATTCTCAACATGTACTTCGCTTGAGGTGCTGTAGTAATGTCCAAAATAAGCTTTGTATCTTCATCTATTGTACAAAACATTTAAAATGTTTAGATGCTCTTGGCATGGAAGACGGTGCAATCTCTGATGGGCAAATAACTGCGTCTTCCCAATGGAATGCTGATGAGGCCGCCCATCAGGGAAGGCTTCACTATCAAGCAACTGCAGTTAAAGCTGGAGGTTGGGTGGTTGCCACAAATAATGCATATCAATGGCTTCAGATTGATCTGGGTAGTCGGTACACTAAAGTGACACGTGTAGCAACACAAGGACGAAATGGCGTTTCTAACTGGGTGACCAAGTACAAGCTTCAGTACAGTAACGATGGAATGAACTTCCAATACTATAGAGAACCAGGAGATGCCGCAGACAAGGTGAATTACAGTCAATTTTTGGAAACATCTACTTACTTACACCTACTTACTAAAGCTTACTGTAACTGCCACAGAATATTACCAATCCTGTTTATTTCACTTCTAAACGTTAAGTTAGAAAAATCGCAGCTCTAAAATGCCTTAGCCATAGGTGTCGCGACTGAACATTGACATTTCATATTTTCATCGTTTTTGTACACATTGCATGCCTATCAGTTGTCACGTGATAGCAGTTTTGGAAGCGACCTCGTGGTTGTCGCCATGTTGAATAACTTGTGAAATAAATGGATGGTTTGTGGCAATTTACAGTCCTCAATTTGGTTGTGTTGGAAGTTTGAAGCGACAATAGGACATCGTAGGATGTCCAGGGACAATTGGCTATATTTAGATAAAACAATCATGAGATTTTGTCCCTATAACGCGTGGTTCACTGTTTTGCATTGATGTTCACATGCTGACACGGATCGTATTTTCTCAGTTACGCTATAAGACAATGACCCGTTCATTTTATCCAAAGTGTTCTCGTTATAAAGAGATCAAACTGTAGATGAATTTTGTTTAAGGAGACTATAAAATTGAGTTCCAGGAATCCCATTTCGATCTTCTTTTAGTTAAAAAATCTCTAACAAATTGCTGTCTTGCTGATTTAGGAATTTGCTGGAAACACGGACCAGGACACAGTTGTGTATCATGACCTAAGTCAACCAATCACGTCACGTTACGTTCGTTTTCTACCAGTTGCTTGGTATCAGTGGACATCGATGAGAGTGGAGCTTTATGGTTGTAGAGGTAAACCTTATAATTATTTAGACTCTTTTGCAACATGTATGTAGAGAAAATGACGAAAACTTTCATGCAACATAATGGACAAAGTTCGTTTTATAAGTGGAACCATGCCTCTAGCGACATGGCAATGTATTATACTGTAGTGAGAATGACTGATCAGCATTTCCATTGTCTCTATAGTTTGTCTTGACGGCTTCTCGATGTTCTTGTTGGAAGTTTGCTTTTCGTTAACTACTTAACAACACCTACAGACAGTCATATACATTAAATTGTAAATAGAGAAATTGTATATAAGATCAAGGGTAACGATTGCGACTGTGTTTATGTTGGTCAGACATCACGCGCGCTTAAAACACGTATGAAAGAACACGCAAAGGCCATCGCAACATTGGATAAAAACTCTTTGTTGGCAAAACACCATATGCTTAACGACCATCAAATAGATTTGGAGAGCGTCGAAATTGTTGACAGGTCAACGGTGTGGAAACAACGACTAATTCTTGAAGCTTGGCATTCTGTGCGAGATAGGAACGCTATAAACGAACACATAGCGCTACCAAACGTTTACAATAGCATTAAGAATCCATACACTCATTAAGAATGCTCTAGAGACTTTTGTTGCACTCGGAAAGTTCATTTAGTTTTTATCACACATTCGTTACATAATTTTTAACAGGACGCCGCTGAACATTTGCATTTTTATCTTGCTGAAGAAGGCAACAGTAGTGGCCGAAACGTTCAAAAACAATATTTTTAGCCAGTGTCAACTTATTAATTCGAATTTTTAAGTAAAGTTTCTTTGATTTGTCAAACATAAAAGTGAATGTTTCCAAATTTATATTTAAAGCATCATGACCTTTTCCAGACATCAACAATCTGTCACGCAAATTGAACATTTCCCAAGTATTTCCTTCTATGAATGAAACTTTTGTTTGAGAGAGTGCCGTGCGAAATTTTCGCAGTGCAAAAAACAATACTTTCACTGCTGATTCCATCTGTTAAAAAAAGAAAACATTTACCGCGGTTTTCTGTTTTTCAGTGGAAACTGTGGCTTCACTGTGAACTAACGAACGGTTATATAGGTTTGGCTTCGTCCGGTTGGAAGAGTTTAATGGCCGAAAATTTCCAAGTCCACTTTGTACTGGTTTGTCAACTCTTGTTATTCAACTGCAGAGAAATACTTATTGATTGTATTGCCCATCTTTTCGATTTCCATTGTGATTTCTTGTCCGTAACATTGTTTTGCTTTTGGATTTTCGGACGGTCTGTAGTCACAACTGGTAGTCAGCATGAGTTTATAAGCAGTCAAATGGTTGGAGGAGGGAAAAAAGCGAAAATTTTGCAGATTGTGATTATAACGAAAATTACTGAAAACACTACATTGCGAAATAAATCACGATTGTAATTATTATCAACAGTAATGCAATGCGATAAATAAAATTAACTTGTCGTCGTGTCCAAGGGAGGACAATGTTGTGTTGTATCTTAGTTGCTACATGTATTTCAAACACTACACTCTCCGATTGGAGCACTCGTTCTCTCACGGCCTTCAGTTTACCAGGGCGTTTTTCGATAATCCAGAAATTGCTTAACGGGTTCACAGAAACGATGGTTCTTACTTTGCACAACTTGTAATTTCAAACAGTAATGACAGCGGCCATTTGAGGAGATACTTATGTGTATAACTTGATTGTAACAGCCGCGGATTTCTACCACAAAATTAGTACTTATTACTCGGTTTTCGTTTTCTGGAACACTGCAAGGCGTTCTCTGAATCTTAATGTAATGTTTGAAGAAAGCCATAACTTTGTTGTTTTAAAACGTGAAATCCTTCAGGCACTAATATTGTATATATGTTCCACGGAACCAGATGTATTATTTGTAGATTTGTAGGTTTTGGAAGCGCTAGTTGATCTTTCCGTTTCTTATCGGCATATGGTTTCATCACTCTGACCTCCTTTATCTTCCGTTATGGAGCCAAAACATTTCATTGGTGTTTTTCCTGTTAAATTTTATTCTGAAATAGGGGCAAAAAAGTAAAGTATTGAACATATCACAAAACTCCGCGAGCCTGCTTGAACGCTGTTGCATGTGTAAGATACTAAAATTGCGGCCAGGTTTCATGATATTTTATGCACAAAAGTTTTGGCGCTGGCTTCCTAAACGTTATATACAACGTTTCGTAAAAATGCTAAAAAGCGTTTCGACCTAAAAGCTTAGGCCTTCATCGGTTTTGTGGAACGAGAAAGCGTAACAATGACTAACAAAGTCGCAAATTATGCAGATATGCTAGCCTGTGGGAAGTTAGCAAATTAACGAAGGAAGGTGTAGATGTCCGGAATGTCCACGTGGTCATTCCCTGAGCTGGGATCTCTTTAGAAAATACCATGATTCCAAGAACAATCGTTTATCATAATTTCGTTCTCTTTCAATGATCTTAATTTTTTCAAAGTCCATGCTGTGGTCGTGTTGAAGTGCGAGATCATCGAATTAGCATCGATAGTACGGACGGCTCTTCTGTGTTCCTACCCTATGGGTTTCTTTCAGTGTTAGTATTACGTCACTTTTACGATTTGCTGAGTGTTACGCGTCACACTCTGTACTGTTTGCCCGTCTCCAAGCCCGATTGTGATGCCAGCAGATTCTGGGGAGAGTGATATATTGAGAGCTTATCCCGGGTCGCACCCTCAGTTGCGTTGGTGCGAGTGATCCCGTCGTTGTTTCTGTATCATCAGCAGACTTATGATTTCAACACCTGACACCGCATTACGGTACTTTAATTGTCCGTGTTCAGAGTTGAGATCAAATAATTAAAAAACTTTCACGTTTATGAGTCGACATCATCATCATCATTAACATCATCATTAATAGCATCATCATCAGGTATTCAGATATGTAGCTTTCAGGTTTCGCTTAAGGTAACAGTAGGTAAATTTTACATTTAGTTTTCTCATTCCACCTTTTTAATGACTGGTTTCTTTATTTTTTAGATACTAATTTAATATGTCGTAATTCCTACAAGATAGAGTTTTCAACCTATATTTTTTTCTTTTTTAAAGAATAGCTGCTCTGAAGCAGAATTGCATAGGAAAGTTATTGATTTCCTTAAATATCATCTTTATGTTTCAATCAATCTCGTTTATCTCTTAGAATGTCAAGAAGCACTTGGCATGGAGAACAATGCAATCTCTGACGGACATATAAGTGCCTCTTCGCATAATAGAGTGGGAACTGCCCCCTTCAAAGGCAGACTACACTTTACAGGATTTTCAGGAGCTTGGAGGGCGGACAAAAACAATGTCAATCAATGGCTTCAGGTGGATCTGGGTAGTGTGTACAGTAAAGTGACTGGTGTGGCCACGCAAGGACGACATAGACCTGATATGCCAATGTGGGTAACCAAGTACAAGCTACAGTACAGTGACGACGGACTGAATTTTCAGTACTACAGAGCACATGGACAAAGCGTAGACAAGGTAAAATATACTTATCGTTACCAACTGAAACACTGATAAACTCCAGTTCTTCATTTCTTAAAATCGACGTCTGTTCGTACTACGAAGTGAGCCAGAATTTGTATCTCAAATTATCAGTCCAACCGCGGCTTCTCTAGCTTATGTAGTTTAAAGATATCATGTGACTCGTACAACCACGCTCGCGCAATCCAGTGAAAATCATGATGAAAGCTGACGTTTATAGGGCCGCACAGATTGGCGCGAGATGGTCCGGTAAAGCCGTATGGCCCCGGGACTGCCGTGAGATGAAATTTGAAAACATTTGGTTCTACAGTTTTTATACTAAAATCAAAATGAGAGACAGCAAAGACTAAACCTGACACAGTGTAGGTCCCACTAGTCAGTCTGACATATGAAACTTTTGAGTACTTTCTGGGCGACAACCGAAATGCAGAGCTCAGCATTTGTCGAGGAACTAACGAATTCAGTCAAGTGAAAGCAGCATGAATCCTCAATGGAAAAGCAAACGACTTGAAGTCGAAGGGAAAGGAAGCGAAACAAACTGTACGATTAAGTTAGGTTCGGCTGGACGGGAAAACATTAGGCTCTCGGTCAGGATGCATGGAATTCGCTGCCCTCGGTCCTTACGTCTTGACCTCGAGCCAAATATTTCCCCTCCGACCCTCCCAGTCAGTCAATAAGTACATACTCTCACAAGTTTTCATGTTAATTATTAGGAATTTGTTGGAAACACAGACCTGGACACTGTTGTTTACCATGACCTTGATCCACCAATCGCAGCTCGTTACTTCCGTTTTCGACCAGTTACTTGGCATATATCAGTATCAATGAGAGTTGAGCTCTATGGCTGTGTAGGTGCTGTACCAGGTTTTTGTTCTATTTTGACATTTTTCTGCCAGCTATTGCATACCAAGCGTATGATTTTATATTTATACTGGAATCACCATCAAGGATTGCGATGCACAAAAGTACTGCTTCTGGTTACCTGAGACGTTACCTAATTTCGTAATGCACGAAATTAAAATTATCATAAAAGGCAAAGCACAAACAAATTATAACATTAACGGCAACAGCAACAAACTAATTTTTACTAATTTTTACATAACAACAAATACAAAACAAATTCAGAATAATGACCGTAAAGGTCATATATGAATCTATAACTGTGGCTCAGGAGTAAGTAAACAATCGCACTATGACAAGCTTTTTTAACAAAGCGTAGAAAATAGAACTTTTCAGTTTCTTTTTGTGTAGATTTTTGAAGCTGAACGCAAATATTGAGCGATCACAAGTATAAATAGGTCTTATAAATTGCTCTTCAGTAAATACTTGAATTCACACTCAACAGGCTTACCATTAATTAATTTTTAAAAACATTGTGGTGAATTTACTCTACTAGGTTTTTGCATTGCCACGTCTTCATGATGTTCTTTTTTTTATCCTGTAGCCGTCAATATTCCACATCCTAAGGCCCTCTATCCTCTGAACAGCTGGTTTGCAACACGGGAAATCAACAATGAACAACCCCAGGGTACCGCCGTTGGAGTGTCTCTAGCCGCTGGCCCGAATGATGTGGACGGTGGCTCTTACCAATTCTACGGACATGTCAACAGTTACATCGAGTTCCCAAACAATGGAGGATTAGATATACAACACTCCATCACAATGTTATGTTGGCTGTTTCCTGAAAATACAGCCGGATCTATTTTCCAATATCGACCTAGTGTTGATTGGGGTGTTCATATGTGGATTGTGGGGTCCGGAAAACTGTGGGCTCAGTACACGAATAGAGATTACTCACCTACATCTGCCTTGTTGACCAGTCAATCCCTGGCACTTAACCAATGGCATTATGTTGGTACTTCCTATGATCACACAACTGGTATTGCAAGTATTTGGCTGAATGGAGAAAGAGTCCTGCAGCAGGATATCGGAACCGGCATGACTCTTGCTACTCAAGATGACGTGAGAATGGGTGTGAAGTCAGACGATAGCCGGTACTTGTTGGGACGAATTGCCGCCATGCAAGTTTTCGATGCCGCATTGACCGCAAAACAAATAAATACAGTGAAGAAGGCTGGTCTAGGTAGGGATCTGTGTCATCTTTTAGTTATTTCTTTATTTACTGCTAATCGTTTAATGTAGAGTAAAATAACCCACAACAACAACGTTTATATTTTTGTAGCAAAGTAGGCTTCCGTTTACAATACAATACAATACAATACTTTATTTAAAGTGAGAAACATGCTTAGCTTAAAATAGCTAGTTTACAGATGTTCCACTAAAATAAAAATATATAATCTAAAATCTAAAATGTTTAAATGCACTACCTAAGAATATTATTGTGTCTACTATGTTAAAAATGCTATAAAAAAATTACATCTACTCGGCTAAAAAGTTTAAAAGTTTACAGTGCGTATCCTTCGGACAAATTCATTTTTACCAACAATGGCCCTGATTTCATTTGGTAGCTCGTTCCATATTTTTGTAGCAAAGTAGCGCCATGACTTTAGTCCTTACTTGGTGGTATTTACTTTTGGCAAGGCCAACATATTTTCACCCCTAAGATTGTAACTACAACCTCTTAATGAGACTAGGTTCTTAATGCTAGGTGGGGCTTTGTTACTTAGGCAGTTATTTATAGTACACAACATGTCCTGAATTTGTCTATTTTGCAGTGTCTGGGAACTCATTCGTTTCAACAGTTGTTCGTATGACGATTTCTTATCTTTAAAAACATAACGTAATGCCCGTTCATTGACTTTTTCCAGTTTTCTGGTGTTTCTTTTCCCGCAATGGTGCCAGACTTGAGAGCAGTAATAAAAATGTGGTAAAATGAAAGAACGATACAGCGACTGTTTTGTTTTTAACGGTAAAATGGTCTTCAGTCTATTAAGAGCATTAACTTGACTGCTGACTTTTCGACATACGATGGCAACATGGGCGTCGAACTTTAATTTACTATCTAATGTCACCCCTAATAGGCTGATCTGGTCCTTAATAGGAATGTTAATATCGCCGGATTTAAGGCTGATTTCTTGAGAGTTTTTGCCGAGTACTATGGCTTGATACTTGTCCGGGTTTGCTTTCATACCATTTTCTTTGAACCACGTAGCTGCATTGTCTAGGTCTTGGTTAACAGATAATTCGACAGCCCCAGGGCTAGCATGGGAATGGTAGATCTTTGTGTCATCGGCATAACTTAACAGCCTACACTCCCTTATCGCATATATCATATCGTTCATAAATATGTTGAACAGCAATGGCCCAAGAATGGATCCTTGTGGCACGCCTCTAGAAACCTCTTTCCACGCTGAGTAAGTACCGCTCAATTGTACCCTCTGAAAGCGTGATGATAAATAACTGCGCAAAAGCTCCAATGATGTATCATCCATTCCACAGAACTTTAATTTATCCAGAATCAAGTCGTGGGGCAGGCAATCAAACGCCTTACTGAGATCGATTGCCGCTGCTCCAATTACCTCGCGTTTATCTAATTGTTCCTTCCACCGCTCTGTGAGGGTTAGCAACGCCGCAGGACAACCATGGAACTTGCGATAAGCAAACATGAAGTCATGGAAAATTGATTCAAAACGCTCAGTTATTTGTGTATGCAAGATCCGTTCAGGATCTTGCATACAGTTAGGCTCTCCGCGCTTCCAAGTGTCTGGGACCTCGATCTTTAAATGATGGAATTGACAAGATCACTTAGAGGCTCTGATATGGAAGGGGCTGATGCTTTGACTGCCCGAGGTGGAATCTTGTCATGCCCTGTGGCTTTGTTTGTTTGTTTGTTTGTTTGTTTGTTTTTTTTGTTTTTTTTTTATTAATTGCAACACACACACACACAAAAAAAGAAAACGCTTATTTACAAATTGATTGCTTACATTACCTCTACTCACGGTACAGTTACATACATTACTTTACAGAAAAAAGAAAGACTACTTACTAATCGATTACTTGCACTACTTACGGAACAGTTACTTACATTACTTACAGGAAAAAAAGACTACTTACAAATTGATTACTTACATTACTTACGGGACAGTTACTTACATTACTAAAATGAAATTATAATTTATTGAGGCTGAGCAGGAGAAGAAACTAACACTACTTACATTAAGTCTATAGGATCGAAAAAAAAAAAAGAAAAGAAAAGGGGAAAACGGTACTACTTTACAAAATAAAAGAGGAGTTTAATAGTTAAAGATTAGGTGTCAATGTGTCAGATTTTCCACTTTGTATTTAAGATTGAGTTTGTTGCTAAAATCAGTCAGACAAAGTAAACTGTTATTTAGCTCTCTTGCATATATATAGTATTTCATGAAGAGGAGGGTGTAATTGACTTTTCTCTCTAGCACCGGGTTGTTTGGGTATTTACAGGATGAAAAAAGCATTTCCTTCGTATCCGGTTGGAAACTAGAGCCATTTTGAACATTAAACCAATCAATGACATTACGAGAGAAGGTTTGAGTAAATGTGCAATTAATGAAAGTATGATCTATAGAATCTGGTTCACTGCAATATGTACAATCACTGTCAGCGTGGATTCCATATCTGAAGAGTTCTTTCTTCGTGACGACAATCCTATGGATGAATTTGAACTGAAATTCTTTTAACTTATTTTCCTTGCATAGCTTTGGGTTTTCGCTAAAAATTTCTTTCCAGTCTTCTGTATCCATTGATAGATCGGTGCTCCATCTTTTAGGGCCAGTAGGGGGTGATTGATGTTTCTTGGCAAGAAGTAGGTGGTAATAGTCTCTTGCTTTAAACTTTTCCAGATTAATTTGGGTGTTTTGATTTAGCAGAAACGATGTAGAATTTTCGCTGTAGTTAAGCATCGTGTTTTGTCCTAAAGTTCGCGCTTTATCTTTCAAAGAGCCAGGAATTGCGCTCAAGATTTGGTAAAACTGGAGAAAATTCGTTTTGCAATGATATTTTATCTGAAAATCGTCGAAGGTTAGGTATTGACCTTCCTCATTCAAGAGCTCTTTGATCGTATGGATGCCTTTATTAAACCATTCCCTAATAAATATAGGCTTTGCATCCACTAAAATATCCTTATTGTTGAAAAGGATAATGTCGTTTCCTTGATCACGGTTGTACAAAGTTTTAATTTCGTCAAAGGCAATAAGTATGTCTCTGTAAAATTCTGGAAAATGCCCAAGGTATTTGGTATCGTAGTTACATCGGAGTAGGAAGTTGAGGTCACCATGTTTTTTAAAGAAGTGGTCCGGAACTATTTTCCAGTTGCCTTTGTTTCCAAAAAGAAGTCTTTGAATCCATGCTAATCGTAATGATCTTATTGCAAGTTCTATATCAACCATTCGTAACCCCCCATTACTATAGTCCTGATAAAGACTCGTCCGCTTTATTTTGTCCTTTTTATTTTTCCAAAGGAAACGAAACATTTTATCTTTCACCGTTGAAACTATCTCCTTGGGAACGTTTGTGTTCGAAATTGAATATATTAGGTTAGATAGCCCCAAAGATTTGATTATTAGCACTTTTCCATATAGCGTTAACCCTCTCGAATTCCACATATCTAGATTCGTTTGTAATTTTTGCACTTTCAGGTTGAAGTTCCTAGGAATTTTGTTGGACTATTTACCCATTTCATCCCTAACGGTTTGGTTTTATTTTTTGACCATTTTCCTAGCCAGATGGCTTTTGTTTTCTCTACGTTGAGCATTAATCCGGAGAATTTACCAAAGACATTCACTGTGTCTAGAGCTTGTTCGACCGATGTCAGATCACCACAGAATAAGTTCGTGTCATCTGCAAACTGACTTAGTTTGACCTCAGAGCCAAATAGACGAATTCCCTTGACGGTCGGGTTTTGTCTTATTTTATTTGATAAAACTTCTGCAGTTACGATAAACAAAAAAGGCGAGAGTGGACATCCTTGCCTTACTCCTCTAGAAGGCTTAAACCAATCCGTAGCGAAGCCGTTGTTCAAGGCTGCACTTTCAATATCTGTGTAGAAGATTTTGATCCATTTTCTTACGCTATCCCCAAAGTTGAATTTTTGGAGAGTGCTCTGAATACATGACCATTCCAGTGAGTCGAAGGCTTTTTTGAAATCAACTGATATGAGTATACCTGGGATGTTATTTACTCTTGTTTGTTCCATTATATCGAATATCAGCCTTACATTTTCCCCGATATACCTTCCTTTTACGAAGCCGGTTTGGTCCGGATGCACAAGTTTTGGCAACATTGGCTCGATTCTCATTGCTATGGCTTTTGATGCAATTTTGTAGTCTACGTTGAGTAGAGTAATGGGTCGCCAATTTTGTAGGAGCAGTAATTCTGCATCTTCTTTAGGTAAAAGAGTAATTATACCCCGACGCTGGGATATTGATAACCTCCCAAACTCGTATGCTCTGTTTAGGCTAGCTAAAAGATCTAATCCTATCAAATCAAAAAAGTGTTTATAGAATTCAACGGTTAAGCCGTCTACTCCTGGTGATTTACCGTTTTGAAACGCTTCCAGTGATTTTTTGCATTCTTCATATGTCAAGGGGCCGTCTAGTTCATCCCTTTCCTTGTCCTCAAGTTTAGGGATCTCCAAATTAAGTTTTCTGTAAATGTTTCGAAGTTATCCTGTGTCTCAGTTGTTTTGGAACTATACAGGTCATTATAATACATTTTAAGTGCACATGTTACTTACGGTCAAACATTTGGCGGTAAGAGTCCTTAAATGGATTTCGCTCATTCTCTTACCATGGGTAGGCCTTAATATGAAATAAATCACATTGTACTTTGTTTGGCTAAATATCGATTTGTTTTTGAGAAAATCGATAATCCTAAAATCCAGCAAAATTGACGCTTTCGGAGCTCAAAATTTATGCCGAGTTTGTTAGCTTCGCGTCGAAAAATAAAGCACTCTGGGAGAAAAATACCTATTAAATATCGAAGAATAACATCAAATTAGTACGTCGAAAGCAATTTCTGCCCTTGAAGTCCTTTTATTTACAAAATATAATTAAATTTGTTCGACACACTTTTGATTTAATTCAAAATAGGTCAAACTTATCGCTTTATTTAAGTATGAGCGAAGCGAAATAAATGGCCGAAAATTTGATATTAGACAGATAAATGATTGTTCTTTTCGATACTAACAGGATTTCCTTGGGAAATGATTTAGTGCGATGCTTTTAGATCTCAAAGTTGCTTAAAATTCGTTAATTTAACCGACCGTGACATTGTTGGTCTTATCAACTTTATGTAAACATTCCACGCAAAGGTTAATTTTCCCCATGTGAACTTCATCTGAGTAAAATAAAAACATAGACTTGCTTACCGTGGTGTTCGCTGATACATTGTAAATCCTGTTTTCCTCATTTACGACAAAACCTAAGCCCTCGGCGAAGCTGGTTATCTAATTTTCTTGACGCTTGTAACTGATTTCCACGTCTTGAGGTGACACTTCTTTTCCATGCATTCTTGAAAATAGTCCAGTCTTAACTGATCAGTGTAAACAGGAATACGAAGTACTTTGCTTTAAATCAACTTAAAGCTTAGCAGCAGTGGTAGATAAATCGATACGGCCGGCGAATTTTCGTTTCGAAAACCGCCATTTGAGATTTGTCGGCCTTTTGTCCTGCGGTATGCAGATAATTAATTCACACTTGAGTAACTTCCGGCACATGAAATCGACAACCACCGTGACCAGAAAGCACCCTGCTTTTGGTATATTGGTTGAGGCACTATTTTTATTATTTTAATATAAACTCTGAATGAAAAACTTTTGGGCTGAACTTGTAATTAAGTTTCACTTCAGTTAGCCACGTTCGAGAGAGTTGTTAAATGGTTGCATGAATGCGCTTTTCACTTCCGGGTCGAAAGTTCTTCTGTTGCGTTGTTTCGCTTTGTTTCATATTTTTTATCCAGTCCTTACCCTTGTTCAAATTCTTGATTAGGCTTAGGCAAAACAGTTGTAGAGTCAACTCTCGCTTAATGAAGACCTCAATAAGACGGACACCTGGTGTTGGTCCTGTCCTTGCCGTTTTTTCAGTCATTTTTATACTGTAACTAATTCACCGGCTTTGAGACGGTAACATAGAAATATCTAACAGAAATCTTGTGCGACTGTGTAGGGCATATAACTAGTGTATGTAAACGATAATTTGAGATGTAAATGTAAAATGGGCCAGATGATAGATAACTGTTTCCATACGTTTCGGGGTTACTGCCCCTTCTTCAGTGGAAAATTTGAAACGACGTTAAAATCCCTATAAGACGGACTTCTTTTAGACGAACTGAGTTGGAGCCGGTCCCGAAAGGTACCCGTTTCAGAGAGAGTTGGCTGTACACAAAACCTTAGATGGCGTCGTTGGATCCGTCTCCCGTGAATGTTAAAAATATATATTCTGTGTAGTCTAGCCTGTAAACAGGCTCTCCTACTTTCTCCTGTGGAGGATTGGGCGAAATGAAAGCGGAAAGGAAAGGTGGGGAAGGGGTGGGGAAAAAGGGACCATATATCATGTATATGCAGTTGTAATACCAGTCACGGTAAACAATTTATAATAAAACGCCGAACATTTATGACTGTTTACACCAAGGTGTATATTGGTGTAAAAATAAAGGAAAGGGTGTTTTTCACTTCATTCGATTAAAGCTAGGTGAAGAAAAGTACACGTAATCAGAAGTTTGTTATGGACTTCTGACGTGATGCCATTTTTTGTATTTATTTCTGCAAAATACAACAAGGCATTTATACCAAAGTAGCATTATTTTAAAAAAAATGAGCATAATTACAGTTAAACATTATTTCGGACAAAAAACAAGCATTGCTAGAAGCATAAAATTCCCTTTTTACCAGCATAATTGGAAGGGCCTCTGGTATTCAGTTAGAAAGAACTTGCATTTAAAAGATACCGCGTTCTAGAAACAAGTCACCCCGTTTTGGCTGCCGATATTTTGAAACTTTTGTGTGTTCAAAATACCATACCTCGTTCTAGATATCGTCTATTATTAAAAATCCCGTTCTAGATCGGGAACCCAAAATTACGACCCATTGGACGGCGTTTTTGGGGAATACCCCAGCTTCCACAACTCCCTCCTAATGAAGTTCGCCTAGGGAATTGAGAATTAAGGTGATTATAAAGTTATTACTTTATAGCACTTGTTGTTTGGAAACTTGAGTCGTATTATAATTACAACCGTCGTATTTGCGAAGGAACAGACTGCGGATCGGGACCGTCTTTCCCCTAATAGCTTCTAAATTAACTCAAAAACACACCGGAAAACAGGTTTAAAAACATAATATTTATATAATGATATGATATTTTTAATACATTTGGGTCCCCTGACGGCGAGGCGTTCGTCCCTCCCCGCAAGCTCTGGCGGGGGGCACCTTCCCTTGTTTACGCCGGACCCCAACAGAATATATATGGTCATATATATATTTTTAACATTCACGGAAGACGGATCCAACGATAACAAAACTTAGGTACAGACTCGTCAAAAAGTTGGTCCGTTCCCGTCATAATTTGGTCCGCACCTAATCATTTTTGTAGAGAAACAGTTAAATCAAAACGGGGCCATAGGCGCCTATGGCCCCGTTTTAATTTGACTGTTTCCCTACAAAAGTGATAAGGTGCGGACCAAATTTTGACGGGTACGGACCAATTTTCTGACGAGTCCGTACCTAAATTTTTCTGTCGTGTAAACGCGCCTCTAATCAAGAACTTGGGCAAAGGTAAGAACAAAAAAATATAAAATAAAGCGAAGCAACGCAACAGAAGTACTTTAGATCCGGGAGTAAAAAGCGCTGTCATGCAACCATTTAGCAACGATTTTCGGACCGGCTAGGCCTTCTGTTTACACGGGACCATTCTGGAACCGGTCCAGAACGGATCCAAAACTGGGCCTGCTATTTTGCAGGTCCAGTTATGGATCCGTTCCAGACCGGTTCCAGAACGGTCCCGTACGCGCGAGTAAACACCTGCATCGGTTCCAAACGGTTCCATGTAAACAGGTCCGGTTCGGTTCGGAACGGTTCCGGACCGGTCCCGTGTAAACGTAGCCTTAATTACATGTTCAGCCCAAAAGTTTTTCATTTAGAGCTTATATTAATATAGCAATAATATGGTGCCTCAACCAATACTCTACCAAAACGCAGGGTACTATCTGGTCACGGCGGTTGTCGATTTCATGTGCCGGAAGTTACGCAAGTGTGGAATACATTGTCTGCATACCGCAGGACAAAGGGCCGACAAATCTCAAATAGCGGTTTTCGATAAGAAGATTCGCCGGCCGAATCGATTTATCTACCACTGCTGCTGTCCGGAACGGATCCGGTCTGATTTTCGGACCGGATTGGCCTTCAGTATACCCGGGACCGTTCTGGAACCGGTCCGGGACGGATCCAAAACTGGACCTGCTATTTTGCAGGTCCAGTTATGGAACCGTAACGGTTATGGAACCGGAACCAAACGGTTCCGTGTAAACAGAAGCCGATCTGGTCCGGTCGAGTCCCGTGTAAACGTAGCCTAGCTGGTTACAGTATAAAAATGACTGAAAAAACGGCAAGGACAGGACCAACACCAGATGTCCGTCTTATAGAGGTGTTCAATAAGAGAGAGTTGACTCTACAACTGTTTTGCCTAAGCCTAATCAAGAATTTGAACAAGGGTAAGAACTGGATAAAAAATATGAAACAAAGCGAAACAACGCAACAGAAGAACTTTCGACCCGGAAGTGAAAAGCGCATTCATGCAACCATTTAACAACTCTCTCGAACGTGGCTAACTGAAGTGAAACTTAATTACAAGTTCAGCCCAAAAGTTTTTCATTCAGAGTTTATATTAAAATAATAAAAATAGTGCCTCAACCAATATACCAAAAGCAGGGTGCTTTCTGGTCACGGTGGTTGTCGATTTCATGTGCCGGAAGTTACTCAAGTGTGAATTAATTATCTGCATACCGCAGGACAGAAGGCCGACAAATCTCAAATGGCGGTTTTCGAAACGAAAATTCGCCGGCCGTATCGATTTATCTACCACTGCTGCTAAGCTTTAAGTTGATTTAAAGCAAAGTACTTCGTATTCCTGTTTACACTGATCAGTTAAGACTGGACTATTTTCAAGAATGCATGGAAAAGAAGTGTCACCTCAAGACGTGGAAATCAGTTACAAGCGTCAAGAAAATTAGATAACCAGCTTCGCCGAGGGCTTAGGTTTTGTCGTAAATAAGGAAAACAGGATTTACAATGTATCAGCGAACACCACGGTAAGCAAGTCTATGTTTTTATTTTACTCAGATGAAGTTCACATGGGGAAAATTAACCTTTGCGTGGAATGTTTACATAAAGTTGATAAGATCAACAATGTCACGGTCGGTTAAATTAACGAATTTTAAGCAACTTTGAGATCTAAAAGCATCGCACTAAATCATTTCCCAAGGAAATCCTTTTAGTATCGAAAAGAACAATCATTTATCTGTCTAATGTCAAATTTTCGGCCATTTATTTCGCTTCACTCATACTTAAATAAAGCGATAAGTTTGACCTATTTTGAATTAAATCAAAAGTGTGTCGAACAAATTTAATTACATTTTGTAAATAAAAGGACTTCAAGGGCAGAAATTGCTTTCGACGTACTAATTTGATGTTATTCTTCGATATTTAATAGGTATTTTTCTCCCAGAGTGCTTTATTTTTCGACGCGAAGCTAACAAACTCGGCATAAATTTTGAGCTCCGAAAGCGTCAATTTTGCTGGATTTTAGAATTATCGATTTTCTCGAAAACAAATCGATATTTAGCCAAACAAAGTATACTGTGATTTATTTCATATTAAGGCCTACCCATGGTAAGAGAATGAGCGAAATCCATATAAAGGACTCTTGCCAAGAATTTTCATTTTTGTGTGAAATTTGTGCACATGTCCTTTTAATCATCGACAAGATTTGCTTTTCATCTGTGGTTGTTACCTCGTTTTCTAATTTAATTTCATTTATGGTTTTCCGATTGTAATTTCTTTTCTCTAAGTTAAAGAAGTATTTTGTAGCTTTCTCTCCTTCTTCGACCCATCGACATTTAGACCTGAAAATTGCAGCTTTGCCTTTATAGTCATAGTGTTGTTGGAGTTCCTTTTTGAGGTCATCATATTGTTTAAGGATAGAATCGATATTATCAAGATTTTGGCTATTGCAGATTTTTTTATCTAGATCATCTAGTTGTTCTTTGATCACTGTCTCGCGTTTCTTAATTGTTTGTGCCTTTCCTTTAGCAAAGGAAATGGTCGCGGTTCTTATTTCCATTTTCATCAGTTCCCAAAATAGCTGTTGATCGTTTACATAAGAGTACTTTCTGCGAAGCTCAGGATATAATTCTCGAATTTTGGATGTGTACTCCTCGTCGTTTAATAGAGTGTTATTGAATTTCCAAAAACCCGGTCCGCGAGGGTGCTCATCTGGCCACGATAATAACAAAAATATTGTATTGTGATCAGGCGCTATTGATGTTTGGATGTCCACTTTTTTAACAAATTGTGTTAAATGTTTAGCAACTAGAAAAAAGTCTATCCTTGATTTAACACCTAATGCCTTAGACACATAGGAGAATGTGTTGAGCTTCGGATGGCGTGTTCTTTGAATATCAACAAGATCAAGACTATCCATTGTAATTTTGACTAAATTCCTATACGCTGTGGGCCTCCAGGGGACACCACCTTTTTTGTCTTTCTTTTCCAAGGTACAATTCCAATCACCCCCTACTATTAGGGTTGCAATTTCGGCTTTGTCAATTAAGAGGCAATTCAGTTCCTGAATAAAGCCTAGTTGTTGTGTGTGGTCGTTTGGCGCGTATATATTGCAAAATGATAATTTCAAGCCATTGTATGTAATGTTAATTAGGATTATTCTGCCCGAGGTGTCACTGGATGTGCATGCCACCTTTTCCTTTACCGCTCGATTGATCAAAATACAAACACCTTTACTGTGACAGGTGCCATGAGAAAAGTAAATTTGACCTCCCCATTCATTTCTCCAAATTGCTTCGTCGCTTGGTTTGGAAAAAGTTTCCTGAAGAAAATAGAAATCGGCTTTCTGATCGTTTAAGTACATAAAAATGCTCCTTCTTTTAGAAGTATCTCTTAGACCCCTAACATTTAACGAAATTACCGAACATTTGTGTGATTTATGCATTTAAGTGTAGTTCTCTGGTGAAATATTATGTTTACGTTCTCCTACAGTAATAATAACAATAAGCGACAAAAAAGCTAATCAAAAAAACAAAATTAACGAACACAAAATTTTTAAAACAAACCTATTTTAAGAGTTCCTTCTCTCAGCAAATCCAGTCCGTTATCCCTTCATTTGTTCAATAGTCTGTTGATTTCATAGATCTTCTAAGTCCTCCTCACCGTAAATTCTAATCGGCGCTCCGTCTTGCGATGTCTTCACAAAAAGTTTTCCATCGATTGTCCACGCGCTAATGATCATATTGTCCTTTTTCTTCTTATTTGCTTTCCAAAACAATTCTCTTCTGAAGTCCGTCAAATTCTCGTTTATATATATACGTTGTTCTTGAAGAGAAGCGTTGGCGTAGCTTGGGAAAATGTCAGACACTTTTAAGCCCTTTTAGCTTGGTTCTCGCTTTATAAAGTCGGGACTTCACTTTGTGGCTTAAGAATCGTACAATTATGGGTCTGCTGTTTTTTCTTCGCAGCTTGTGAGATATTTCAATATCTTCTGGGTTGATGGTGATGTTGACAGCTTCTCCTATGCGGATCACGACTTCTTCGGTGGATGTGTAAGCGCTTTCTGGGACTCCGACAATTTCCAGGAAATTTTTGTGCGAGTATTGTTCCAACTCGTCGTAGATTTCGTCAAGCCTGTCCGTCTCTTCTGTCTGTTTATAAAGCTTGTGTCTTGTTTGTTCAAGCTCGTTCTGCAAGATGCCGTTTGCTTTTTGTCGAGCACTGCTTTAACTTCATGACGATTTGTCAAACGGAAACCGAAAAAGTCCACGCAGTCGACTGGAATGTTCGAGGCATGCGACTGTGCACTAATGGTAGTGTGCCCCTGCATATCCAGATCATTTGCCACGTTAATAAAATAGTCATTTAGCGTCTCTGCCACCTGCTCAGATCTAAACATAAACATGTATCAAATTAGTGTCGCATAGGGTCTTCGTACAGTGCGACCTTTTAGACTGTGCTTTATATATCTTGGGGTATTGTATGAAATAAATTTAGCCAAGACTAAAACCGGAGATCCCCGGTTATTTACTTTGCCCTTTTTGTAAAACCGAATTTACTGAACGTTAACAGAAAAAAAAATATGGCACTTGAGCCCGCGATCGAATGTTAACCATTTCTTGGTCAGCGGTAAACCTCGAGAAAAAATTGACCTTAATGACTTCTATATGTGAGCCCGCGATATGGTCGTGTGGTACTGGTCAGCGGATACCTTGTTTTGACAGCTGTCAATTGACCATCACATCGATGTTTACTATCAAAGATGTAAGCTGACGTTAACCATTTCTACTTCTGGAGTATGGCCACCATGTTGGGGCGACGTCGTCGCTAGGGCGCACGCGCCCGCGAACCATGCCGCTAGCCATTATGACCATGAAAATCCAAAAGCATGGGTCTGTTAATTTTCTATGGGTATGGGGCTCTGTAGCGCCGCGTTGCCTATCTACCAAACTATTGAGTGGAATAATTGTTTTATTTAAAATGCCCAAAGAGTTGCAACATTTGAGCTTCCCGGCTGTTTTCGTTGACGCATATCGGATATCGGCTACCATGTTTGTGATCAATGGTATATGAGCTCATATACTATTGCCTGTTAACCAATCAAAACTCAGGAATTGCAATATACCCTTGCTAGTTTTTAATAATTAACAATTAGTATAAATTCAAACACTGGATAGCGTTTTTGGCGCGCGCTGATTGGCTACTCAATCTCTGAATATCCTTTGCTATTCACCTCCAAGCAACTCGCCCCAAAACTGTAACTCGTTAATGTAATAAACTAGTCAAAAGTCATCCTTTCGGGTTATATTATCTCACTGTTTGAGTATATACTAAAACAACTATTCACCTCAGTGTCGGTGGCTAGTGGTGGATATTTAGCTCGACGCTTCGCGGCTCGGTAAATATCAGCCACTAGCCACCTCCACTTCGGTGAATAGTTGTTTATTATTCCATGAGCGCGCGTTGCATATGAGATGGCAGTTAACTATCTCACATCCAACAATCGCGAATGGAATAATTGTGTTATTAAAAACACCCAAAGAATTGCTGTCGCGCGTAACATACTTCATTTTTTTAACAGCGAGCATGTACATTAGTCGAATGGGTAACAATGTAGCCAACAAGGCGCATTTTGATTTACTGTTATTTGTCTGCAGACGAAGACGAATGTCAAGATCAAACACACAATTGTGATAAAAACGCTCAATGTAGCAACACTTTTGAATCATTCAACTGTACTTGTCTCCAAGGATATTTAGGAGATGGCATAAACTGTTCAGGTATGCATGATAATATAGTTTAATCTACACATTCTTGTGACAATGGTTGTCGTGTACTTGCCTTTCTTACTCGCCATTTGTAGTACCCACGTTATAAATGGATTGGGTTTTTTTAATAGCTGCACGTTTAGAAGATTTTTGATGCTCGTATGAGCAAAGAGAGCACCTTTGAGGGTGAGTCATCTTCAGCTATGTCCTAAACAATTGATGCACTTCTCTCGTGCTAGTGCCCCTTCCACCTTTGCAAGGTATATCAATGTTAAATTATCTTGGGTGGCTCACAATACTAACACCTATACAAATATGCACTAGGAAAGTCATAGTGGATCCCAAATTAACCCGGTCGACTAGCTGCAATGCATTGAAAACACGAGTACCAGCACTATTTTTGACCAAAAGCGAGTCATTTGACGTAATTTACTCTTCTAACACCATCGGCAGAACTTTGAAAAAAAAATTGCAAACTAACGTTAATCGTCCAATTTAGCACGATGGAAGAGTATGAAGTGTCAGCCGTCCTAACGCCCTATTTTTCTTGTGTGTGGGTTTGGGGGGGGGGGGGGGAGGGGGGGGATTAGGGCGAGGAGACAGCTGCCTACCATTGAGCCCCGGTGTCTGACATTTGCAGAATGCAGAATGCAGAACGCAGAATGCAGAATGCAGACTAACAGAATATATTGTGTTACCTTTACTATTATTGAAAGCTAACCGTAAACAGGCTAACCGGAGTGTGTAGTAGGCTAACCGGAGTGAACTTTTCACTCAGGTTAGCCTACTACACACTCCGGTTAGCCTACTATTCCCTCCGGTTAGCCTAAATAGCACTTCGGTTAGCCTGTTTAAGGTTAGCTTTCAATAATGGTAAAGGTAACACAATATATTCTGTTAGTCTGCATTCTGCATTCTGCATTCTGCATTCTGCGTTCTGCAGTCTGCAGTCTGCATTCTGCATTCTGCATTCTGCATTCTGCATTCTGCATTCTGCAAATGTCAGACACCGCATTGAGCCCTGCTTCAGACTACTGGAAAGGTGAAAATTCTGGATTTGCTGGCAAATGCACAGCTGTGCTCTTGGTATAATTGCAGGGTGCCCGAACGCTCTTACGTAGGGAATCTTGGGTGCCCAGCTCTTAAAATCTTTTATGATAGCAAAGTTATCTAAGTCGCCCAAAGGCAAAAGTCACCTCTGGAACCCGGGCCCTCCTAGAGCACAGCCCTGAAATGAAAGCGAAACCCGTACCAGTAAAACTTTGAACTATGCTCTAAGTGTCTAAGTGTTTGTTGCGAATGCGTGTGTGACATTTGAAATTCGTTTTCCGGCTGCGTATTTAAGTTGCGCATAAACAATGCCCAGCTTGATCCTTAACACTTCCATTTGCGTTCTCGTTAAAATATTTTACCAATTACCATTTAATTTCTCCGCAGATGTGGACGAATGTCAAGATCAGACCCATAATTGTGACGTGAACGCTCAGTGTAACAACACTGATGGTTTATTCTATTGTACATGTATTCAAGGATATTCAGGAGATGGTGTAAACTGCTTGGGTATGACAAGTCAGCAGTTGATAATATTTTACCATCTAAACAAACATAATGTTATTAATGGCGGTCACTGCAGCATAATGTTACATTTGCAACCATGCAGGATCCTGCTATCCGAGCTTTCACAAAAGAGATGGGTTGATTGATATTGTTTAGTTAATCGTTCCTCTGTAATACTGATGCGGTGGTCGGCCCCTAACTTTGCACTTAAACTTTTAATTGTAAAGAATAATACTATAAAAAAAAACACTTAGTGAATGACATTAACAGTCGATTTCGTTATAATGCTCAACAAATAATTGTTTTGTTTTTTTCTCCAAAGATGTTGACGAATGTCAAGATCAGACGCACAACTGTGACGTGAACGCTCAATGTAACAACACGTTTGGCTCTTTTAACTGTGTTTGTCTTCAAGGATATTCAGGAGATGGCGTGAATTGTTCAGGTTTGATGAATCATACAGCAATATACTATTCTCCTCACATTAAAAGGGCAATTGTGGTCGTGTATTTACAGTCATAAGGCGAGTTTCTGCTAACACATCATAGGAAAGCAGTAAAACAGACACTAACTCGTCCCTACTTTTCTCTTATAAGTAAAACAGGTGCGGAGAAAGATGAAAAAGGGGTGGAAAAGGGAGAGAGATTCTTCTATATTCCCCTCTTCCAACAATCGTTCGCGTCTTACAATTTCTCATAAGAGACGACTGACGATAGGTCTAGGACAGATATAGGTACCATGTTGCAACCGGGCGCCTGCTATTTCGGCATCCACTTCTTATGTGGTGCGATGAGATTATGTAGACTGCTGTGGCGGGTTTCATCATTCAGTGTTCTAGAAAATTTAAAGCCATGTTGCGCGCGTATTGTTGGTAAACGCATATACAAGTTAACTGTATAATATTGTAGTGAAACCGGCTTTGAATTCACTGGTTGGTTAATTAACAGTCAAATGCCACTCTGTAGGTGGTTCTGAATGAAGAATTTGAGGCACAGGAAGCAGAGGAGCGAAATTCGACCTTTGTAAATGTCAAAATGTCCGATCTATTTCGCAGCTCATGTCATACGTTATCGATACGCTATCTGTTCTTTTTGTTTTCGTGACGGTTAAACCAGCAGGAATCCCGTTGCGCTTGGCGTAACCGCAGGCTCAATGACCGTGGGCGCCACAAGATCGTTAAGTAGTAAGAAAAGGGCAACAAACGGACGACGGAAACCCGTTGCGATACGCACCAGAATTTGACTCCTCTGCTCCCTGTGTCCATATATCTGATTTTTCGTGGTTCGTGAACATTTTCTTCACATCGGTGTATCCGTGTGAACCAAGTGATATTGAGGTGCCCAAGTACCCAAATATTTTATGACTCCAAGAAGCAAAAAAAAGATAATGTGTACATGAGGCTACGCTTTATTTCTTTCTAATCCCTCGTATAAGCCATATTGGTTCGTGCGGCGCTAGGGAATATGGTTTGACCCATTTGTTGCCAGGGTAAAGTTGAGCGCTCTCTGGAACCTGGGTCTGGAATTGGATATGTGTCTTTTATCATTCGTCTCTTGGACGCAGCGTTTTAGGTCTAAAATGTGGCAAAGAAAATTATCAATTTTAGTCTTAAATAGCGGGGTAAGAGTTTCAGAAAGCATGTCGCACACCCCCTCACGAATTCCACCCCCACCGTACCCTGGTTGAGAGGGGTTTAAATTTAGGTTTTTTTACATGTATTCAACGGATTGTCAATGAAACGCATTTTGCAGCTAGAAAAAACTACTCTTATGCACGACTCCAGTCGAATCTTAGCAACCTGATATCAGGATATCTGTTATGTACGGATGACGAATAACAGTGATCCTCGGTCTACAAATGGCATCGTGCGAATTTGTTGAATATTGATCTATGTAAACATAGCCAACATAACCAACGAGGAACGTTGTGATTTTTTGATATTTCTCTCCAGACATAGACGAATGTCGGGATCAGACGCACAAATGTGACGTGAATACTCATTGTAACAACACGTTTGGTTCATTCTACTGCACTTGTTTTCAAGGATACTCAGGAGATGGCGTGAACTGTTTAGGTACGAATAATCATGCAACAGTATACTATGTTGCAACCAGGTGCTCGTTATTTTAGTATCCACTCATTATATGCCTCAGTGAGATTGCGTGGATTGCTGCAGTGTTGTGTGTAAATATTCGTCATAATTTCAGTCCTCAAATGCTGCTGAACCATCTGTCAAATGTGTATCCACATATTTTTCCATACATCTGATTTTTTTTAAAAAAATCGTTGTTTACGAATTTTTTCTGCACCTCAATTCATCTTTTGCACCAAGTACGCTAAAGACGTTGTTTGATGACTACAATACGCCTAAAGACCAAACAAAACAAAACATAAAATAAGCGGGCAAAGAAGAAGATAAGAGACTAGAAGACGAAAAAAGACTGGCATTTTGGCTGCTCTTATTAACGATTGAAATTTGAAACGATCTAACCCGTTTTTGCATTTATATATTAGGGAAAATAAAATTCACACAAAAGTCCTGCTTCCAGTGGATTCGTTTTTAGTTTGCTCCATAAATGGAAACTATATTCAATTTGTATCATTACTTTTCAAACTCATTAATAATTCATCAAATTAAAACAAAGGAACTCCCTTCTCGGTGTTTTGATATCCCAATGAAACACTGTCTCTCGTGTTTGATATGTTACATGAACACTGCCATTGCTACTGCACATTTCATTGTTTGCGAGGTTTGACGGCTTCCAATTCGAATAATAACATAATTTAGGGAAGCTTTCTATGTCTAATATTCAAGGTATTGCTGTGATGGTCTCTTGTCGATTATGGTATCAAAAATGGGTAACATGCGTCCAGGCACCCCCACCTCCTCCCCCACTACGCAAAAAGCCAAGTATTCGGGCCCGAATTCGTCGGAATACGGATAGGCAAACGCCGCGTATGCAGTAATGTTCCGACGTATTCGACTACGCCTGACTCGAAATACACCTGGAATATCCTATTAGAATCCGGACTGTTTTTCCGAATTCAAATTGAATACTCCTGAATGACTCAAAGTGTTCGAGAGGTATACGACCAACATTTCGTTTGAAAAATGTTTCTTTTGGTTTCCCGCGAACATTCCGTGATACTTTGTGACTCGAACATTTTTGGATACTCCTAGCTGTTCTAGGGTATGAGACTAGAACACGTGACACACGGCGCTACTTCTGACGTGAACGTCTTTGAATACTAAAGAACATGTCAAGTATGCTCTAATTTTCGGGAATCGTATACTACGATATGTCTAGTTAGTTTTCTTACAATTTTGACAGCAAGATAGCCAGCTGTCGTGTTGTCAAGAACGGACGTACAGCCGTAACACTACTCAATGCTAGTCAGAAACGTCGCATGTTCTGAAATACACGACTGGAACACGAGACTCACGCGAAGTATGAAAAGTGTTCATAATTGAATACTGACGCATACGTGGGGTGGCAAGGGTATTACAGCTCGAGTACCCGTGAACACTTCGAGTGTTCTGTGATTTACGACCCAGAACGCGGTTATTTGTCAATTCCACGGGTTCCTAATATCCGCCCAAAAGAAAAACCAAACTACTGTAAGCAAAACAATATGCATTTCAACAAATACATGTATACTTTATTATTTAATAAAATCTTTACATTGTCACTGTTTGTTGAATACTTCGTTTGTGCTTGTAATGTATCAAGTGCTCGAGAGATATAAACACGATCGTATACCTTTTGTATCATATGTCATGTATACAGTAACACAGGTGAAAGCCTAAAAAGCACTATGGTGTAGAAAACAAAATGTTCGCTTGCAAGAAGTTCTTTATGAACCACATGTCGATCCTTCTGTTAAATATTATTTGACATCTACATGTTTCTATAAAGTATATAGGACTATACCATTGACCGGGTTATTGATGCAACAAACAAAAATTCGATCCAGTTTTTGAACATAATTTGCCATTTTATGTCTAGGCAAAATGTTATGAAGAAAGTGATCATGCAGCAGTTACTAGTACTGCAGTACAATGTGGTTATTGGTTACAGAAACTTCAAAACACGGGTGTACAATGTTCAAAATGTTCTTCCTATTAATGGAGATCTCTGACAGTGTTGGTTTTTCTTGAAAACTTTCATCAGCATGCAGCACCTAGTATTACATAAGAAAGAAAAACAAGTTAAAAAAATGAAATAAAACAGCACTGAAATAAGTGCTAGAACTTTGTAATTTATAACGGGGCAGTATGTTTCAACATTACCCCAAATGGTGTGGAGAGTATGGACAATAATATATTTTCTCTGTATACAATGTACACGACATTGTAGTCAGCAAGACCTTCAACAGGAACTGGGACCCACAAGAGCTCTGGTGGGTATTCTTGGCTAACATGGTAGGTACAGTACAGGTTAAGTCTGCATTTGAGCCAAGTGGCCCATCGGACCGGAGCTTATCCCACTTTCAGGAGCATGAAGCAACTAGGAGTATTTCTACTCCCTCTCCCCCCCCCCCCCGATGGGATGCTAGTCCATCGCAGGGGTACCCAACCTCGTTCCCAGGGCCTCTCTCTCCTGCCCCCTAGAGCGAGAGGAGAGACCCTGGGACCCTCTCCTCTCGCACTAGGGGGCAGGAGAGAGAGACCCTGGGAACGAGGTTGAGGGGTACCCCCTGACATTAAATATGCTGGTACCCACTTACTCACTTGGGTGAAGAGAGGCACTATGAGAGTAAGGTGTCTTGCCCAAGAACACATCTCAATGACCCCAGCAAGGGCTTAAACCCGGACTACTCGATCCGGAGTCCAGCACACTTACCATTAGGCCACCATGCCTTTCATCCCAACTAACATGACTGACAAACAAAACTTCATGCAGCTCCCTAAAAAGGTATTAGGAGAGGTGTTTTATTCAGCTCGTTTACTTTATTTCTATTCTGGGTAGTTTTTTGCCTATAATATTTAGTTGATTTATTTTATGCTGTAATTATTTCTATTGATTTTGGTAAAATAAAATGGTTGTTGTTAACGCAGGCCGATACCATAAAATTCCGCTCATAAGCCCTTGGCTTATACAACTTCGTAGGAGGTTTTGGATAGGCTTATAAACGGGAGGGCCTAAATCTATGGGGATTCCTAAGGCAAATACATGTATGTTTTTAAAAATACATTTTGAAATGAACTTAACAGCAGTGTTGATCAAAATACATTTTAAATCAAGTTCAAATTCATGAAAATTTCATTAAATTCATAAGTCAAATTCATTTTAATATTTGGAAGAATATTAAGAGAGGGAGACATACATGTACAGTATCTGGAGGAAAATATTTAGATGCATTTTTTTGTCTACTGGTAAATGGGCCTATAACTGGGGGCTTATGAGCAGAATTTTATAATATTGATCTCCAACAGGTGCTGCAAAAGAAAAGCCACCTATTTCAAATATTATTGCAAAGCCTGGGTCAGTCAATGAGAATCACAACATGTATTAGGGCCTGATTACATGAGCCGGGCTGGCCCGGCTAGCCAGGCTGGCTCGGTTTGCCGAGATGACTTTCAGCCCGGTATTACATGAGCCCGGTTTGCCGAGATGACTTTCAGCCCGGTTTCAGCACGAATGATCAGAGCACGAATGATCTTGATCACCTTTTTCCGGCAATTTGGTGGTTAAATGTTTTGCACTTATGCAGCTTGATGGGTTACTTTACCTCTAAATCCTATTTAGAAGGAGTAGCATTGATTTTTTCGTCGGATATTGTGCTCGGAAGAGAAATTTAATGCTGGCCCGCTTAGCCGGGCTGGCCCGGTGAACGCGACTACATGGAAAATTTTCAGCCCGGCTAGCCGAGATCCTGGCATCGCGATACCGGGATCTCGGCTAACCGGGCTGGCCCGGTTGTCATGTAATCGCGAAGTTGATTTTTGTTGCGTTTAACAGACGTGCCGAGATCTCGGCAAACCAGGCCAGCCCGCGGGCTCATGTAATCAGGCCCTTACTGTACTTGTACTATATGAATAACACAGCTGGTATGAGAGAGAATTACTTTCATGGCTTGCATAAAATTCACTTACATGTACATTCAAATTTTGTTCTAGTTGAACTCCACTCAGCTTAGTAAAATCTGCAGATTTAAATGGCAAAAAAATATATGTTTTTACATGTACACAGTATTATAAATGGATTGTACTGTAATGATTTTCAGACAAGTCACTTGGTTGAGTTTTTTCCTACAGTAACATGTACTAGACAAGTACAGATCATTGTTAAAATCATTTGAACTCCATGGTTCAATAAAATTTTCAAAAATACAGTACTGTATGGTGCTACATGTAGTTGAAACGAATACAAAGTTTTTTAGTGATACTCCTTTTGCTTACAGGTGTATGACCCCCTCAAATATACCTGTACATGTTAGCCCCCCGTTTATACATGAAAGCCCAGAGCTTATAACAGGGCTGTACTTCTAAGCCCTGTTCTCCCAGAGTCGATTCCAATTTGCAGTTAATTTCATTAAAATTATTGAAATTCTTACTAGCCATTTTGGCTAGTGAAAGCCCAAAGCCTACACTGCGCACTAGCCAAAACTACAATTCTACTAGCCTGTGGCTAGTTGGCTACTGCTAGTCTCAAGCCCTGCCTTCTTCTCTTATTGACCCTATGGCGGCTTACAGTACTTTGGGAAACAAAACAAAATGGTAATTTGCAAAAAGGTACTTTTCAGAATGGTACCTTTGCAAGAGTTAAGTACTTAATTACGACACACACCTCAAAAATGCAGAAGATGGATACAATGAAAGCTGTTGTGACTTTGGTATTACGAGTTCACATTAAGGAGGCAGCGTGGCCGAGTGGTTAGAGCGTCGGACTTGTAATCCGGTGGTCGCGGGTTCAAGCCCCGTTCTGACCACTAGCTGGTGTTGTTCTCGGTAGTCCCGAGTTCAACTCCTCGACTGCGTTTGTAAATACCCAACTGGTCTGCCTCCTGCCAGTTGGGATTTTTAACCATCTTATGTTCATTTGCAATATTTGTTTCACATTGGCCCTGAAAAACCCCATTGCGGGAGTGGTCAATTAAGTATATTATTATTATTATTAAATATAAACACTTCACGCCTGGCAGTTATTTTTCCTTTATTTTTCTGGCACTGGCGTGTCAGCTTTGCTTTGTTTCACTATGCAATGCTTAAAATATATTAGGGTTTGAGTTCCGTTGAAAAAAAACTGGGATAAACTTACCACGATCCGCTTCTTATGAGGCTGGAAAGACAACAATAACTGGCAGAAGTCGAATGCGTGCAGCCTTTGTTGACCTGGGTTTGTGTGACAGAATAACAAGATGCCTGACGGGAAAGTACATGTAACAGCTGTCATTTCTAATTTTAGCATGAAGATATCCTTTTGCAGATCTCATACAGTATCTACAGAACTTGTAGCTGCATAGAATAGAACAGTTGGTGCTAGAAAATCAGAAAAACTAGAAATACTGTATTTACTCGAATAACTTGACAACAATACTAAGAATTGTTAGAATGTTGGATAGAAAAACTAATGGGCGAGTGGTAAATCAATCACTTTGAACTGCAAAACATCACTTTTAATTTTGTTTTAGAGTTGCTTTGTAGTGCTGCGGCCCTTGTTCGGGGGGAAGGGCTTATTAACTTTTTTGTTCCAAATGCGGCGCTTATTCGAGGGCAGCACTTATTCGAGTAAATACAGTAACTGTTAATTTCCCATCAGGCATCACATTTTTCTGTCACGCAATCCTGTCAACAAAAGCAGGATGCATTTGACTTCTGCCAGTTATCGTTGCCTTTCCAGCCCCATAATAACTGGATCTCAGTATGTTTATCCCAGGGTTATCCGCACTGAACTTGAACCCAAATATATTTAAGCATTGCACAGTGAAACAAAGCAAAGCCAGCATGCCAGTGGCTGAAAACTAAAGAGAAAATAATTGCTATGAGTGAAGTGTTTTAACACTGTCTTATGAGTTCACATAAAATATCTACATGTAATGTGAACTCATAATACCGTAGTTTTAACAGCTTTCATGGTCTCTGTCTTCTGTGTTTTTGGGGTCTGTTTCACAAAGTACCATTTCATTTTGTTTCGTTTCGCAAAGTACCGTACATTTGTAAGTCACCTTTGGCCTGGCCCCGGTTGTTTGAAAGCTGGATAACGCTATCCACCGGATAAATCACTATCCCGTGGATAGCGTAGTATGTTTTGCTAACACTTACCGCTGGATAGTGATTTATCCAGGGGCCAGAAAGTTAACTTGCCAAAAGGAACTTCTAATATTGCCAAAAATCTCAAGTGATTGAGTCGCCTTAATGTCAGCCTTGTGGTAAGAGTGTGTTGTACATGTATTTTGCAGTCAATGTGAAATGCAGACTGAAAGTGTTCCTTGTAGATCCTACATCTACAAATACATGTAGATATTTCTTATCACAAGTTGTTATAACACCACAGACCTTTTGGGACACATGCATATGCATAAATACAGGCCTTTCAAAGTACTTGCATCACCTACAGCTGTACACTATAAGAACTAATTTTTCATTTCTATGTAATTTGCTGACTTCAAATATAGAACGAATTATACATGTAGCTTTTCATTTCCAACTACATAAAGGCCCTTTTGTTTGGTTTTTTAACCAGCAAATCTAGACAGATGACATGAAGCTTTGTAGATGTAAGCTTACATGTAAGCTTAAACTAGGAAAGACTTCAGCTTACCTGTACATGTAGAAAGTTTCCTTTAGAATCCTTTAGAGTTGACATATGTTCCATAAACGAAAACGTCCAATACCTTGGCGACTTAGAACGAAAATCGATCCTTGTAGCACGAAGCAGTTGACAAAATTATATTCGTTCCAGCAAAGCGCTGGCAACCTTGAATCATGGACGCATGGAATCGCTCAATCCAGTGTCAATCTTGTTCCCTTCATCGATGTTTCATCAAATTCCACTTCTATCCGTTTTCCTAAAGCATATTTAAGACTTTTGTGGCCTCAAAAACTAACACAACGAACTTAAACACCGCAACTGCAACGAATCTTCTTCACACCTTTCGAAAAATGGCGGTAAGTCGGCGAATCAAAGGATTTCAGCAGGCCGGGCTACATATTTGATATTCTCAAAAGCAACACCGCTGACATCCATAGTCTGCGAGCCTTCTTCTGGATAAGCACCCGATTCACTCGACCCCTATGGCTGTTAGCCGCTGAAAATGCACCGTCGTACGCGGCTAACAGCCGTCCATCGTATACTATAGTACAATACCCATAACCCATTGCACAACGGAACAAACCAATATGGCCGGCTGACCACGAGTGAAAAGAGACTTTTTAAACGTGACAAATTAGTGGCTATTTTGCTTTTAGAAAGCAGATCCCTACCTAATTTTAGAAATTGAAGACATTTTAGCTTCCAAGACAACGTTTATCAGGCTGTATTGTGTCACTTGATGCCTCATCGTTTACAACGTACCGTACGGACGGGTGAATTTGTACCGGCTTGCCACAAGTGAAAAGTGAATTTTTAAACTTGACAAATCTGTGGCTATTTCAATTTGAGACAGAAGACCCCTTCCTAATTTTAAAAATAAAAGATATTTTAGCCTTTAAGTAAACGTTTTTAAGGCTCTATTGTGTCACTTGATGCCCCACCGTATACTACGGACGGGTGAATTTGTACCGGCTGGCCACGAGTGAAAAGTGAATTTTCAAACTTGAAAAATCTGTGGTTATTTCAATTTAAGATATAATATCCCTACCTAATTCTAAGAATAAAAGACATTTTAACCTTTAAGCAAACGTTTTTAAGGCTCTATTGTGTCACTTGATGCCCCATCCTATACTACGGACGGGGGAATTTGTACCGGCTGGCCATGAGTGAAAAGTGAATTTTCAAACTTGAAAAATCTGTGGCTATTTCAATTTGAGACAGAAGACCCCTTCCTAATTTTAAAAATAAAATATATTTTAGCATCTAAGACAACGTTTTTAAGGCAGTACTGTGTCCCTCGATGTCCCATCGTATACTACGGACGGGTGACTTTGTACCGGCCAGCCATGAATACAAAATGAATTTTCAAACTTGAAAAATCTGTGGCTTTTTCAATTTGAGACAGAAGATCCCTTCCTATTTCTAAAATTAAAAGACGTTTTTGCCTCTAAGACAACGTTTTCAAGGCTGAGCTGTGTCACTTGAAGACCCATCGTATACTACGGACGGGTGAATTTGTACCGGCTGGGCACGAGTGAAAAGTGAATTTTTAAACTTGAAAAATCTGTGGCTATTTCAGTTTTTGACACAAGATCCCTACCTACTTCTAAGAATAAAAGACATTTTACCTTTTAAATGAGCGTTTTTGAGGCTGTACTGTGTCACTTGATGCCCCATCGTATACTACGGACGGGTGAATTTGTACCGGCTGGCCACGAGTGCAAAGTGAATTTTCAAACTTGACAAATCTGTGGCTATTTCGCTTTCAGACACAAGATCGCTACCTAATTCTAAGAATAAAAGACATTTTAGCATCTAAGACAACGTTTTTAAGGCAGTACTGTGTCACTTGACGTCCCATCGTATACTACGGACGGGTGACTTTGTACTGGCTGGCCATGAGTACAAAATGAATTTTCAAACTTCAAAAATCTGTGGCTATTTTAATTTGAGACTGAAGATCCCTTCTTATGAATACTCTCTTGAAATATCTTTTTTTTGTTTTTTGTGGAATAGTCCGCCGTTCGCATGTTCTCAAAGGGTAACACCCAATATTTCTCAATTGAAAACATGGGTTATACCCGTCAGGTATGATCATCTTGTCTTGAGAAGCCAATGAACTCACCTTACGGAAATCACCTTACGGAAGACCCTCGTGGAAAATTTTCTACAAAAAGCAAAATATCTCGGACGATTTTGGAATTGTTAGGTATTTTTGTGTTTAGCATTAAAATATCGAAACGCAGCCGTATTTCAGATGTACAGAGCTAGATAATCTAGAGGGTATTTACCGAAGAGGTTAGTATGGTTGGTACTGTCATACTGACACTAGTTTGACAAAGACTCAAGTCGAGGTCGAGATAAGAATTTTTATACAGTGTAGCTTCATGTGCATGTACCTTTTGCATTATAGATACAGTTTAGCATTATTTTTCTATTTTTTTTATTTTGAATATTGGAAATTAGGCAGTCGGTACTTTTTGCCTGAATTTGCAGTATATAAAAAGAGACTGAAACAATATAAGTTAATTTTAAACAGTTAAATTATGCTGAGCCGGTAATAATTAGTCTCTGAAGTGAATCAGCTTTTGTGTAGAAGTAATAAATCTCAACTTTAATTCAGTTTTATACCTCAGTGTGCTCTGTTGCCAAAAATCATTATACCCATGAATCTTGTTGTGTTCTGATGAGCATAAATAACACATTAGAAGTCTTGTGAGCCATTTTCGTTAGCCATTTTTAAAATGGAAGTACATTTCAGAGGAGGAAAAGAGTAGTGTATAATAAAGTTCGTGGATCCCGCGCTCTGTGGCTTGTCTAGAGGTCTGGTTCCCAGCCCAATAAGGTTCCGCACCCGAAATAGAATGCGTGCATGATGTCATATGCGTAAAACAACCATGATCATAGTCGTCGTCAGCGTCATCATAACTATTGTTGTTACTCGTAAATGATTTTTTTGTGTTGACCCCAGGAGGCAGAAAATTGATATCCAGAGATAAAGCGTTTAAACTCTGCTACAGGCTGCTACCCGCTCCTTGTCAAAAACACTAAGAGAGTTAGCATTCCCCAGCAAACTATGAAAAAGCATTATGTAAGTACTTATGGTTAATGCTGCCTTAGTATTTTAATTTTCTTTTCGCTTGTATCAAACTAATATGAACAAGTTTTAGTTCAAACATTAACTGGTACTGTTTTTTTCCTACTTTTCTATCTAAATTACGATTTATACATACTTAGTTACATTGTACTTATTTTTTTTGCGTAGTACTTAATTACTCATTACTTGTCTTAGTTTATTTCTGACTTCTTTTATGTACAACCTTGTCAAGCAATTAAATTCCTTTTTTGTAACTACTCAGCTCGTTTAGTTTATTTCTATTCTGGGTAGTTTTTTTTTGCCTATTTTAGTTAATTTATGTTATGCTGTAATTTTTTCTCTATATAATTTGGCAAAATAAAATGGTTGTTGTTGTTCTTAATTGATCCAAATCTTTTAATTCAGATGCAATTCGGAAATTCAGTTTGCAGATATGCTACGCACATTACGTTTTTTTTTTTTTTTTACTTTTTTCAGTTGCAATGAACTAAAAAAAAAAATTGAATCCCGGTGTCACAGTGCGACACCAGGACTTTTTGTGCTAATTTCGTTATAAATATCTAGAAAGACTTCACATGGTTAGCTAACACCCGGTAAATAGCTATTATTATATCTTCTAGCAGGAATTAATTCGCCTTCAAAAATAACCTTTGACAAATATGAACGCCCTTACACACAATTGTTAACACTGACGAGAAATACGGTAATTTATTGCTATAACAAAATCGTGTTCTAAGCCTGACTACTAGACCGACGTCTAAAAAGGACAGAAAAAGACAGCTTTTGCACAATTTTAAGAAGAAACTAGTCGGTAAAATCCATGAATGAACATAATTAACTTTGTCCAGAACAATAATATTTTAAGAAATAGTTATAAATTAAAGCACCATCGGGGATGGCGACGATCGACGCTGTGTTTGACTTGTGGGGCTTGATTTGCTACGTTATGTACACTGACACGGCAACAAAACTTAAGAATATATATATCGAAAGTCAGCAATTCAATAACCGCGTTAAACTTTAGCGCAATAAGCAGGACCTTTTTTCATAGAAGCAATGTCTGCTTGTTTACTGTTTGAACAATTTAATCCGTTAAATCAGGAAATATTTACAAATTATAACTTTTCTGCAGTAATTCTGGCATGTGCTAATTTCGTTATGGGTGTGTCAATTTCGTTATGGCACGATGGACATACAGTAGAACCTCGGTAACTTGAATTCGAACTCGGATAACTCGAACAACCCCGCTAACTTGAACTAATGTTTATTTTCCTTGGACCCACTTTTCAGTCATTTTTAGTCGGTTAACTCGAAAACCCGGCCCTGCTAACTCGAACTGTTTTTCGTTTACCTTCAGAGTTCGAGTTACCGGTGTTCAACTGTATTTTGATACCTCACTCATACATAAACACGTTGAAGGCAGACTTGTTACGACCATTATATATTTCATGTGGCTACGTTCATGAAACACACTGCGCGCAGTGAAATCCATTGCCATAACTTTAAGATTTTAAGGAAGTGCCAAAGCAAGCTTGACTGTTTGATTTTTGAAATGCTTTTTATTAGACTTCTGAAACCAAAACTTAACAAACAGAGTGACTCGATCCGCCCGAAACTATTTGTTTAGATATTTTTAGGTATTTTAATGTTCTTATTCTCGTCGTCTTATTCGCTTGCTTTACGTTTTTAATTATATCTTGTACAACTATGCATGTCATTCGCACAAAGTTATATTTTAGCCATTTTTAGCCTTTTTATTCTTATTGTCTATTGTTTGTATGTACATATTTTAGCGCTTTTACTATATTTACACATGTAATTTTATTCAAACACCTAACTTGAAAATGACCGTCGAACGGTCGAAACGTCGTTCAAATTTCTTAGCGTTCAATTTTATTATACAGTCAACATCCAACAATAATAGGAAAAACATGGGTATATCTGAATGGCCACTTTTTGTTGGACGAGTCATGGTCAAATAACAACTCTCAAAAAGGGCAACTGTAGCTAAGTAAGGATGGTTCGAAATGACAATGTACAAAAGATCGGTATTTGGCTTATCAACCGTATCCAAACCCAAGTTATAAAGTGCCTTCTATAAGCAAAATCAAAATACGAAGTTTAGAAAAATACTTCAGCCATTTTATGCTACAGAATCGAACCCGGGATAAGCTCTGGCGTAAAAGGAGAGGTACCAACATTTTTATTGCATATTGCTTCCTGTTTCATCTTGAAAGTGCTTCAGCCTCAATTGCTCTCTGACAGCACAGTTTAAAAAATACGGAAGGGCTAAACCAGGAGGGGAGGGGAGGAGAGGGGAGGAGAGGAGAGGAGAGGAGAGGAGAGGAGAGGAGAGGGGAGGGGAGGAGAGGAGAGGAGAGGGGAGAGGAGAGGAGAGGAGAGGAGAGGAGAGGAGAGGAGAGGAGAGGAGAGGAGAGGAGAGGAGAGGAGAGGAGAGGAGAGGAGAGGAGAGGAGAGGAGAGGAGAGGAGAGGAGAGGAGAGGAGAGGAGAGGAGAGGAGAGGAGAGGAGAGGAGAGGAGAGGAGAGGAGAGGAGAGGAGAGGAGAGGAGAGGAGAGGAGAGGAGAGGAGAGGAGAGGAGAGGAGAGGAGAGGAGAGGAGAGGAGAGGAGAGGAGAGGAGAGGAGAGGAGAGGAGAGGAGAGGAGAGGAGAGGAGAGGAGAGGAGAGGAGAGGAGAGGAGAGGAGAGGAGAGGAGAGGAGAGGAGAGGAGAGGAGAGGAGAGGAGAGGAGAGGAGAGGAGAGGAGAGGAGAGGAGAGGAGAGGAGAGGAGAGGAGAGGAGAGGAGAGGAGAGGAGAATCTCGGGTCAACTGGTAATCTTCACAACCAGTGGTTTCCAAATCCACCAATTAAGTATCATGGACAAAGTCAGCAAACACGTCTATAGATTATGCTGGCCACATAAATACACACAAGTTTGCATACTTAAGTGCCTACAATATGTATAAAAATATACAAATAACTAAATAAAGAAGACAATGGTTCTTACTGAGAATACAATAACATCATCTGTAAGAGTATGGAGGGCAGCACAGCAATTTTTAACAGCAACTTGACCCTCAAGATTAATTTTAGGGTGTGCAAAAGCTTCATTAAAGGGAGAGTAAATGTAAATGCTAACTCAGGCTTGGATGGTGTTGCACCCTAGAGGTTGCATAGCCTGCATGTAAATTTTGACATTTAAGTAGTTACTGGTATACAAAAAGGCAAAAATAATAAAACATGACAAATAAAAATAACATAGCCTGCAAATACATCTGCATCTGCATGCGAAAAGAGCAAAAAGAGTCAGCTGTCTTCACAGGCTAAATATAACAATATTATTAAACATAATATTATTAAGAGAGCAAGGGTGAGTATTAAAGTGAGTTATTAAAGGCCACAAATCTATTTAATACTACAAAGTTAAAAACAATGCACTTAAGTTGACTGCAAATTACACTTTCAAAGATTTATTACAGAAGATACAGTAATAATTAAGTTACAACAAATCCACAGTTTTTCAATGAAATTTATCACCAAATCCTCAAAATATCAACTCTAGCGATATTATGTGTTTAATAGACTGGCCACTGTGTTTTGCTGAAACAATAAGATGGCTTACTCTTGGTTTCTACCGGCTTTCGACTATCAAAAGCCGGTAGGAACCTTGAGCTTGCTGTTTAATTGTTAATTAGAAGACGAGCTAAAGTTTTCTATCGGCTGATAGCTGGCGAGCGGCGAAGCCCCTAGTCAACTAACAAACTCTATAGAAACCAAGAGGGAGATGTTTTAGCATAACCCACTGACTGTTCTATTAAACAAAGAATATCGATAAGACTGATTTATTGACCGTTTGTATAGACGGCACCTGTGTAGCCAATCAGATTGCACAATTACCTAATAGAAGGCGGGTTATGTCAATACAGTAGAACCCGATACAGTAACTCGAACTCTGAAGGGAAACGAAACACAGTTCGAGTAAGCGGGGTTTCGAGTTATCGGGGTAGATTGAATAAGACTGAAAGGTGTCCAAATCCAAGGGAAATGGAAGTTTGTTCGAGTTAGTGGGGTTTTCGAGTTATCCGAGTTGGAGTTACCGGGGTTCTACTGTACGTAGTTTACAGTTAGATAGAAAAAAATATTAGTAGTGCTTGTTCAACTCAACCTCTGGGTGGGTCCTCAGTTATAATACTGTTATTTATTATCCTTTTCCTGTTAGCTTGGAAGTACAAAAATCTTTTTCAGTTGTGTAATAAATGTCTTATCAGCCAAATTTAAGCTTGCTCTTGCATGCAGGTGCATGAAAATTGAAAAAAGCCTGTACAGCTGTACAGTAAAAACCCGCGTATAAGAACCTAAAATTTAAGAACCTGTTTGGCTAAAATTTTCATTTTAAACCCCCTTTTCATAAGAACATATTTCTGTATTCTAGATAATTATTTAATACAGCAATATATCCCATATCACATATGCCCTGTAGTAGTTCTCTGTGCTGATGGCTAATGCACTTAAATCAAATTAAGAACCTGTTTAAGAACCTAAGTTGCCTAAAATCCCACTAAATACCATTTCTATAAGAACCTATTTAGGCTAAGTTGGAAAAGTCTAGGTTCTTATACGAGGGTTTTTACTGTATCACAACGAACGAAGGACTGCTGAATTCTGTACATAATGACTAAACTCTGCTAAATAAGATTAGTCATGGATAATCGGTCTTGTTGGTCGCTGTATTAAAGCAGTCTTAGCATAATTTTATAGACTAATATCACTGATTCATGCTGATTTATACTTTTTAGTTGGAATAATTCCTCACACTGTAGTCGACTGAGTACAGGTTCTGAGATGTCCTTACCCTTTAAAATTTCGACCCGGTGGAAAAGGTTGTATTTGCTCTACCTTGAGATTGCACAAGTCTCACCCAAACTGATTGTTGGACCACAATCCAGGCATAGACAAACACCAGATTTTGAATCGCAGAAATTGCAATTTTTGCCAAACCACGAGCCCTAAATTTCGAATGTTGTGGCTAGAACAGGAGAGCTCGCGCAACTTTGACCAAGCATCTTCGGCTCTTTGTATAACCTCTGATGGTGATGGGAGGTAGAGGTTTCTGACTCATCACTGTCAACTGAATATTCGACATTAGCTCATGCAAGAGCATTCGACAAATCATCATCAACTGCTTCATCGGCGTCAGAAATAACACTGCATCTCAGCTGTTCTGTCCTGTTTGTCGAAGCACCATCGTGGAAAATCTCACTTTAACTTCTGCCTTAAAACCTTTTCTTCGCCTGGGAAAAATATGCTCCATAACAACTTCGCTGTGGTTGTTTTAACTACATCTACCGGTACTACATGTCCTACATGTACAGCCGATAATCGGCAGCCATTTTCTTTGGCATAAAGTCGTACTATAGTACGTACGACAGCGGCTGTTAGCCGGTAATTTTGGTATCATTTTCACGGTTGTTACCCAGTGCTCATCGAGTGAATCGGGTCGGATAAGTTACTGGGAAGTGTTTTGACAATACGGCAGAGACTAAAAAAGCAAATAACGCTTTTAAAACTGAAGCGTTAGTTAAAAGGTTGCACGTGTAAAATATCATTAACTGAAAATGCGTTGTGATCTTGACTGTACGCGGCGTTTTTACGATGAGAACGAACAGTTTTAATTTGGTTTCTAGAGAAATTGTTGAAACGGTGCTAAGGGAAATTACTTAAGTTGGACACCAGTCAATTTTCAAGTTGCTCAAAGACGTAGCAAATTTCAAAACGCGTTATAAACATCTTTACGCGATACTTAAAAAGCCGTAAAAAAGGCCATTAAAGACGCGTAAAAAAGCGTTGTGACACATCAGAAGGTCCGTAAAGATGCGCAAGAAATAGCGCAAAGCGCGTCAGTTTACAAACATTCATAAAGTTGCGTAAAATGATTTGCAACAAGAGAGATCTTGCTCTATAAAGTCTTAGAAAGGATCAAGATTTTCTCCTCAAAGGATACATGGAAAACTTATGGGAAAAAAATTATCAGGTACTGCTTAGGCCAGTTGTGAACCCAATGAATACTTAAGAATTATATGGTGGGGCTATGGCGTCTACCGCCACGATCACGTATTCATGTTCCAAACGCATACGTGTGACGGATGCACGAGTGTCGTATGCGGTTTGATTTTGGGAGTAAATTTTACTTCAAGCAAACCACCATGCATCCAGAAAGTTATATTTGTCCACAAATTTTTCTCCAAAGAATTCTCCATAATACTCCAGGATAACCACAGATGTGTCGTATAGTTTAAAGAAAATTCCCGAAGGACTTTGCACAGAGCGTATTCGGCCGTGTTCGATACGAATATTCCAGGTGTACATCACGTACTGTGTGAGTCTTGAATACTCTAGGACTCTATGTCGTCACTATTACGTATTCAAGGCTAGAAAACGCTAGAATATTCTTGGTTTTGCGCAGTGCCCACTCCTTTAATCCCCCCCCCCCCCCCCCCCACCACCACCATTCAGTGTAAGTGCCTTCGGCGGTAAAAATCTGTCCCTTTTTCGCACAAGACAAAAAGCCTTACTATCCTCTGCAACCTAATTATAAAAAAGCATTAATCATTACACGACTAACACAAAATCAGCTTGGACACTCCCCTCCCTCCATCCCCATCCAAAACCACCAGTCCGTAACCTGAGAATCAGACTGTTCAGGGTGTTGTGGATAGACGAAAATGGAAAGTAAGGGTAGATAAACCTGTCGCAAGGGCCACTACGTTGCTGTCACCTCTCGAACAAAATCCAGTGCTGTTCAAAATACCGACAAAATGTCACTTTGACGTGTAACAATGAATTAAAGCAACTCTCAATCTTCGAGCGTACCATTTCTTATGCGGTATTATTTTGATAATTGATACTTTTATAATGTTTGACTGTAGATCCCACCACGTCCGTTGGTCCAAGTGACAATGGGAGCCAAATGACAATACAGAGGATTATTGTTGTTGCTGTATCCGTTATTGTGATGTTAATTTTCTCGTTCTCTGTTCTCTTCATTATGCGTAGACGGCAACAGGCAAGGAGGCATGCAGGTGGGTTAGCATTAAGAGTTAGTGTGTTAAAGACGTCGGGTGCGTCTTCGTCAATATTTGGGAGGATTCGGATCGTCTTCAAAAAGTTCTGCTTTTGATTTTTCGGAGGTCTTCGAGTTATTAACGAAAACCTTATTAAGAAGTATGAACGACAAATTCGCTGTCTGACTCAATCAGAATTCAGCCTTTTGCCTTCTGTGCTTTTGATGATGATGATGATGATGATGATGATGATGATGATGATGATGATGATGATGAAACCCAAAACTGATTCCAGTTTTTATACCCCAGCAAGCTTCCAAGATTGTGTGCAGAGAACAGGGGACGTTAGAGAAATCATTACAGAATATTAAAATAAAAACGTTATGCAATTTTTGTGTCACTTATTTTGCAATGCTTGCGCCAAAATTCAACGCGATCTCTGATGCTTCCATCAAATCTGTTCTACATGTATAAGCTAATAATCTCATTCTTGTTCCCATGCCTTGCTTTATTCAGCCTGTGTACTGTGTTTCCATGTAAGTTTAATTGGAGACCTTTAGCTTAAAAGTGCTGCCTTTAGCTTTAAAGTGAGACCTTTAGCTTAAAAGAAGACTTTTAGCTTAAAAGTGCTGCCATTTCTCCTTGTTTTGCAGAAAGGTCGAGAGCCGCAGAGGAAGCAGCGCAATACAACTATGTATTAGACGTAATACCTACGCTACCACCAAGTTCACTATACCAAAGTATTGACCCTTCAAGAGGGTCTCAATGGGGTTAACCGTTAGCCGTAAAACGGCCAACAATTTAGCCGTTAGGCGTAAAAAATGGAAAATTTTAACCGTTAGCCGTAAAATGTGTTAACCGTAAAAATCGATTAGTGATTATAAATAACCCAAACTAGTTCACTTCATCGTCCCAAAAATGGTCCAAAGACCTTAAACACGTTTTTCAATAATGGAAATTGATTTTTAACTATTAAAAACAATGAAAATTAACTTTTAACTTCTGTTAACCGTAATGGAAATAAATTAACCGTTAGCCGTAAAAAGGCCAAAATTTTAACCGTTTACCGTAAAAGCCCCCACCCCATTGAGACCCTCCTTCAACTATAGAACCACATGGTATATATGAAGAATTGGATTTTGGTACTTTGAATGATGGTCAAAATTACGAGAATCAGGCAGCAGGCAGAGTTGACCTTGAATATCTCGAGCCAGTGGACATCGCAAATCTGCCGACTGAAAATACCGCATCCACCGTTTATGAAAATCTTGATGACGGCAATGTTTATCTCAATGAATGTATGGAGCCGTTATATTGAACGACATGTACACTAACTTGCCAACTGGAAATCTCGCGTCTTCCGGTTGAAAACAAGCTTGATCTTGAATCTTTAACCTGCGAAGAGCATAACTTTATAATTTCAAAATTACCACGTCCAATAGCAGAAAAAAGTGCCCGACGCATGGGAACAGACCTGATGAATACCAAACCGCAAATTAGTTTAACTATATGTAAAGTGAAATGGCAACTTGGATAAAGTGAAGTAAATGAAGAAGCGTTCTCAAGTTGAATTCTCGGAAAAAAGATTTTCCGAGTTCCCCCAACGGGAGTCGAACCCATGACCTTCCAAGATTACCGGTTGGACGCTCTAACCACTGAGCTATGGGAGACTCGTGGTGAGCGAGGTCATATTCTAGGTTCTTATGAGTGACACATGTCCAGCTAACTGCAAGGACTCCCGTTGGGGGAACTCGGAAAATCTTTTTTCCGAGAATTCAACTTGAGAACCCTTCTTCATTTACTTCACTTTATCCAAGTTGCCATTTCACTTTACATTTATCCACATTCATTTCGACATATTGAGCCTTGCAGTTAGCAGGACATGTGTCACTCATAAGAACCTAGAATATGACCTCGCTCACCACGAGTCTCCCATAGCTCAGTGGTTAGAGCGTCCAACCGGTAATCTTGGAAGGTCATGGGTTCGACTCCCGTTGGGGGAACTCGGAAAATCTTTTTTCCAAGAATTCAACTTGAGAACGCTTCTTCATTAGTTTAACTAGTTTTATCAAGAGAAGATATCCTCTCTTGGTTTTATCTCGAATATTTACCCCCTACAAGCTAACGATTTACAAACTTGTGTTTTCTATATCGTTTCACTATTTCGACATTTGTAAGGTCCAGTTACTCCACCTAAGTAGAGGTTGCCCAATTTCAACATTTTTTTAATTTCTTACAACAACAACCCTAATTTGTACTGTAAATGACAAGAATTGTAAAGTTACAAAAAATAAGAATAGAAGTACCGGTATAAAGTATAAAGTTACAAAAATAAATTAAAAATACAAACAGTACTATTTGGATGACCTCCATTTATTATATTATGATTATACACACAGGTCAGAAAATAGGCGTTACCTGTTGTCTGTCTGAAGCCATGTAGCCGCGTTTTCTAGGGCTATTTTTTAATTTTGGGGTTGGCCTTTGAGGCCTGTCCTCTCATTATCCTGGCGAACATTTCAGAGCTGCGAGAAGTATGAGAGGAGACAAAAAAAAAAAAGCTTGACAACTCAGGCAATCGGGCCTTGTTGTACTCAGGGGCAGTGGAGACAAATTTGACCTTATTTTTTTCTCGATCTATTGGTTACGCGTCTTACGTCTTGTTTCCACTGCAGCGAAAAACAGGCGTACGATTAGTGTATAGATTTCCATGACCCGAGAAGAGTCAAGAAGAAGTTTGATCAAATTTAAGTCCTCTGCTCCCTATGCCACGTTTCTGTAAATCCAGACTGTGAATACTCCCTCTTTTAATCTCTTTAGAGTGCAACAGCCGTCACGTTCGATTATGGAGTGGACTGGTGACAGTCCAATCCACTTCACAGTTAACTGTAATTCATTCTAATCGCCGCTTGAACTTACCATATTTATTTAAAATACGTCTGAAAGAACGTTTCCGTAGTCATGTACCCTCTCCGCACCGCCGGATATTAATTATATTCTTATTCGCTCCTCACCCAACCGAATATAATATATCATGTAACAGTCAACCCGTTACAAGAGACGGTGTCCACACGTGCTGCCTGCGTTCTATTTATTACGCCATCACAAGCAAGATGTTAAAAAAACATAAAGAATTTTACAAAACGCTTACTAGCCAAATAGTCTACCTTAGAAATGTCGGGTAGTAGGTTGCTTTCGTACGCGTTTTCTAGAAGCAGGTGGGTTGCAACGGCTTTTTTGCACCGGAGGCCCATGCTTTCGAAGGTGGTTTTGTCGCTGTATTTGCTGTTCTTTTGTCTTCTGCCTTGGCTCTTGAAAAAAACACAGCTGAAACTTTGTTGTCGAAATCCATTCCTTTTGCTGCAAAAGTTCGCCTTTTCTTTTTGTACTTTTTGTCTAAATGGGGTGCGCTTTCGACAACCAAAACTGTTTTCTCTTTTTCCTTAAAGAAAGCGAGCGAGCCGAGCGAGTTGTCGCTTTGGCGCCAATTCCCTCATCGTGTATAGTAGTTACTCTTCGTACATATATACATGTAGCAAAAAATGTTTGTCGAAAAACCGGTTATCGTAAAAAAAATGCGCTCCTATGATATCAATTATGCCTCATTGCGACTGAAATAACTTATGATGTCACGTGACGGCTAAAATTCCGCCGCGAGCGACCTGGGTCCTTTTACCAGCTGTGAAAAAGCGGTTACTTCCGAGGTGGTGTTCATTAACTACCCTATTTACTACTTCATCCGTTAAAATCCAATACTTGATCTTTCTCTTGTTTTGGTTGGCCGACAAATGTTGGGTGGCCCAGCTAACAGTCGTTTAATTTTACTGTAAAACCAACTTTCAAAAAACTTGATATTTCAGAACTGTATTGAAGCATATGCAAACGAAAAAGCCATTCAAAAATCACTTAACATTCAGGGGCACTCGTACCACAACGCACGCAGGAGATAGGAAAGATTTATTTTATACCATAACCGAGAGAATTCTCGCGCGCTGATTGGTCAAAAATTATGGTCAATGAGAGTATAGGCCATGAAAGTGACGTCAGATCACGCCACGCACACGCACACGCGCGGGCTCAAAATTTGTAAGTTTGGTCTCCATGAATGAAAGCGAATTTCAACTTGTTTTGTTTGAATCAAGTACGCATTTGTTTTCGGAATTCAGGATTGGACTTCTACTCAGGTAATCTGTAGAAAGAAAATTGATCAGGCTTTTGAATTTTTGGTCTAACTGAGAAGAACGGTGCTAGCGAACCGGCAGTGGACTGTCGATGTTCAGCGAACAAGCGCTAACAAGATCTTCAGAAAGAAAAATAATCTTGCTCGCTTCAAGCGATAGGCACACACTCAACGAGAGAGGAAAAGGTAATTAAAATTGTTTTTCTTTGGATTCTTGTTCATCTTCTTTTGTATCATTGTCGTTTTTACGTGTCGGGCCGGAATCTTTACGTCCGACCGGCAAAGTTTCTTCGCTTTTGATAAATACTTGTTCGAGTTGTTATGGTATAAAACAAATCGACCACATTTTTCCATGGTCTACACTCTTATAGACCCTAGAAATGACGCCATAAAATGTCCAAAACTTTGCAGTGAAACCACTCGCCTACGACTCGTGATTCCACTTGAGTTTTGAACATTTTCTGACGTCATTTCTATGGTCTATAAGAGTGTAGACCATGGAAAAATGTGGTCGATTTGTTAAATATACAAAGCCGTCGTTTAAAGGTAGTAGTAAGTATATGCGTTTTATCTGCTGACACAATTTGATTTTTTCTGATTCGTAAGCTGAACCTAAGAACTGCATGGTGCAAAACGTTTCAATGCCTAAGTGTAAAGCTTTAAGAATTAGCTTGAATACTACTTGGCTTCACACTAGAGCTTAAAGTATAGTCTAAGTGCACTTGGAACCTATTTTGAGTCTGAAGGGGTAAAACGTACTTACTTGAACTTTTCTTGGTGACCATGGAAACTTTCGTAGTTCAAAGAAGCCGAAGTACGCCGCCAAGTATGGTCTACACCACACTTGAGAACGCACTTGACCAATAGGAAATGGAAGCCAAACGAAAGCGGCGTGCAGCGTTGTCACGATTTTGAAGATGATTGACAGCTTTCACCTCAAGTAGTATACTTTGTTATCAAGTGTGAAGCCAAGTTTTGTAAAATGCGAGTTGATATTTTCAAGTGCGCTTGAATCAAGTGCTTACTTGAAACTAACTTAGCTTCTAGTGTGAAGCCAAGTACTAAAATCAGTTACCTTGGAGAAAAGACTAGTTTTCCTTAAAAGTGAAACGTAACACTTGACTAACTATATTTAAGAGGAAAGTGAATGACAAGAATTGTTTACACAGCACATTTTATTTAAAACAAGTGCAGATCGTAAGTTCCACCTCCTTTCTGAGTTCAGCTGAACCTAGCTAGTTTAACTAGTTTCTCCGCAACAGGAATATTCGCATCATCAACATTTGCTTACCTTGTACCAATCTCTGTAGTTGTAGCCAAGTGGTGACACATAGGAAAACAAGCTGCAAAAGAAAATTAAACGTTTTCGTTTAAGCAAATCTAAAATTCCCCCCGTAAGAAACTTTAAGAAGTTAAAATATCAAACCTTCATCTTCCATTTGAAAGAATTCATTGCCTGATACAAATGAACTGGTATCGTGACCTGCGACCTAATTAAGAGGTGAGTTTGGCAAAATATCGTTCTATATGACCCTGTAGGCGGGCAAATATATGACGTGAGTTATGCGTAAAATAGGGTCGAGAAAATTTCATCCCAATTTAAAAAAAAAAACAACGGGGGTGCTGAAATCCCCCCAATCAACTCGTCGGTTGTTTTCGACCAAGTTCTATGTAGATATCTTGCACGGACTCAGTTTTAATAATGCGTTTTTTTAAGATAAATTGTGCACGAAACAAGACAACACATTCCTGCATGTAAAGCTGCGTGTACGTTTTACCCAATTATATGTCAGCTTGACATTTCTTTCATTCTTCAAAGCTTCTAATGTGAAGTAAGACAAACAATATTTCTTTCTTCAGTTAATTGCTTTTGTTACAAAAGACAATTTTCAAGCTATCAAACGAAAAATAGAGCACGAAGAAGAACTTCTGTAAACTACTTTGCGTTTAAAGGTTAGAGGAAAGGACAGGGCACATTTAAATGACTGCTGCTGTCTAAGCGAATTGGAGAAAAACGAAATATCGGAAATGGAAGACCGTCTCCAAAAACATTAATTCGTGCATGGCCAAACAGATGTTTTAACAAGACCTTGATGTCAGTGAAAAGATGTTAATTAAAGTGTGGTATTATTTAAAATGGGAGAAGGAGGCTACCTTATGCATTTAACTCTGTTTTTATTTTCCATTTTACAATCGTACAGTACCCACTTGAGGACTAGTAGTGTCGAAGTGGCGCTACTTATATATCAATGCCGAGCACATTGATTTTTTACGACATTCTAGTTCAAAGGTACTTCATAATTGAAAGAGAAAAACTTTGAAAGAAAATATTGATGGATGTTTTGAGTACGCTAACTAATCATAGTTATCGGGAAATCGATCGAATTTAAATTTTGTGACGATTTATTTGAATGTTTAAAAACGTTTGACACTCTTTATGTACAGAATACACGAAACATCGTTTATTTATGACAATAAAAATAGGAAAAATATTTCGGTTTTGTGTCAGTTTAAGAACAATCCCAAACTGCTTACATATGTCAATTTCCCCTTTTTTAACGCAATTACTTCTTACAAATAAACACATGCGTTCATTCTCAGCGACAACTTTATTCTCTTGTACAACATGCGGTAATAGTGTAAGAAGTTAATTTAATTTTTTTTAACGCGCCATTATAATTAAGCCCAGTGATTGACCCGTCATCCGAGAACTTCGATTTGTTTTTATGACCCAATAAACCAGGATTTGTACTGACATACATTTGAGACCTATTTGCCTATCAATGTTCTGATGTTTTGAAAATATTAAGAGAAATTCCAAATCAAGAGAAATCAAGACAAATTCCCGATCATTCTTAAGAATTCGTGGATTGGATCCATAAGTCAATACGTCTTAGCTATGTTTACAGTCAAGTGGGGATGTTTCTGTAGCTACACGATGCATGACAGCTGCATTTGAAGCAAACAATTGCTATTATTCTAAGTAATTAAATGTTTTTAACTTATTTATGGCCCCCTCCCTTCCTTGTAATTACTGAGACTGTAGAACTGGTTAATGGAAAAAAAAAATCTGGATTTTTTTTTTTTTTTTCAGGAAATATACCAATCTCTACAATAGCTTTAACTTTAGAGTTAAAAATACAAGGTTTGTTTTATTTCTATTTTTTGGAACAACACTGAAATTCTTTGCACTCGAACGGGCTATACTCACTGTTTCCGTCCGTAAAAAACAACTTGGTTTTAATTTGAATCTATTCCTTGGTAATAGCTTCAGATTTGTTGTTAAAACATTTTCTGTGTAAACTGTGAACAAAGAAACGACCATTGTGAGGCAAATTAATAAAATTGTCCCAAAAAAGTCTAGAAAAATCTAAGGCTTAAAAATTTTCAAGCCACGGCTCACCCGGTTACGTCATCGTATCTTGTTTTAGGGCGCTTTCTTTGGAACTTTCTATGTATTCCCTGTCAAAGCAGCAAAGTTCAAAGTTGAAACTTTTTTGCATTTGTTATTTTACACGAAACAAAGCTCTGCAACATTATTTTCAAGTCACATATTCGAGTTTCCATGAACAGAAAATTTATATTTATCACCTAATTCAGTTTTACCCCATTCATGTGAAATGTTTTTTTTTTTATTGTTTCCTAGATCATTCTTTTCTCCGTAGATAATTTGTTGACATTTTTTAAGATAAGAGAAAGAAAACAATTCCCGTATTTCTAAAACAGGTATGGGATCACGAGCAGTATGTGAATCTTTTTACAGATTTTTCAAGTTCTCCCAAACTTTCAATTGTGCTTAATTAGACCGATATAAAACGATAAACATTTTTTCTCTATTAAAAGGAACTGGAAGAAATAGCATGCTGATTGTGATCTTCAAAATGTAGATTCTCCTAACTTTTGCAATCACTATGTCTTAAGCTCGCGCAAGTTCTGTGTTTATATCGAGTTATAGAAACAAGGCTTTCAGCGCGCACTTTCTATAAAAATAATCTCTGCGGGGCCACTCTTACAACTGTGAAAAACATTCAAATTAAACACAAAGTGTTTATCGAGCTAAAATTCTCCGAACGCCTTTGAAATCGATTAACTTGCTTGACTTTTCAAGCCTTAATCGATGTGACGAGAAATGAGCTTAAAGTCGCCTTCGTTATCATTTAAGGTGAGGCTAATGTGGTGTCTTGCATGGTGAGACAGCCTCATATTTGTGCTTATTTATTGGTTTTGATTTTTGATTTTCAGACTCTTTGGCTTCTTGGCTTGATGTTCTTAACTAATGGAGGGCTATCATATGCAGGTTTGTGCTTGTTTGTTATTAAAAGCACCTTTTCTAATCACGGAATTTAGGACTTAAAATGAGGTGAAAGATAAAATCTGAGTGAGTTTTAATTCCCTTTGCGGAAATTGTCTCAAATTTTCGAACCTTGCAATGGTCTGAAATGCTGTCTATTGCCTTGTATTCTAATTTTCGTGACGTATTTTGAGACAAAAAAAGTGCGAAACAGACACCAGGAAAAAAGATTTCGTAATTTTTATAAAAAAAAAAGATTAATTATAAACCTTACACACCTTGACGTACTTTGGTATTCACAAACCTTAATCTAAGAAAA